>NC_090445.1:1424434234-1424736926 GCF_031143425.1 Pleurodeles waltl
CATATGTCGCAGAGCTAGGCCTAGAAACCTACTGGTAATATTCTTTTTTCTGGGTTTTGGAAACAATCCCAGTAAGTAAATCTCAGGGTGAGGTTGAAGTGTCCTGCCTGTTGCCACTTTGAGCATACTGATAATTTGCTTCCAGTTTGTTGATAGACTACGGCATTCCCACAGCATATGATACAACCCCATTTCTTCTGTCGTTTACGTAGGTACGATGAGCATATTCCTGGGTACCCTTTCGTTATCTTTCAAAAAGTTTGAAACTCCTATTAAACTGGCATGGGTTTGTGTGTGTTTGGGGGGGTCAATTATCCCCTTCCCCCACGTTTGTCACAACAGACTGCTCACAAGCCCACAGAACAAGAATAGGCCTTGTGTTATCTTGTGCTTTATTGCTAAATCCTGCAACAGTGTAAAGTGCCCTTCCCCACACTGGTCACCTACTTTTTTCAGGCATCTAGCAGCTCTTTTAGGAAATGATCGGCACATAAGGAGTGTGTTTGTGTGTGTACTGCACAGCAACCATGCCCAGCAGTCTCATACTTTCAACACCACTTTTGTACTCTTGCTGATCCTGTTCGATTGATAAGAGATATTATCAAGTCTTCCATTGGGACAGAATCATGGGCGTCTTGGTTTTCCAGCCATTCCGGGACCCTCAGTAATAGAGCAGCTGTATAGTTCATAGTCTTGGGCGTCCATCTGTCAGCACTGTCTACTTCCGTTTGATGAGTTGCTTTACTGTAGGAAGGTGGCTCTTTATATAGTGGACCAAAATGAGGTACACTGTGAAAAGAGTCCAAGCAATCCCAGAGGTATCACAGAGGCACAAATGACATCCCAAATGCTCTCTTCTTGGGTAGTGGGGTCAAGAAGTTAGGCATATCACAGGGAAGCGCTAAGCATGTAAGGTACACACTTGTGCAGTAAGTGAGACACCCACTCAAAGAAATCCGACACCAAATTATAAAAATAACACATACTTTTATACCAAAATCACTGGAATTAGGTGAATACTTTTTGAGGTATTCATTGTTATATTTTTCAAAAGTTGGCAGTGCATTTTTCGGATGTTGCAATGCAATTCTATGGAGGAAAACAAAGATGGCAGTCCAGGTTGAGTATGGCAGAACACAGGACCAATCTCTTGGAGTTAAGATGGTTTTGTGACAAGGTCCGAGGACACAACAGTAGGTCACCTGAGAGAGCTGTGGTGCGTCCTAATGCCGAGATGTGTTACGACGTCAGGTGTTCCATTCAAGTCTATGGGGATCAGTCCAGTTACAAAGTCACTGCAGGGATGTACTGGAAGGACAGTCCAGGGGATCCCACAGGGGGCTCAACCCTTAAGGTCCTTGGGCACACCATTGGATCACTCCTCCTTGGGCTGTAGGGCATAGGTGAAGTGGTGTCTTCTAGTGGCGGGTCCAACACTGGAGTTCCTCACTGTTACAGGGGGGCCTGCAGAACACTCTGCAGGCATGTGCTGGGGGTCCAGTCCAACCCAGCCGACAAGTGGATTCAGGTCTCACAAGTTGGGGAGACATGGGGACACCCTTGGTTCTCCTCTTAAAGGTCTGGTGTGGATGGGTGCAGAGGTGTCCTAGGGTATCTGGTGTTGCCTCCTGGTCACTCATGGTTGCAGAGGAGTCTGCAGACACCGTTGTGAAGTCCACAGTGAAGGAGCACAGGGTGGGCTTCTCTTCTGGAGGGCCTGGGGCCACACTGACACCATTGGCCCATGTTAACACTGGCTAGGCAGCTCGGTGCACTGGTAATATCTGGTGTCAGGTTCTTGGCAGTCCCGTTACTCTCAGTTCTTTCTTGGCTGCCTGCGGATCCAGGGTAGCAGGCCCTTCACTCCAAAAGAGTCCTTCTTGGCGATTTGCAGAGCACTGGCAGCTCTCCCAGGTTCTTGGAAGCTGCAGTGGCAGGACAGGTCAGTTGCTCTCTGAGGGTCAGGTGCAGCAGGCAGGCTAGCAGGGTTGGCAACAAGTCAGTCGCGCTCCTCGATTTTCTGGTTCAGCAGGCTTTTCATCCACTTCTCATTTTGTGTCCAGCGAAGACCTGAGGACCCAGTATCAGGAGGTCTCCTAAATACTCAATTTAGGGAGTGCTAAGGAGAGTGAAGTGTAGTAGCCAATGGGATACTTACCCTTGGGGTCACTACACCCCCTGGATGACCACTTCCTGTGGGGAGTGTGTATCACCCTGTCCAGAGCCCCCACCACATGCAAGATGGTGGAATTTCCTAAGTTGTGTCCACTTCAGGCTGGCTACCCTAGGAGTGTTCCCTGTCTGGAAGTGTGACAAGCCTCCTGCATAGCTAAATTTTCAGTCTGTCCTGGTGCCAGATGGTTCCTCGGACAAGAGGGTTGGCATCTTCCTCTGATGAAGGTCAGATCTGCATACCAAAGGCAGTCAGCTTCTTTGAAGCTCACTGTCTTGGTTTACAGTTCATCCAGTGGGGAGGGGAGGGGAGGGTAACACCCCAGCCTAGACAGGCCTTTGTTTCTGACCTCTTGAGAGTGGAGGCTGTCCCCCTGGGAGGTCAGATTCTCTCTGTTGGTGGCAGAGTGGCCAGAACCGGTCAGTGAGCACACCGGCAGTTGGTAGGTTTTTCAGGGGACACCTCTAAGGTGCCCTCTGGATGCATGTATTAATAAATACATCCCTGGTATCAGTGAGGCTTTATTAATATATGTTTGATACCAAACATCCCTAGGTTCAGAGAAGCCATCAAGTAGCTGGAGAACTTGACCAGTGTCCAGCACATTTATTTAAAATGGCTTCCCTGTGACAAAGACATAGTAGGGGCATATTTGCTCTTGTGTATATGCCCTCACTTGTAATATAATGCACCCTTGTTAGTGCTGAAGACCTGCAGTAGGGGTGACTTACAGATATTACAACCAGTGTTTTTGTGCCATGTCATGTTTTTAATTTTAGGAGCACCTTGTAGTGCAGTCTGCATAAGGTTGATGCTGGGTCACAGAGAGCCACAAGTTCTGCTGCAGCTCTGATGGGGCTCTCTTCAGTACCCATGCTATCGGTACCATTTACTTGGGACTTACAGGGGGCTGAAGGGGATGGTCATTTGCGAATCAAGTGAACAGGTGTCTTGTTTTAGGGAAGGAACACTGGCACTGAGGACCTCGTTAGGAGGAACCCAGTGCACTTCAGTCAAAGTTGCCTCTAAAAAAAAAACAGGCAAAAAGTAAAGAGGTAATGGAACCAGAACCCAGCTCCTTACACTTTACGTTTTCCCCAAGGGAGAATGTTGTTTCTTCGACAGACCTCAATATAGTTTTGCCTTAATTTATGCCTAAATCCTTCAAACATAGAATGGTTTACTGTGAATTATTTCAGCCAGGACACAGAGTGATTTCCAATCTGTGTATTTCTCTGAGTTTTACTCACTTACACCACAGCACAGTGGTACTTGAGACCTAGTCTTCCTTTATTGAATAGGCCTTGTCGGTTAATTTAACTAATAAGAAAATGTGCATTACAGTATTTTTTTACAGACCCCATTCCTCTTATACAGAGGATATTTTTCAAATTTTTTTTTTTTTTTTTTTTTTAGTTTTATATAATGCGAACTCTGAAACATTTTACATAACCACCAGTTACATTACACAAGGACACTTTCATTTTGGTAGGCATGGGAGATTGAGTGATTTGCCCAGAATATCAGGATGTTAGGCTGCCGCTGATTCTTGAACCTGATTCCCCAGCTCTGGCCCTTATATATATATATATAGTATCACATTTATTGATGATCACCTCATGGTAAGCCTCCATGACACATGCAACCATAGAGCTGACATGGTAGCCTTTAAAATCAGACTTCTTGCCTATATTGTTAAACAGTTGATGGCTTTCGGTGGCAAGATTTAAAGGGGGTGCGTTGTACGCCCCAGCACCACAATATGATAGGGTAGTCGAGCAACAGGAGACGTTGCCTAATGAAATCATTAACTTTTGTCACGTTTGCCATTTATTCTGCTTGAAATCGTTGATTCACCTAAAGAGCAATACAACAAAAATACCAGTGAAACTATTTTTTATGAATTCCTTTTTTGCCATCAATCTCAATCGTTTTAAGACGAATAATAAAAAAAGAGACGGGTTCCATTTCTGTGCTTTTTAACCAGGCTCCCTCAATTTCCTGTTTCCTCTTCTTTTATCTAGTGTTTCTTTTATGTAAATGGAGATTGATGGCGCATTTTACACAGCAATTTTTTTTTGGACAAAATGTATTGATAGTTGCTTTCAGTAAGTGTTACTGGAGATGACTGAATGTGGCGTTTGGAGGTGGATTGAGCAAGAAACGCCCTCCCAGGGATTTTTGTGTGTTGTTTTTGTGACAGGATGACTTAAACCAGCACTCGTTCTGACAGATTCCCCTCAGCTAGTCTCTGTGGAATCTCTGCTTCTTAAATACCGTGTGACGTGTGCAAGTGTCCAAGCTCTCAAGCAGTTTTGCCTCCTTTGTTGATATAACTTCAGAACAAACAGATCTGACACACTTTTCATTACTTTGTCCATATCTGACTTCTACGCACATTGGCTCCATTTGCTTACGAATTTCTATTACATGGTAATAAGGATGTTTACTCTTTCTTGATGAAAATCACTAAAAATGTGACTTTTTGAAAGGTTATTATGCGGCACAACAAGAATTCCTGATTTTGGGATTATATCTTTCACTGGCCCAATGCAAGTAATTTATCAGAAGTAAACAAATATGTATAAGTTTTTGGAAACTCACAGGACCTGGCCCTCAGATGGGTATGAACTAAATTAGCAAAGAGAATTGTGTTTGGCATCAAAGCCTGGAGACAGGACCATTGAAAGGGGAAATTTGGCGTGTCTTTTGTAAAGCTTAGCTCGTGGGACAGATGCCTTGTGGGAAGAGGCTATCTGAAAGTGTTTGAAGGTTGAAAAAGATGCGCCGTTTCAGTCAAGGTTGAAAGGAAAAATTATTGAGAATGAAGAAATCCTTACTGTGGTGTGATGCCTTGAGGGAACGCCCTTAAGGCCGACTCCGGAACAACGAAGTCCTGGTTAACGAAAGCGGAACAACTCTTTCTTTAACCAGACTTCGTTGTTTTGTGCCTGACCCACGCATGTGTTGAACAACGCACATGCGTGGTTAAGGCACAAACAAGGGAGTCGGCTGAGGAGGACGACGCGACGAGGCAACGACTCAGGTAAGTGGGGTATTTTCTGTTTTAGGGGTGGGGGTTTGGGGTTTTAGGTTTAGGGCCGGGGTGGGGGGTCGGGGGTATTTTCTGTTTTAGGGGTGGGTTGGGGGTGGGGTTGGGGGGTCGGGGTTTTAGGTATAGGGCCAGGGGTGGGGGGTCAGGGTGTTTTCTGTTTTAGGGGCAGGGTGGGGGGTCGGGGTTTTAGGTTTAGGGCCAGGGGTGGGGGGTCTGCGTATTTTCTGTTTTAGGGCTGGGGTGGGGGGTCGGGGCATTTTCTGGGGGATCGGGGATTTAGGTTTAGGGCTGGGGGTGGGGGGTCGGGTATTTTCTGTTTTAGGGATGGGGGTGGGGGGTAGGGGTTTTAGGTTTAGGGCCGGGGGGTCAGGGTATTTTCTGTTTTAGGGGCGGGGCGGGTGGGGAGTCGGGATTTTAGGTTTAGGGGCGGGGGTGGGGGGTCGGGGTATTTTTTGTTTTAGGGGCGGGAGTGGGGGGTCGGGGTATTTTCTGTTTTAGGGTGCGGGGTGGGGGGTTGGGGTTTTAGTTTTAGGGGCGGGGGTGGGGGGTCGGGTATTTTCAGTTTTAGGGGTGGAGGGTTGGGTTTTAGGTTTTAGGGGTGGGTTGGGGGCCGGGTAATTTTAGGGGCGGGGTGGGGGGTTGGGGGGATTTAGATTAAGGGGCAGGGTGGGAAGCTCAGAGTAGTTTTAGGGGCAGGGGTGGGGGTCAGGGTATTTTCAGTTTTAGGGGCGAGTGTGTGGAGGGTTGGGTTTAAGGTTTGAGTGGTGGGTTGGGGTAGGTTTCAGGGATGCGGTGGGGGTTGGGGTTGTTTTAGGTTTTGGGGGTAGGGTGGGGGTCAGTTTTAGGGGCGGGTGGGGGTTGGGGTTTTAGGGGTTGATTGGGGGTCGGGTAATTTTAGGGGTGGGGTGTTTGGGGGGTTTAGGGGCAGGGTGGGGGGCTCGGAGTAGTTTTAGGGGTGGGGGTACTTTAGGTTTCAGGGATGGGGTGGGGGTTGGGGTTTTAGGTTTTGGGGGTAGGATGGGGGGCAGTTTTAGGGGCGGGGTAGTTTTAGGGGCAAGGGTGGGGGGGATGGTGTGGTTTTGGGAGGGGTTGGGGGGGTTGCAGTAATTTTTAGGGGTGGGGGTGGGGGGCCAAGGGGGACGCATGCAGGAACAATGGATGCCTATCACTAATGCCTTTACCAGGAATGCCTTCACAACGAAAAATCGTTGGTGAGGCACTCGTGGTAAAGGCGTTGTTCCGACCTCGTTGTTCAGGCATTTGTTGTTCCTGCAGGCGTCGTTCCGACATACATTCATGCCTTGACCATATATGGACCAGTCATCACTGTCCTCATGAGAAGGTTTACTAAACAATTATATTTCAGAAAAGTGTGTTTATTGGGGCGTAAGCACAATGTGTAATTAAGGACAACAGTTCTGGGGTAGAACGTACTCATTGTTTTCAAGTCCCTGGCTTACTGTGCTGGGCCAGTGTGATTTTGAACTTGTCATATAACGTTAAGAATTAAGGGGAGAGGAGATTTTGGTCTCCAGTGTTTGACTCAGAACAAATCCATTGGTATATAATGGAATGGATGTGGAGCATAAACTGTGTTGTGTGAGTGATGATAAAATTATTGCTGTGCACATACCTGTGTCTGATTGCGGGTTTCTTGTAGTGAGGTCCTAATGTAGATCATTACTGTAATCCACTCTGTTAGAACTATTGTTTCAGCCTTCCCAGGTGGCTTACACCCTACACAACTGGCAACATGACAACTCATTCACTACCTTTAATGTAGCCCTTGACCAAGCCAGGGCTACATAGTTTTAGAGCCTTATTTCATGTTACACCCACCCTTGGTAATTGGCAAAACCACACAGTTCCTCCTTTGCTTGATGTTGCACTCGCAGAATCCTTTTTCATGGGTAAACACCCCGTAATACAAAATTGTTTTGTGTACCATGTCACTCATTCCCTAACCGCATGGTCCCTGAACCCTTCCTCACCACCTCTGAGCTTCTCCATATCACCACTCTCCTCTCCATCCAGATTCATTCCCATCACTAGAGCAGCTATTACAAAAACAGGTATTATGGCGTGTTTGCGCCAATGTAGAATCCCTTGTCCAATGCACAAACACACACAGCTTTTCCATAACATTTTTGTTTGGCCTCCACCCCCTTTTCCTTTAAAACAAACAAAAAAACAAATCCGACCTCACCACTCTCTCCAACTACCACAGTCTGGCTCTGAGATTGATTTCTCAAAACTTTGGATTGACCTGTGCCCACCTACCTCAAATATTACCTCTTTGCCACTTCTAGTTAGAGGATCATCCTCTATGTTTGAGTGAGGCTGTCTACATGTAGGTCTCGAACTTCATTCACGCTGAATACGACATCCACTACATCCCATACACACTCCCATTTCTTTTCCAGGCCATTAAACACCTCACCTTGCTTTCCACGCTGTCCTCTATAACTCACTAGGCCCGGTTACATTCCTGTCTCTGTCTTAGCTCGTTTTCAGAATTTCAGTCCCCCTTCAAGTTCACTTCAGCCATACTCCTGACAGGTCTAGCATGGGGCCTCGTCCTTTTTCAGCTCATCCTCATCTCATTTAGCAAAATAAACTTGGTGTTCTCCTCCCACCTGCTCGTAGAAGAAACACAAATCATCGCTCCTTCTCATCCTTCCGCTTTGCCAGACACACCCTCTTAAGCATACACTGACTACCCATACTGTAACCTTCTTATGTGAGGTAAGCTGGCTCTCTGGATAAAGCCAAGCACACTTCAAGTTCCTTACCCTAGTCTTCAAGACAGTCCATAACATGCTGCGAAAAGTAGCACCATCTGTGTTGCCAATTGCTCCTCCACTCAGCACCCCCTCAACACAGTCTACCTACCACCCGTATTCATCTTCCCCCTTTTTAGCTTTTTTCCTCTTTGTCACTTGAATCTGGACGCTCCAGTGGGCCTTAGTGAAATGACCTGCCTACAGATGCACCCAGAAATGCCTCAAGGCGCACAGTGTAATCAAAGAAGCCATAGTGCAAAGATTATTTATAGTCAACACGACAATTCTTTTCACATCTGAGGATTTAGAGACATAAGTATTATGTAAATGTGATAAAGACTGTGTCCCTTATCTGTCCACTCCTCCGTCTCCAGGCCCACATGTACCACCTTTTGTTACTATTTTACAGAATATCTTTTTAAGATGTTTCTAGGTAATTACAAATATTAGTGTAGTGTCTGGGAGCTTAGGTGTGTTCCTGGACACCACATTAATGCCTATCCAGTTATTCCCGGAAAACCTTTTGTCAGCGAGTCACAAGCAAGCCTTATGATTCTTACAATTCAATGTTTTTACTGAGGCACCGTATGTATTATTTCAAAAAGCCCGCATTTCCAAATGTGTGGCAACATCAAAATGGACCTATGCCTACAGAGCAAATCTGGCAGCTGTCACAATGATACGAAAGTGGCAGAACTACACATATTACCAGATGAGTGAACATTAGCACTTTTAATTGTTCTTAAACAGTAGTTCTGGGATTTGGTAGTATTGAGCAAAACACGTTACTACACAAAGTAAGTAATCGAAGTTTAACATGTGATGGAGGCCCATATCAAGAGGACAGTAAAGGGTACAAGTTTTTTTTTTTGTACTTTCCTATAAGGCTCTTTTTTTATACTGCACTCACAACCATTGCCTAACAAGACTACTGAAGAATAAGCTACATGGGACTTCCCAAAAAACTATATTGATGGCTAGTGAGAGTGGAAAATAAATACGTGCAGCTAAATTGTGCCTTAAAACTGGGATAAAAAACTCGAGATGCTTAACTCCCCACCCCAAAGAGCACATTTTTGCTACTACATCATGCTGTAGAGATAAAGTTTGAAATTCTCTTCACATGCATAAGGCCGTGTACAGTGCGATCATGGGGCATTTCCAGAAGTTGCATCCCCGCATGTATGACCAGGAATGCCAGGTCTGAAAACTTAAGTTCAACTGCATGAAACACTTAGGCAGAGTACTGGCCCTGGTATATTTTGCAGCACCTGATGGCTCGTGGCAGACAATGGACCAAGGTCTACCAAGGTGACAGCAGTGTTCATTGGAGTTGTCTGTAAAATAAGAGAGCTCCAGTTATGGTCTAGGGTGCTGCAGAATGAAAAAGGTCCTATAGGTTCTTTGCTCTATATAGCCATCAAAGGAAACTTTCTCAAGTCACCAATTAAATTGGAGACTTATTGGAGGTTATTTATTTTAAAGGAACACAAGAGGGGTCAAGGCCTATCTGTCCGGTCCAACATGAAAATGTTGAAGGTTTTTGAGACCGTGAACCTTTCTAGGCATAAGAATGGGGTTCTGAATCTTGGATAATATAGCTGAAGAGATAGCTCTTGTATATCATAGGTTAGGATAAAGGTTGGCCGTATCCACCTCATATGATTGAAGTGGGGTGATTTGAATGAACATAGGCATTTGGAAACACCAACCAAAGAACCTAAATCGCTTCTGACACCCATATAGCGGGCTCCTGCCAAATCTTCGGTTTAGATCTGTGGAAAATCACGTTTGGAAATAACCCAATCGATACTGATGATTGGCATTAGCTCATTTTAATCAGTAATTCGTTGCATTTTAATATACCTTTCACTACACATATTGGCACTTTAAATCTTCTTAGACTTTACCACTATGCACTTTTTTCTTCCACGATGTTTAATGTTGAACATCATCATTTTATTGTATTCAGACTCTTCAGGGCAAATTTTTGAACAACTTACTTTTATGCGAGGCGCTTTAGGACCGTCAAATAAAATGTTCAAAATAAAAATTTTGGGAAGACCACTGAAAACTGTCTAGTTTGAATAAGCATTCTGCTATCAACACAGTACATCCACAGATAATGTTTATTTGTTTGCCACATATATATCCCAAGTGTTCTCACACTATTTATGAGCAGACCCTCACACTTACAACATTCACCTTTCTCAATTGTTTAACAGTGCATTAAATAACAAAGATCCCCAGGTGGCCCGCATTGTTTCATGTACAACATATAATGGTACGAGCGAAGGTATTACTATTGAGGTTGTTTTCTTCAAGGGGTTCGAAGTGACTTCACAGACAACGAGAACCCTCAAGTGGAAAATACCCCCTTATTGATACACATATTTAAGTTTATCATGAGCACTCCCTGCCTGTTGCCCGTCTTCTTTCCACACAGCCCTTTTCAGTGCACACTTATTGCACATGAATCTAGCTGTGCTGTGCAGCTGCAGGCACTGTGATGTCACTGTATTTGATTGCCAAAAGGAAGTGAAATGTTGATAAGTGATGTTATGAAATCACCAAAGGAAGCTAGAAATGTCATTTGGTATAAGGGCTCCACATCCAACATATAAAATTATATATAGGTAATAATTAATAAAAGCACTGTTATTTTTCACTGCCGGTTAAAATTGACATCAAAATGTCAGGAGCGAATCATGAGATGTCTGTGATGTTACCCTAAACTCTGAGGTGTAAAACTCCTAGCATCCTGGTATTTATCCGTCTAGTTTTCTGTTGTGTCAAGCCCTCCTTGTGAGCCTCTGTAATATAATGCCTTGGAGTAGATGTACAGTGGGATAGCACTCTTTGTGAGCCACACATCACACTACCGTGTCCTTTGGTTTCTTCCCCATAAGCCTCATCTCTCTCCTCATCGACTCTTAATCCCATCCGATCCCACTCCTTAATTATCAGGAAAGATAGATATTGTAGATAGGTAGATTTCAGTAAAGGGGTAATTTCCAAAAAGGGGTTCTGAGTGACCATGTATAATGGGAGCAAAGCTTGGGTTGTGTATGATGTCCCCTTCTAACACCAAGGCCCAAAGTCTTTATTCTGGATATTTTCCCCATCCACAATAGTATTTTGGGTAACCAATCTCCTTCCCTGCCCTACAACCTAACAATCTACTCTAAAACCCCTTCCCACCCTTTAGTGCACCACTGTTGTACGGCAGTCCCATTATTCAGTTGACCAGGGAGAAAGGGGTCATTGGGGGCAATACACACAATACTTTTCTCCTCTTCCTTCTCCTTTGTAAACGTGCACGGAATGTGCTGCTACTTTCACCTAGTTCCCTCTGGCCTTAACTTAAACTCAGTGCTTAATTTGCGCATGTTGTTTCTTGTGCAGAGCACCAGCACTTATTTTGAGGGCCAGCGCTTATTCTTCTGCCCCAAGCATTTGCTGCGAGCAAAAGACACATATGGGAAAGACGGAGGAAGAGAAAAACGAAAAAGCATCACAAAGGGAGAAAGCTGAAAGAGTGAGCTGAAGGGGCAGGGGTGGCTATAAATGGATTGAAGAGGCCCAAGGTGGCTTCAGGATTACGCTGCCTCAGTATCCCATGTTCCCACATTTAATTGCAGCAGCCGCGTGTGTAAGGCAAGGGCTTAGAGCACCTGCATGTTTTAATTTACAAATTAAGCACTGCTTAAACTGCCTAAAAATAGCTGCATCCTGCCACTGTTTTCGACGTCACTGTACGGACTCCTACTTCCTCTAGGTGAGAGCAAAGCGCAAGTGCTGAGTTGCAAGTGATATACTGGTACCACCTCTGCCACAGCCACTGGTGTTCAGGGCAGAGATCCGTTGTCTGTCAGGTCTTTGCAGAGCCCACACGAGGGGGGTAGAATGCGTGCGGCCGAGGCACACCATTACCTCCTCCCTCCGGGGTGTTGAGACCAGAGGAAAGCTGGAGCAGACACGGAAGATGGTTGGTTTGTCTTCTGACATTCCACCCCGTCCTGGGGCCTCTGGAGTCATGGGAAGGTGGATCCACACCTGCTCTTCCTCACTTCAGGTAAAGCGCCCCCCCAACATTGGGGGGCCGCGGGCCGCAAGGAGACGGAGCCACCGAGGCCCGACAATCCCCTCCGCACTAGTTGTGCGGTGGGCTGGCCTGCGTCTTCTGCCCTCACGAGGCGTGGGGGCGGAAGTCAGGTGAGGAAAGAACGTAGCTGCTGCATTAGCCGCTAGCCGGTTCTAGCCGCCGTGTACCGGTGGGGGCTATTTAAGTGTCCCCCCAAGAAGGCTCGATCTTCTTCTTTCGATGGTGCGGCGGCTGGAGCTTGTGGGGGGAAGCAGTTGTTCGGTTTCAATGTATTCATGTCAGTGATGTTAGAAAAGAAACCTGATTTGGGTATTGCAATGATCTGCTATTCCAACAAATATTGAAGGCACAACACACTTATGGAGGTACTGCCTGGTTAGAATACGACAGGGATTTTCGCGGGGCTAAGGTGGAAGACCCATCTATTGGTTGGGACCAGACAGAGGTGAACGTCTGGTTAGAATGAGTTAATAACAAGGTACCAGGGAGGCAGCCCTTTCGTGCACAATATTCAAGCAAGAAGAAAGGATCTTGTTGGGTGTTCAATAGGAAGACATGTTCGCGCCCCGCATGGTCTTGCAAATTCAGGCACAACTGTTCCTTTTGTGGTCACCCCTCTCACCCAGAATTTAAATGCATCAAAAAACCCAAAGAGAAAAGCAGAGATGGGAACAAGCCCTCTAACTGAATCATCTTTGCCGTCCCCCATTAAGATTGACGCTCTGCTCCCGTGGTTACAGGGTTATCCTGCGACTGGCTCTGCAGAATTACTTGCACATGGTTTTTCCTTTGGTTTTTTAATCTCGCCCTCTAATGTACCCCCAGTTGACCATTGCAAGAATCTAGTATCCGTATTACGGAACCCAGGAGTGGTGGCCAAGAAGTTATCAAAAGAAAGCGCCTTGGGCAGGTTAGCAGGCCCCTTCCCTTATCCGCCTTTAATAGGCTTTGTTTGTTCTCCTTTGGGGGTTGTGCCTAAGAAGGAGCCTGGACAGTTCAGGCTAATTCATAATTTGTCTGCTCCTCGGGGAGCATCGGTGAATGAGGCTGTCAATCCATAGCTGTGCTCGGTCCGCTATGCGACTGTTGACCAAGCCTTGGAACAATTGAGGGCCTTGGGCCATGGGGCTTTGTTAGCAAAAACTGACATAGAATCAGCCTTCAGACTTCTCCTGGTTCACCCTGAAGATTACCACCAACTAGGTTTCCAATTCCAGGGAGGGTACTTTTATGATAAATGCATGCCCATGGGTTGTAATGTACATGGCAGCTATTTTGAGCAGTTTAGCACCTTCCTTCAGTGGATCTTTTCAAATCGCACCAGGCACCTCGATGTCATACATTATTTAGATGATTTCCTAGTATTGGGCCCACCTAGGTCAGAGAAATGCAGGTGGGCACTCCAGGCCTTGACCATGATGTTTAAAGACTTTGGGGTTCCTTTGGCTCCTGAAAAAAACAGCAGGGCCCGCAACTTGCATTACTTTCCTAGGGATTGAGATCGATTCAGTGGATGGTGAGTGTCGCCTGCCTAAGGATAAGCTGCAGGTATTCAAGGAGTCCATAAAAATGATGTTATCTAAAAAACAAAAGTCACCCTTCACCAATTGCTGGTTCTGGTGGGTCAGCTGAATTTCGCTCTAAGAATTATTCCCATGGCTCGTCCCTTTTCAAGGTCCATCGCTAGATAAATGGCTGGGTTGTCTGAGAGGCACCATCACACTCGGTTGTCGCTAGAGGTCAGGGATGATTTAAAGTTGTGGGAGGTTTTTTTGCAGGACTTTAATGGAGCTGTAATCTGGCCTCATCCGGCGGTTTCAAGCCCCACTCTGGGGCTTTATACTGACGCAGCGGGACGCATGGGCTTTGGTGCAATCTTGGGGCCTCTGTGGTGCAGGGCGGATTGGCCAACCGAGTGGGTCACCATGGGCTTGACAAAGACTATAGCCTTTTTAGAACTCTTCCCTATTTTTGTCGCAGTCACCATCTGGGCGGAGGATTTTAAGGATAGGTCTGTAATCTTTTGGTCTGACAACATGGCTGTGGTAGAAGCCATTAATAGACAAAGGGCTACATGCCCACTGGTACTCCGTCTCCTTAAACAAATAATCCTAACCTGTTTACAGTGCAAAATTACATTCCGGGCTAAACATATGCCAGGGATATATAACAATGCAGCTGACACCCTATCTCGCTGGTTGATGCAGGACTTTATGCAGTATCGCCCTCAGGCGAAGGAGAAGATGACGGAGTTCTCAGAATCTCTGTGGAAGATTGGTATCCCGCCCTCCCAGGCTTAGTAGCAACATCTCTAGCAGCGCATACAAGAAGGGCTTATGAGAACGATTTTTACCAGTACAGGCGGTTCTTGAAGGCACAACAAATTTCAGGCTTGTTTTCAGAATCAGCTATATGTGCATGTTTGCAGCATCTGAAAGACAGGGGGAGACCAGTTTCTTGTGCAAAAGCTTACCATTTTTTTCGCTAGAATCAGGAACATGGAGGCCCACTAAACACTTTTATTATTAAACGGGCTCTTGCTGGTTGGGCCAGGGGAGACAATGTTAAGTCAGACGCTAGGCACCCGATAACAGCAGTACTGCTGGAGAATCGTCTCCACACTCTCCCCGTAGTGTGTCCTTCACAGGCTGAGTCAGCATTATTTTCGGCAGCATTCGCGGTAGACTTCTACGGTGCATTCCCCATCAGTGAACTAGTGGGCTCCTCCAGGAGCGATCACTCAGGAGGGTTGCAGTAGGGTGACGTGTTGGTCAGTCCAGAGTTTTTGTCTAAAGTGCTGCACAAGTCTAAAACGGACCAGCTTAAAAGAGGAGCGCGCATTACACTCAGTGCAGCTAATGGGTCCCCCCTTTGCCCTGTCTTACATCTCTGTCTGGCCGCCGGCAGGCTCTTCCGTATTGTTCATCCACGCTAACAGGGAATGTCTTTCACGCTACCAATTCTCGGAAGTTTTCAAAGTAGCACTGAGGTCAATGGGAGTGGACCCACAAGGGTACACCCCGCATTCCTTTAGAATTGGGGCAGCTACGTTAGCAGCCAGCGCAGGGCTGCCAGTGTCCAAGGTGAAGTGCATTGGTCGTTGGACATCTAATTGTTATAGACGGTACATTAGGTCGGAACTACTCTAAGCAAAAATTCCTTGTTAAAAACTGGTTACTGAAGTATGATCTCCTCATGCAATTTTCTTTTCGTTTAAGTTCAATGTCACCTCATGTAGTATGGGTTTTGGGGCATTAGTTTGTTCAACGGGCAGCCTACAGGGTGCAACACTCCGTAAGCCAAATCCGGCGGTGGTTCAAGGCGTGGTTTTCCGTTGGTGCGGTGTTGGCGGAATGGAAATCGCGCAACTTCAACAGCTCGTCACATTAGCAAGAGGATTTGAGGGACTCCAGTTCCCGGATCTCACCATTATTCACCTCGGAGGCAATGACTTGGTGCGAATGGGTCGCAAGGCACTGAGAGAAACAATATTTATGGAAATCACGAAACTGGCAAAACAATACCCGAACGCGGCAATTGCGTGGTCTCACATGGTGCCTCGCCGCAAGTGGGGCACAGGAATTAAATCAAGAACAATCAATGTCTCAGTACGCCGACTTAATGCAGAAATGGCTAAGCCATGCCCAGGTCCAGGGCGCTTATGGAACATTCCTCATAGACTCTTAAAGGGCCCTAACATGTTCCACAAGTATATGGTGCATTTGTCCGATGCTGGTACCAATCACTTCATTTCTGACATGTGGTTTTTTTGCTCGCAGTCTTTTTGCGGGTGGGGATGGCAAAGGACCTTTGGGGCCCTGGTCGCCCTTGTGCCGGAAAGTGAGGTATTAAAGTGACCAGAAACAACAGAGGGGTCCCCAAGGCTGGGGCCCCGGGAGGACACCAGGGATAGGATCCTGAAGTCCTGAGCCAACCTGCAGATGTACACACCAGATTAAGGAGGAAGGGAGCCCAGATCGATGGGGGGGCGGCATGGGGCTCCCGCTCCTGGCCGCTCCGTTACACCCCGAGACAGATTGGTGTTTGGAGGGGGGGGCGGAACCCTGAGCGTGGGGACAAGGAATGGTGTAGTCAGGGTAACCGCCCCTCCTAGAGATACAGGTGAGGTATGGTTCACTTGTGTGGTCCAGTGGTGGTTCAGGACAGGAAGGGATACTATCAGATAAAGATTTATGGTTACTGATTTGTATCTCATGTTTTGTAAATATTACTGAAGTTTTAAGTGGAGTGTTTTATGATTTGATGTAAAGAGCATACCATAAAAATGTTGTAATAAAAAGCTTCTTCCAACAAGTAGGACTGTCGGTCTGCGTATAGCTGGTGGGGTGGTGAGGGCTGTCTGGCGGTCTCCGGATCCTAACTGTTTCTGTGTCTTTGGAGCCTTTGGAAAAGTGGGAACAAAGAGGCAAAGCAACATCTTCCGAGCTCCCATATAAAACCAGTGGGAAAATGTTTTTCGTTTATCAGATGTCTGAGTAGCGAATAACACGATTTCAGTCCGATATTGGCCACAACACAAAAATAAGCTCTAGAAGTTAAATTCATTCACTTGTTAGTCCAAGTTGTTTCTGAATGAAGTATGAGAAAGTTTTGGTATGCATACCCTCCTTTGAATCGCCCAACACTGCATTCCCCCGACTGATCTGTACCTCTTCACATTTCTCCTTCACTCCATTTGTCTATTGTATGCCCGAATGTACACATTCTATATGAAACGTATTCATAAACCCCTATACCCCAATCCCCAGCCCTATAGAAAGTGGCTTCTTCATTGACTTTACAAAGATGATCCTTCTTTCACTCACATACAAATGCCTAGAAGTGACTCAGTGTGCAGTATGTGCCAATTACAGGTATTCAGTCCTTCCACATGACACAACAAAACAATGACCATGTAAAGCATGCCGTTTGTGTGAATGAGAATTGCTTAGTGGCCCACTTCATGTTCTACCTGCACCTCACTGGCATCGTCTCTGTGTTTAGTACTTAACCTCACTGGGTTGGCGTACGAGGTACATTGTAAACACGATCCTCTGCATATATATATTGGCTACTGCTTGCTCTTTAAAACTCTTTTATGTCTATCCCAGAAAAGCATTCAATTCTTTCCTCGAGGCAGTTTACTGCACAGTTTATTAGATGGCCTGTTCAAGGAGACTGTAACCCGTGAAACCATCCCATCCTGGAGCCAGACCCCACCCTCTGACAGGGAGAGATTCCCATGACAGAATAATTCATCTCCAGTCAAAGAAACATCAACCTTAAATGACAGCTTGTGGCGACCCAGCGCTTGTTAGGGCCAGCTCAGCAAGCCCCGATGTCTGGGATGTACTCATGAAGTGAAGATTAATTTATCTGTCAGCCCAACCTCTGACAGTGGTTATGAATCTGGTTTAGCTTTAAGGGAAAGGCACAGGCTAGGATGAAGGTTAGAAGGGACTGTATTTATTGGCAGAGTGAAAAGAGAGAACATTGTTATATATGAAACATAACTCTAGCCTTAGTGGTGCTTTCGTTATAAGAATGCAACAGTATCTTTTTTATAGGTCTTCATTTTGTCTCCTTGCCTGGACCGCCTTCAGGCTTTTCAGAATACTGAAACACAATTGGTTGCACAAAGAGGAGTATTAGTCTTCTGTTGTATCTTATTCTGCAAGCCCAGAGAGTGTTCTATAAATGACATTCTAGAGAGAACAATTATGATATTTGTAATATCTTATTTCCTAAATTACCTAATTAGCAAAGCTGGTCTAATACTTGATCGCCTCTTCAGTGGACCTTTCCATTATCCAGAGTCAGAGCATGAAAGTGCTGCGCTTCAGACAGAGAGTTGGTATGTGTCAAGCATTAGCCTCTTGTTAGCATCCATTATACTCTTGACACATTGGAAATCTTACCCTACTGAGAGAGAATGAGGAATCTAAGCATATGACTAATTATTTCATTTCATTTGGTGAGCGTTTATTGTAAATGGAAATAGTGATGCCAGCGGTAAGTAATGGAAACATTCAGATTACATATTCATGTATGGACATTTTAAGTGCGTGTAAAATCGTCTGGAAAGGCAAAGGGCAGAATTTGATTTTTAAGATATGCTCAGGTTAGAGAAAAAGGTGAGTCCCAGATCATAAAGGATTCGGGATACCCACTCCACGCATTTGTTAACGTCTGAGTCCATCAACAAAACAGTTGACAGGATCACACAACTGACAGGATCAAGTCTTGTATTATGTACATATCTGTTAAATCTCTTTCCCTTGAAGGAACCAGCATGTTGCCCAAGTGCATCAACAAAAGTGTAATCCTGAGCCCAGCAAACAGCAGAGTCATTTGCAGAAAGAACTACACCGGCAGATGTTCATTGGTATCAAAGTTCATATTTTCACCCAAATATTTGTTTTGCAGAAAGTAGAAACCAAGGTCAAAACAGGTGAGTAAAATGTGTTAAACAACACCCTTACAGAACAAACCTTTGCTCATGAAGGAATAGCAAGTCCACAGTTTACTTCCTGTGTGTGTTCAGAAAGATGTCATCCATTCATTGGTAAAGCTCACTACCTCTGCAGTCTCACTGGTGGACGGACTTAATCAATATGCTTAGAATGCAGCCTTGATAGAAGTCGTTTGCACCTGACAAACGTAGCTAAAGCCAGCCTAGAAGCCAGTCAGTCTATTTTTAGGTCTGGCCTAGAGATAGCTTTAACCTATAGTAAAAAAAATCATTAGAAAAACACAATACATATTTATACACATCGAAGGACTTAAGGTGAGCCCTCTTCATCCTTTGGTCTGTTCATCTGGAATTCATATTTGATTTCTCACACCACAACATCTAGCATGGGGCAGTGGTCAACCTATTTTAGCCATTGGCTCTCTTGGGGTATGCTACTAGTGCTTCGCAGTTTTCATACCATCAATTATTGCATCACAAGTAAGCACATCATGAGACTATATATCGTTTTCAATTCACAGGCCTTTACTTTGCAGGTCATTTATTTTCTAATTGTTTAAAATAATCTCTTTTAACCCCTTACATATGTATGTATATGTGTATATATGTGTGTGTGTGTTTATGTATAATTATATATCCGTGTGTGTGTATGAATATATATATATATATATAATGTATTTTCATATATAAAAACAGGAAAAGGTGACTATAAACTTAATTTAAAAAAATTTATGTTTAAAATACATAGTTAAAATAATTCAATATGTATTTACTTTTAGCATAATACATTAATAAAATAAGACACTTTGGTAGTCAATAAATAAAATTAAGGTAGTAAAAATGTACTATTATTTAATACTTGATATTAAATTAAAATATTTAAATTAATAAATTTGTATATGGATTGATAGCTTTAGTTTTGGTTTTAATGGTGGTAACATATTTTTAGGGTTTAGGGCGGGGTATATTTTAGGAGACATCAGGGGTTTTTAGGGCACAAGGATGGGTAAAAGGGGATTTTGGAGATTTTGTGATTGGTAGTGTTTAGGGGTTGAAAGGGATTTTTATGATTAGGGATTAGTTGTGTATAGGGGTAGTGTGATGTTTTTGAGTTCAGAGTGGATAGTATTTAGGAGTAGGAAGTTTACTTTGGGTTATGGGAAGGCTGATTTTTAGAAGGTTTTTAGGGTTTAAGTATTTCTATAGTTTAGGGGTAGTAAGGGTTTTTAGGTGTCATGAATGTGTAGTGTTTACAGGTTCAATTGAGTATTTAAGGTTCCTGGATGAGTATGTTAAGCAGCAGAAAGATTTTTAGGGTTCAGAGTTGGCAGTGTTTAGGGGTAGAAAAACGTTTTTAGGCTTTAGAGATGCCAATAATGTAGGGGTAGTAAAAACCTTTTTTAGGGTTCTGGAATAGGTAGAGTATGGAGTAGAAGGGGTTTTTAGGTTTCACAGTGGGTAGAGTTGAGGGACGGTAATTAGTTTTCAGGGTTCATAGATGGCTAGAGTTAATGGGTAGTCAGAAGTGTTTAGCTTATAGGAAGGGGGGGAGTTTAGGAGGTAATAACAGGATTTAGGGATCAGTAAAAAAAAAAATGGCAGTGTCCCGTGTCCACCAGGAGCAAGACACAGTAAGTATGATCAAAAATATCCAGGCACCACTCCTGCAAAGATATGCTCAGTTATGGAATATGGTGCAAAAAAGTTTATTTAATTTCTCCCGTGGTGTGTTTTGACTCACACGAGCCTTAGTTACATACAATAACAAGGAAAGGTGACATAAAACGTATTTAAAAATGTAAATGTTTAATTAATTTACAAATAATGTAAGAAATGTAATAAATATTTTCTTGTAAAATAATATATTAACAAATATTTCGGTGTTGAACAAATAACATTAAGATAATAAAAAGGGGAAATGAATACTTAGTATTAGTTTAAAAATATTTCAGTTAGTAACTGAGTATATGTTTTTATTTCTTTTTTAAGGTTTGGGTTTTAATAGTGTTAACAGGGTTTTAGGGTGGGTATATCTTAAGAGTGATCTGGAGTTTTTAGAATTCAAGAGTGGGGAGGTAAGGAGTTTTTTCAGGGTTTAGGGGTGAGTAGAGTTTAGAGGTGTAGTGTGGAATGTTTAGGGTTCTGTGATTGGTAGTGTTTAGGGCTAGTAAGGGATTTTTATTATTCTGAGATAAGTTGTGTTTGGGGTAGAAAGACATTCTTGGTTTCTTATATGGGTACTAGTAGTAAAGGTTTTTTAAAGTTTAGTTTTAGGTTTCAGGGATGGTAGGGTTAAGACGTAGTAGGTGTTCTTAGGTTTCAGGGTAGTATTTTGGGTTAGCAAGAGGTTTTATGGTTCATGGGAAAGGCAGTGTTTAGGATTAGTAAGGGATTTTATGGATGAGGTTGTCTGTAATGTAAAATTTAATTCTATTAAATACAATTAGTACAACTGAATTGTGAATTATTAAATATATATACATATGTATATATATATATATATATCAAATACGGGGTTAAACACAATAAGCTACCAGGTAAGCAAAGGCAGTTCCAATGTTTAAAAAAAAACAGATGTTAACTGTAGGAGGCTGGCCTGGCTTATAGTGGGTACCTTGTGGTACTTACACCTTGTGCCAGGTCCTGTTATCCCTTATTAGTAGAATAGAGGTGTTCTAGCAGCTTAGGCTGATAGAGGTAGCTATAGCAGAGCAGCTTAGGCTGAACTAGGAGACATGCAAAGCTCCTACTATACCACTTATCATATAGCACTATATCATAAGAAAACACAATACTCAGAGTTACTAAAAAATAAAGGTACTTTACTTTAGTGACAATATGCCACAAGTATCTCAGAGGATATACTCCCTTAGGAGGTAAGTAATATACACAAATTATATACACACAAACCAAAATCAGGTAAGTAACAGTTAGAAAAGTGGTGCAAACAATGTAGAATCACAATAGAATGCAATAGGAAAAATAGGCCTTGGGGCAACACAAACCATATACTCCAAAAGTGGAATGCGAACCACAAATGGACCCCAGGCCTAGTGTAGTGTGTAGAGGGTCGCCGGGAGTGTAAGAAAACACTAAGGGTGTCCCAGATACCCCACCCCAAGACCCTGAAAAGTAGGAGTAAAGTTACCCTACTACCCCAGAAAGACAGTAAAGTCGAGATAGGGGATTCTGCAAGGACAACAACTGACTGCAAAACACTGGAGATGGATTCCTGGACCTTAGGACCTGTAAAGGAAGGGGACCAAGTCCAAGAGTCATGCAAGTGTCCAGGGGGGCAGGAGCCCACTAAACCCCGGATGAAGGTGCAAAAGGGCTGCCTCCGGGTGGAAGAAGCCGAAGATTCTGCAACAACGGAAGATGCCAGGAACTTCTCCTTTAGTCAGAAGATGTCCCACGGTGTGCTGGAGGATGCAGAGTTGTTTCCACACAGAAAGACCGCAAACAAGCCTTGCTAGCTGCAAGAGTCTCGGTCGAGGATTTTGGGTGCTGCTGGGGCCCAGGAAGGACCAGGAGGTCGCCACTTGGAGGAGGAGACGGGGGGGCACTCAGCAACCCAGAGAGCTCCTGCAGAAGCAGGCAGCACCTGCAGAAGCACCTGAACAGGCACTTAGAAGATCTGAGGACATCGGTCGACTCAGAGTCACAAAGGAGGGTCCCACGACGTCGGAGTCCGACTCAGCGAGTTGGGCAATGCAGGACGGAGTGCTGGGGACCTGGGCTAGGCTGTGCACGAAGGAAGTCTTGCAAAAGTGCACAGGATTACTGTCTGGCATGGGGAGGCAAGGACTTACCTCCACCAAATTTGGACAGAAGGGCCACTGGACTGTCGAAGACACTTGGACCCAGCTCCTGTGTTCCAGAGACCATGCTCGTCAGGATGAGAGGGGATCCAGAGGACCTGTGATGCAGAAGTTTGGTGCCTGCGTTGGCAGGGGAAAGATTCCGTCAACCCACGGGAGATTTCTTCTTGGTTTCCAGTGCAGGGTGAAGGCAGACAGCCCTCAGAGCATGCACCAACAAGCAACAGTTGAGAAAGCCAGCAGGATGAGGTGCTACAATGTTGCTGGTAGTCTTCTTGCTACTTTGTTGCGGTTATGCAGGCATCCTGGAGCAGTCAGCGATCGATCCTTGGCAGAAGTCGAAGAGGGAAGTGCAGAGGAACTCTGGTGAGCTCTTGCATTTGTTATCTGGTGAGATGCCCACAGGAGAGACCCTAAATAGCCCACAGAGGAGGATTGACTACAGAGAAAGGTAAGCACCATCAGGAGGGGTCTCTGACGTCACCTGCTGGCACTAGCCACTCAGAGCTGTCCATTGTTCCCTCACACCTCTGCATCCAAGATGGCAGAGGTCTGGGACACACTGGAGGAGCTCTGGGCACCTCCCCTGGGAGGTGCTGGTCAGGGTAGTGGTCACTCCCCTTTCCTTTGTCCAGTTTTGCGCCAGAGCAGGGCTGGGGGGGATCCCTGAACCGGTGTAGACTGGCTTATGCAGAGAGGGCACCATCTGTGCCCTTCAAAGCATTTCCAGAGACCAGGAGAGGCTACTCCTCCCAGGCCCTTCACATCTATTTCCGAATGGAGAGGGTGTAACACCCTCTCTCAGAGGAAATCCTTTGTTCTGCTTTCCTGGGACCAGGCTGCCCAGGCCCCAGGGGGGCAGAAACCTGTTTGAGGGGTTGGCAGCAGGTGGGGACCGCGGAAAGTTAGTTTGGCAGTACCCGGGATGCATGGAATTCCATGATCCTAGACATGTTACATGGCCATGTTCAGAGTTACCATTGTGACGCTACATATAGGTAGTGACCTATATGTAGTGCACGCGTGTAATGGTGTCCCCGCACTCACAAAGTTTGGGGAATTTGCCAGTGTGCTCACACACTAAGTAACACTTTGCACCTAACCTTCACTAAGTGAGGGTTAGACATATAGGTGACTTATAAGTTACTTAAGTGCAGTGTAAAATGGCTGTGAAATAACGTGGACGTTATTTCACTCAGGCTGCAGTGGCAGTCCTGTGTAAGAATTGTCCGAGCTCCCTATGGGTGGCAAAAGAAATGCTGCAGCCCATAAGGATCTCCTGGAACCCCAGTACCCTGGGTACCTAGGTACCATATACTAGGGAATTATAAGGGTGTTCCAGTGTGCCAATCAGAATTGGTAAAATTAGTCACTAGCCTGCAGTGACAATTTTAAAAGCAGAAAGAGCAAAAACACTGAGGTTCTGGTTAGCAGAGCCTCAGTGATACAGTTAGGCACCACACAGGGAACACATATAGGCCACAAACTTATGAGCACTGGGGTCCTGGCTAGCAGGATCCCAGTGACACATATCAAACACACTGACAACATAGGGTTGTCACTATGAGCACTGGGCTCTGGCTAGCAGGATCCCAGTGAGACAGTAAAAACACCCTGACATACTCACAAACAGGCCAAAAGTGGGGGTAACAAGGCTAGAAAGAGGCTACCTTCCTACATTAAGACACTCCCAATGTACCGACCGTGGTGTTTTCACTCCCAATGTTACAACCTGCAAAGAAACTCCTTACATTTCACTATTCCACTATTGGATTGTGAATTCAGGCATTTTGTTTGACCAAATGTACATATCCATCTATAAAGAAGTGGACTTCAGTGTAGGGGGTGGCGTATCACTACTTCACTTTACCAAAGCTTTTCTTCTGTCCGTTTTTCATTCTACTTTTCGTTGCTTAACTTTTTTTGTCATGATTGTGTGTTTAAACTGTGTCTTAAAAGTACAGTTGTTTAAAAGCCAGTAGTGTCTTTCTGTCAGTAAGAATAATATTTTTCTGTTCTGTGCACTAAAAATGAATTGTTCCAAGCAAACCAGTTTGGTAGGAAGCACTTAAAACTATGTGATAGTTTTTTTTTTCTTTACAATTCAAATTATTACTGCAAGCATTTGCTCACCACTTTAAGACAGTTGCATGATTTATTTTAATTTTAATTTTTCTATCTTGTGCTTGTGATAAATATTTTAAAAAATATTAACATTGTACATGTTTTCGAAGTTCAAGCCTATTGGATTTGGTCAATGTTAGTTGTTCTGTGAGCCTGTACAAGCCAGTCAAAGTATATTTGTTAGTAGTATTTGTCATATTGTGAGTTAGATGGTTGATGATATCATTATCCTTGAGTCCTTTAGGACTCTGTTTTTAGGTCAAGCCTACCAGGCAGCTTAAGATGTCTGCTTTCAAAAGGCCTATTGTGGACTTACCACATATTTATAATGGCTCATTGCTTACCATTGGTTGACTTTATTGTCCGTCTCATTTGTGTGCTTCTTATTCATTGGCTTTCCTTGTCCCAGCTTGTCTATTGTGCATTTCTCACACTACAGGAGCAACCTTTATCTGTCCACTTTAAGGAAACTACTTTCTCCTTTTTGCTTAAGTGATCCATGAGAGTGCATGTGTTTTCCAGCTCTAGTGTGTGCTTCTCCCTACCCCAGCCAATTTCCATGTTTCGGCTGTGCTCCATGTTGCATTCTTGGGTACGTGTTTGTCCCCTAAGCCCAACCCATTTTGCTCTTGTTTGTGTGCTGCTTTTCCCCCCACACCTAGTCCTCATTCCACTCACTTTTCTGTTGTCCTACGCTCCCATCCTCTTTTTGTGATTTTTTTGTAGTTTGAGGGACAGGCAGCAAATTGCTGCTGCAGCCCCCCCCCTCCTCAGCCCCCCCACCCCCCCAACAACATTAAAAAAGCACTTTCACGCTACTGCTTTTCATGTTTTTGTTTTTATCATCCAATCCATCTCAGATCAGATCAGAAACATGCCACTCACATTATTTGGTAGACATGCATGCATAACGACACATACACATGCCTACAAAGTGATGCTGCCCCGTCATTGCACCTTTTTTTGTTTTAATCTGTACTATTGCCCATGCATCACAGCATCAGGCCAAAGCTTTACAGTATCGTTAAAAGGCATTGGCAAAGTTTATAGCTCCCAAAGGCGAAAGATATTGGCTTTGCCAATGCTTGTTTTCCACCTTAAGCCCAGACAGTGGGCAAACCAGGCAATGTGTGCATTTGTTTAGTTTGTATCAATTGTGCTGCACATTGTTGTGCAGCAAACATCGTACCGAGATGTGACTATGTTTATGGATGCAACCCGGAGTGCCAGATGCCTTATGTGAAAGCAAATGAGTTACCATGTCAACTGCTCTTCCCCACATCGCTCAAACTCACTTTTACTCAGGCTTCCTTAAATCGGATTTTGCTCAGCCCATTTGTGTCACATTTACAGCCCAAACTTGACAACTTCAGGATGCTGGCTTTCTCGATAAGAAAGGTTATTGCTAACAATACGCGGTTTAAAATGCCAGATCCAGCTTTTACTGCTCGAGACAGGAGTAGACAGAGGGTCCCCTCAGGCCCTCCCCTCAGTGAAGGGATGTTGGTTAATGTTCCTAATTAGTGTGTGGTAAAAGAATGATCCGGCTAAATAAGGCAGCTAAACTACATTTTACCCTTGTCTGTCACTTGTTGCAGCTGGGCTTTAAATCTCCTTTTACCTACGAGGAAATCAAGCAGTAATCCCAACTGCAATGTCAACGGGAAAGCTCAGGGTTTGGAAGGGCGCTGCAGAGGGGCACAGATGCATTGCGGTATGGACTTAAGCTCCCAAGGCTTCACAAAGGATGCTGACAGTCCACATTTTGCCGGGCTTTAAACAAAGAACCTTTAAAGACCCCTCTTCTTTGCATGAGTAAACCCGTTGACGGGTGAGAGAGAAAAGGCCGGCCCGAAGCTTAAGGACTAAAGCTTGAACTTTTTTCACATGTTTGAGAAGCTCAACAACACGGCTTGATGTTGTGCACAACCTGTAATTGAAATACAACTTGGGACAGTCCAGACATTGGCATTCATCCATATTCATCTGCTTGCCACGAGCAAAACAGTGAATGGATGAAACATTTTGAAGTTTTTTAAAAATAAATAAAGCTGGAATTAAATGTTATTCAAATAAAAGCAATTTGGGTGACCTGTGCTTGCAAACCATTTGGCCGTTCCCAAATTTGTATTCCTTTAAATATCCTTCTTTCAAAAGAGGTCTGCTCTTGACCTCACCTTCAACTAACTTTCAAAGATGTGCCTGTTGGAGTTTAATTTAGGCTGCTTTTTGTGTTACGAGTCTTTATTACTCTGTCTTTAAATTATTTTGAGATGGAGGCGGCTATAGACATTGTATTAGAATATTTTAATTATATATTTTATAATTTAAAAAAAATACCCGAATAACATCTAAATCGAAAAGAACCATGGGTGAGATGTTGTTATTAAAGGAGGTGTGTGCAGCAGTTAAGATGATAAGCTGAAATCCCAGCAGCTGCATGGCTGCATAAAAGAAATCATTAATGTGCTCTAAACTTCGAGGCAGGGAGTGCCTGAGGAACACAAATAACTTTTGACAACCGTGAGGAAAATTGGGTATTATATATACAGGGAGTGCAGAATTATTAGGCAAGTTGTATTTTTGAGGATTAATTTTATTATTGAACAACAACCATGTTCTCAATGAACCCAAAAAACTCATTAATATCAAAACTGAATATTTTTGGAAGTAGTTTTTAGTTTGTTTTTAGTTTTAGCTATGTTAGGGGGATATCTGTGTGTGCAGGTGACTATCACTGTGCATAATTATTAGGCAACTTAACAAAAAAAAATATATACCCATTTCAATTATTTATCATTACCAGTGAAACCAATATAACATCTCAACATTCACAAATATACATTTCTGACATTCAAAAACAAAACAAAAACAAATCAGTGACCAATATAGCCACCTTTCTTTGCAAGGACACTCAAAAGCCTGCCATCCATGGATTCTATCAGTGTTTTGATCTGTTCACCATCAACATTGCGTGCAGCAGCAACCACAGCCTCCCAGACACTGTTCAGAGAGGTGTACTGTTTTCCCTCCTTGTAAATCTCACATTTGATGATGGACCACAGGTTCGCAATGGGTTTCAGATCAGGTGAACAAGGAGGCCATGTCATTAGATTTCCTTCTTTTATACCCTTTCTTGCCAGCCACGCTATGGAGTACTTGGACGCGTGTGATGGAGCATTGTCCTGCATGAAAATCATGTTTTTCTTGAAGGATGCAGACTTCTTCCTGTACCACTGCTTGAAGAAGGTGTCTTCCAGGAACTGGCAGTAGGACTGGGAGTTGAGCTTGACTCCATCCTCAACCCGAAAAGGCCCCACAAGCTCATCTTTGATGATACCAGCCCAAACCAGTACTCCACCTCCACCTTGCTGGCGTCTGAGTCGGACTGGAGCTCTCTGCCCTTTACCAATCCAGCCACGGGCCCATCCATCTGGCCCATCAAGACTCACTCTCATTTCATCAGTCCATAAAACCTTAGAAAAATCAGTCTTGAGATATTTCTTGGCCCAGTCTTGACGTTTCAGCTTGTGTGTCTTGTTCAGTGGTGGTCGTCTTTCAGCCTTTCTTACCTTGGCCATGTCTCTGAGTATTGCACACCTTGTGCTTTTGGGCACTCCAGTGATGTTGCAGCTCTGAAATATGGCCAAACTGGTGGCAAGTGGCATCGTGGCAGCTGCACGCTTGACTTTTCTCAGTTCATGGGCAGTTATTTTGCACCTTGGTTTTTCCACACGCTTCTTGCGACCCTGTTGACTATTTTGAATGAAACGCTTGATTGTTCGATGATCACGCTTCAGAAGCTTTGCAATTTTAAGAGTGCTGCATCCCTCTGCAAGATATCTCACTATTTTTGACTTTTCTGAGCCTGTCAAGTCCTTCTTTTGACCCATTTTGCCAAAGGAAAGGAAGTTGCCTAATAATTATGCACACCTGATATAGGGTGTTGATGTCATTAGACCACACCCCTTCTCATTACAGAGATGCACATCACCTAATATGCTTAATTGGTAGTAGGCTTTCGGGCCTATACAGCTTGGAGTAAGACAACATGCATAAAGAGGATGATGTGGTCAAAATACTCATTTGCCTAATAATTCTGCACTCCCTGTATAAAAAAAAGAAAACACTCACATTAATTACACTTTCTGGTTAAAATTGTCCACCAGTGAACAAAGTGCCAGGAGTAGGTGGAGAGAAGGGACATTTATGGTGCAACTTACTAACGTTTAGTATTAACTCCTGTTCAGGCTTTTGAATTCTGAACTAAGAATAAATTTAGGACATGTTTGGAATTATTTCTTTGAACCTAGATTTACTTTCAGCTTTGTAAATAAAACCCTTAGGATTTCCGTGCAAATCAGCTCAGAAGGCATTTGCCACAGAAAGTGCAAGTTTTTTTTTTTCCAAAGGCTCACAAACATCATCCTTCAATTATGAAAATACCATTCTAGGATTATTATATTAAATGAAAGTCAATATATATAAAGAAAGACTTTCAGTTTTTTAAAATTATAGTATTTTGTGCCATTCTTGTGTACATTTTGGATTAATCACTTTTGCCCCAGAACATACACTAGGATTTCCCACATGTTTACTTGCATATTTAACTTAAATCCATAGGAATTACATTCTGATAAATGTTTAATCCAGCTGATCAAACTCGGTGAACCACGCAGATGGTTATTCTTGACTGTTGAGTGAGGCGATAAGAAGAAGAATGCATGGTTAATGCTGCCTCATGCCTTCTCCTTGATTAAATCTGTTCAGCGGAAATAGCACCAGAAAGTAAAAAATTTCCTAACTGCGGGTGGGGGGTCCACTTTTATCCCTAAGGATGTGTTTTAAGGGGCAAAAATAGCAAGAAACACATTCCTGTGAGGCAGCCTCCTTTACCAAAAAATGAAGCGTCACTATATCTACAGCAAGAAAAATCCAACCTTTTGATTATACTGAACTGAGGCTTACAGTGGGTTTCTTGAAATATTAGAAAAGTAGCCCTAAAAGATGTATCATTTCAAAGAGATCATCATCCAACCAGTGTTTGTAGAGTAAATTATTTTTCAATTTGTAATCCGGATAGAAAAGTGAACAGAAGCAGGTCTTGATTTGTTGCCACACAGAGCTCTATTGAAGTCCAAATTTCCAAGTGACTTTCTCGTTAGTGATGGTTATAGCTATAACAAACTAAATAGGGAGGTGTATAAATGATATATTTATCTGCTATTCTCCTTTGACTAGTTTTCATGATGTTTACCCTCCTTGACACAAAATGTTTTGGCAAAGATCAAGCTCACTGTTATACATTAATTTTGGGAGATTTAGCAAACTTAGGTTTTTTTTTATCGGATCTTTGTAAAAGTTGTAATATTTCAGTGGCTGGTAAAGTGTGAGCCAACTACCAGAAATTAGACATAAGGCAACAATTGGCAGTTTAAACAGGTAGGGAAGAGAACGATGCATAAATATGGTACTGAATGGTAGTGGATTTATTTGTGTGTCCCTACACTCTACACCATAAAGGGAGAAAAGCAGGCTCAAAAAGCGCAGCAAAAACAACCCGAGTGTCGTTATAACGATGCGCAATATAGGTAAGTGTTCATGAGTTGTTCCTCCTTTGTTGCATGTCAGAGTCTACACAATTCTAATAAAGAGAATTGTTTAAAAAAAATAAAAAAAAAGAAAACTCCCTAAAGGTCTGTGAATAAATTATCACAACTAAACAACCTCACCTTAATTCGCTATGGCACATTTACTGATGTGAAATCACAGGAGTTCATTACTTAACTACCTATAATACTGCCCCCATTAAATACCAATACTGCTGGGTGTGCTATTACCACATAAGTCTGATTTTCACACTGTGTAGTGAGAAGTAACGTGGAAATATCGTGTTAAAAAAATAATAAAAAATCCTATTCCGAGGTGTCCAAACTCGACTTTTTGGGTTCCCCCTACAGAATTCTGACTGCTTTTACTGTGTGGAACATTGTGCTGGCAGGTAGGGTCGCGGTGTCCGGTGCAGTGCCTACCACAAACTCAGAATGCACATTCTGGCATACACTACTTTTCGCTTCTGAATCCGGATTCCCTCTGGGGTTGTAATGAAGGCCAAAGTGCGGAAAAAGCGATTGTAACAAAGTGGAGATCTGGGACTTGAAAAGTCTGTCAAGAATCGTGTGTGTTGGGGTGCATATGTACTGTAAACTCTTAAACATGCTAAAAAACGTTGCAAACTCACACTGATTTCATTGCTGAATGACGTGATGGGGCAGAATCATACTTTAATAATGCAGTCCTTCCTCTCATTCACAACTGAGAATTAGGGTAATGTATTAATGAATACATAAATTAATCGGTGGGAAATTCTAGCAAGGACACAATCAGCCAAGTCACATTGGGAGCTATGAGATCTAGTTATTCGCAGAATGGCAAGATTATTTCTGTTATTTAATTCTTGCTAACCAGGCAGCATATCATATCTGGCTCCAAAAGACTTTTTATGGGCTTACCAAAAGCTTACAGTGGGTTTCTAGCCTGCCCTTTTATTCACATTAATTGAATTTGTTATCATTCTCGGTGGCTTGCTTCTTATTCAATTGTTTCTTTTTCTCTTCTTGGGTTTGTCCCTCCCCTAGATCTAAGCCTTTTTCGCATCCTTTTGATTCTCTGACTTGTATCCTTTCATAGCACACTTTCAAGAAACTACTTTTTTCTTTTTGGTGAAAGCACTTCATGAGAGTGCATGTGTTTTCTAGCTCTCTCCCTTCTGTACTTCTCCCTCCATCAAATACCTGCTCCCACCCTCCATGTTGCTCTTTCCCTTGTGTACTTGTCACTTTCTGTTGTGTGCTTCTCCCCTGCCCCCATGCTGTGTTGCTCTCACCCTTGTGTGCGTCTCCTCCACCTCCTTGTTGCGCTTTCTTTCATGTGCTGCTCTCTTTTTCTCTTTTTTCTCACTCAAACACTCCACTCTCATGTTGCTGTCTCCATCATGTGCTTCTCCCTTACCCTGATGTTGCTCTCTACTTCATGTGTTGCATTTTCCCTCTTCCCACGCCCACTCCCCAGTTCTTCGATCCACACGCCTGCTCCTTCCTTGCCTTCCAACCCTGTGCAGTCTTTTTTTTTTTTTTTTTTTTACATTTCACTGTCCACCCCTCTGACTTACAGAATGTGCTCTTACGCTGGTGTCATTTTGCCCTTAATAAATCATTTAAATAGGTATCATAAAGAAAAATGGTACCGGTGTCATTTTGTAGGAGTACATGTGCAGTAACACATGTCCACTTCCATGATGACGCTTGCTCGGGTCAGTCATCATGCATATGAGTGTGTATGAAATGACCTAGCCTTGGCAATATCAGCACAAAGTTTTTTTTTATTTTGGCTGATGCTGCACAGCATTGACAACAAATAAATGTTCCTGTTGCTGCACAGGATTGGCAAATAGCAATGTCAAAGCCAATAGATCTAAAATTCGAGATCTATTGGCTTACCCTATGCTTGTTCAAAAGTGGATCTGGGAAGGAGTCACCCATTAGAGTGCGGTGGCACATGCTGGCTTTTGGTTTGTGCATTTGTGCTTCATTGCCTGGCTGGCGGGAGTGGGTGAATACTTAGTTTTTGGAAAGTATTTGAAGATGTTTAGATTGGATGCTTGGGTTGGTCCCTTAGAATGTTGTGTGATTCATCGTGAGTCTTGAAGAAAATCCTTTCCTGATAGGGATACCTTTGGCACTATCTTATTTCCCCTCTGCTTGATTGTAAGGCTGTCTCTCCAGGCAAACGTCTACTCACCGAGGTTTCCTTTTATTTATTTATTTTGTTACTTTTATAAGATTTATATTAGCTAGACGTCACAAGATGATGAGATAATTTAGGATTGTGTCAAAGGGAACTGATATTTTGCTTGCTTCGTCTTGGGATGGCACAACTGGAAGGGTTTGGCTTAGTCACCAGAGAGGTGCTGATATCTAGTTGCCCTGCAGCTTGTATGGTTAGGCCCCTTCTTTGCAGAGTGGCCCTGAAATTGAAGGATTAGATTCTAGAGTTTCGGCTAGTCCCAAGGGACTGGGAAGGTGTGGGTTTAGCAGATATTTTGCAGAGGAAAGTTGTAGTCTGGCTATTGGCAACAATTTAATTAAAAGCATGGATGTGTCATAGTTCCTAGAAGTGTAGCCCTTGTTTTTCTACTTGTTCATGGTATACCTCCCTTGGGTGGCACTCATACCAGTGCTGGTCTGGTGGGTGCTAATCTCACAGGAGCAGGCCCACCACCTGGATTGCTTCCGTGTAATGGTCTATACTGACATACCATAATATGACAAACATCAACAGTACCTGCATATTAATCAGAACGCGTCTCCTTCTTGTTTGTCTTACAAGGAGTCTTATAAAGCTGGCTTGGACACTCTGGAAAGTTCATTTAAAAGCTCCTGCTGCAGCAGAGCAAAACATAAAAAGTGGGTTTACTTATAACCAATCACATCTTCACTCATGTTTGAAATACATACATGACGCTGCACCTCTCTCACAAGCCCTAGTGTCTCCTCCAAAGTTGGTAGGATTTACTGGTGACTTGCTGTGCATTACCGACTTAACTGCCTACTCAAGGAGTCTATAAGTCTGGCAACTTATTGACACCTTTTTGGTCACTTTACTGATGGGAAGGCTGTGACCAATCTGCCTGCTTGTATCTCAAAACACAAGGCCTACTCTGCTGGACAGTGCACCTGCTGCTGTCACACATCTGTCTTCAGACACACAAATACGCACCATTAGAGTGCTGAGTTGGGCTATGAAAGTTGTCTATTTTGTTCCAACGTGGCTTTGATCAATCTGCTGCCATTTTACCATTTTTAGGTTTGAGCGAACAAGCGCTCCGTCCCTGTTGTAATCTCTCTTTGGGCTTTTAACCATGCCCCACGCCTGTCACTTTTATTGGTTCATGGGTTTGCCTTTTAAAATCTGCTTGATTTAATTAGTGAAAGGCATGCATACATCATGACTTTTCCCGTTTTTAGCCCTTCTCAAGCGGACCGGCCAAATACTGAAAACATACGAGGCTCCATGTTTTCAGCCTGGATTCTGCACTACTTTATCTCTTCATTTTCCACCCAGTGCAATCATAGTGTGATCCCACTAGGTTTTTTGGTTTTCAATTTCAGCACGATCACGCTGAGTTTTACATAGCGCAATTGCACTCATTTTTTCTTCTTTAATTTTTGTGGCAAGAAAAGTCCGGTTAGGAGTTTTCCACGCTAATAACTCGAGCAAATGAGAGACCTGTTGCACTGCAAATGATTGTTTATGTCTATTGCGCTATCTATCCAATAGGAATTGCCAGGCGGCAGCTTGTATTTGTTTGTGAATTGAGTTGCTGTTTTTTTTTTTTTTTTGGGTCTGGTGATCCAGGCCATGCTCCAGAATTCTGTGTGTATTATGAATAAGACGCTGAATAATGTTGTTTAGAAGCCAGTTGACTGCTTTAAAGCCTGTAGTTATTTCTTGACGGTTCTTATAATTTGCATACTGTGGCTGTAAGCAACCCGTCACATACTGCCATACTCTCCCCAGTATCCAACAGTGATGCGGACCCTGTGACTAGGGCACCTTGATGTTCTTACAGTCCCATTAAATATCCAAAGCCCACCTCGAGTGAGTAGTGAAAAGATTTGCCACCACCATTCTCCACCGGAAAGGTCTTGGAATAATCTGCAATAGAGGGTATATTAACTGCAAAAAGGGCCCTGCCCCAGGAGAGTCAGGAGTTGAATTAGGAGAACCAGCATAGTAGGTTTCTGTTGTATGGATGGGAGCAGGTGTGGCCCTTCTTCAAAGAAGGGAATTTAACTAGGTAGGTTTACAAGTAAGGTAGCAGGAGCCTGTCTTTGGGGTGCCGTACACAGTAGGATCGAGCTTGGATTGTGGAGAATGTAGCTTGTGAGAAGGTGTCTTTTTTAAGGTTCCGTCTCGTAAAAGCATTGCCATTTTGCAGGACCCCCGTCGTCGAGTATTAACCGTTTGCAAACATTTCCCCAGAAACCCAGTTTATGTTTATTTTCCTAATGTTTTTAAGAAAAGTGAACAGAATGACAATGTGTGTGAGTTGTGTACTCTTAATGTGTTTTTTTTTTTTTTTTAAACTGAACAGAATGACTACGTGTGTGTGTGATTTAACTTTTTTTTTTATCTCTGTGATGCATACTGTTTGCACCCACTGTGAAATTTTAATTGAATTGTTAATGACACTTCGGCGTCACACAATACATTCATCAGTTATAGGGTGCCCCTTTTCTTCACTGCTAAAAAAAAAAAAAAACACACCGAAGACACTGCAAACCTGACAGGTCCAAGTGTCTGAGGCCAATGGAAGTAATTGATAGCAGGCCGCCTGAACCCAAGATCCTTCGGCAGTAATTGTGAGCAGAAGAACCCTTCCCTCTGATCTTACCACTGGTATTCACCACGCCAGAACCCCACCAGGCTTTGACAGATTGCTTTCCTGTTGTAATAACTTAGGCATGTCCTCTCCTCGCATGAGGTCACGCAGCCCTCTCACTGGGGGAGCCAAGACGCTGGTTCACTTCACTTTGTGCCGGACACAGTTAAAAACACCCTCTCGTCCACCACACAACCCTCTTACATTGAAGAGCGAACGACCCGCGGTGCCGGTGTGTGTGTGTTTGTGAAAAAGCGACTTGCCTCAAATTTACCGCCCTTGTTTTTCCGATAATGGCTGATGTATGTTTTCGCAAGCACGCATTTGTCCTGAACATAATTGGTGGAAACATCAAACTACCAGATACTTAATCCCACCGCAATCTCCTTTTGATTCATTTAGTCTATTCCGCCTATTTATTTCTTGAAAGCGAATTATTTTCTCTTGTTAGACTCTGTATTTGAAGAGAATTCGCTCACAACGGGGTCGTCTTTGAAGGTAACATTTACTGCCTGTTGAGAGCGATACCATCCGTTTTTTTTATTTTTTATCTTTGGAAGGCTTTGAAAAGACCTTGGCACTCAGTAAACTGTGAGATCTGATATACTTTGTACCCATTCCGAGCCTCTAAAGAGGGGAGAACGGTGGAAGCTCTGAAGTTAGACGGAAATAACATATAATGTAGAAGGTGAGAGCGAGGGAATGCCTGCTTTTCATATACTTCTTTCGTGCTAACATAGGGTAGCCTCCCCTTCGGGCGATATATGGCATTCCAAGATGCTTGTTTCCTTTAGTGACAGTGCCTCGGAGATTCTGGTCTAAGGACCCCTGTGTGGTGCTCTGTGGTGGTCTGTGTTCTTCGGCATTTTTAAAAGCTTGGGGACTCCGCCCCTTGGCTGTCCAAACACGATCTCTCCACAGGCCCCAACATCAAAAGATCTAAGCCGAGGCCACTGGAAATTGGAACCGCAGGGTTCTGTATATCAGCTTCAGCACTCCGATGGCCAGTGATTTTCTTTCCCTTAATGCATCTTTTCTTAAACTCTGGCAGGTGTCTCTCTCTCTGTGTGTAATAGGGAAGCACAGCAAGATGGCCCTTTATTTGCAATTATGTGCTTTTTGTTCATATTGTTGTAAGTGGCCAATCAGGTGTTGCTCTTGGGGGCGAATAGCCATCAGCTTCAAGGTAAGGAAACTTTGAAGACCATTTTGCTATCAGTAGTAGCTACTACAGTATCGCTGTTTTTTAAATGTTGCTTTTGCTGTTTTTTTTAGTGCCAACCACACCTCAGTAGATGCCGAAGCGCTGTGCGCATTGCTACATGAAAGTAAAACGGAGGCAGAACTGTCGCTCTAAAAGTGCTTTACAGATTGTTACCATCAATGTACACAACCATTGGCAATGTCAGTAGCCTTCACCGTGACAACCATGAGTATTTTTGCAAGCATGTGTTATTGAAATTAATATATTAAAAGGAAAAGTGGTATCATCTAAGGTTCGTGGTACTTGCTTTCAAATTTTAAAATGAAAACATGAACCTTTGCAGCAGTTGTCCTTCCAGGTGAATCCATCACCCAAGGCACTGAAGTATACCATTTCAATTTTTTAGGGATGTGCACATGTGATGAGTGAAAATGCAGTCCACTGAAAGTGACAAACAGCAACTAACTAACATTGGCTGACCTAGTGGCACATGTTGTATGCTATTATGGGTTGCAGCCAAATGTGAATGAGACTTAAACACACCAGTAGATGAAGAGTGCTAAAAGCCCTATTCATGATTATGTATTTGTTTCTTTTTATAAAGATTTTATTGAATTTTTGTGAACGAGTCATCCAATCAACTGTGGCCACAGTGGTACTCAACATCTCCACCCCTTCCCCCTACTTAACAACCCTGTGATTATACGGTGCCCACCTCATCCACCAATATAGAATGACCATCATAATTCCCTTTCTAGTTTGTTTAGTATCCAGATTAGATTGTCTTCATAGAATAATGCTTCCCCTTGGAGATCCAGAGCCCCTAGTACTTTAAGTTTTAGGTTTTCACATGTAGCGACGATGGCAGGTCTCCATCCACAACCCATCTTCCCATCAGAAATATTATGGATTTCTCCCAGTTTATCTGCAGTCCTAATTATGTTCGTACAGTTCAGAAATTTACCTCAGCCTTGCCAGGGAGGCCTGTGGTTGTGCTAGGTATAACAGGATATTATCAGCACAGAAGGAAATGTGTTCTGCCCACATATCATCCCATTGCCAGTCCCTTAGTCTTGCATCAGCCTATATCTGTTCAGCCAGGGCTTCTATCGGCAGGGCGAACAGCATTGGCGATATGGGGCATCCATGTCTTGTGTCCCTTGTTAAAGGAAATTCTCTAGACAGGACCCCATTTTCTTTAAACCGCTCTCTAGGGTTTTTGTATGAGAGTTTCCCACCCATTTCAAGAATTTGAGCCCAATCCCCATTTGCCTGCATGACTGTAAACAGAAAAGGCCATTCTATTGAATCAAACACCTTATTTGCATCCAATGACTCCACTCCTAATGGCATTTTGATCACTCTGCTACAGTGATGTTATTGTACAGTTGTCGGATATTCAATTTGGTCGATCATTGGAGTATAAATCAGTTTTGGTCTTGATGTCGCAGGTCGGTAATTACCGCCTGGAGTCTGTTTGTCAGGACATTGGCTAACACTTAAGTATCTATGTTAAGGAGGGATATCAGTCGATGTGAATCACGCATGTCTGTGTTTACCATCTTTGAGGATTAGGACTTTAGAAGCAGTTCTCATGTCCCAGGGGAGTTCTTCCCTACATTTGCTGCATCAAATGCTGCTGGAAGTGACGCCACTATCCTGCTTAAAATGTTGGTTTAGGAACTCCTCTGGTATCGCACTTGGGCCAGGGGCCTTTCCTCACTGCAGCTGTGTGAGTGCAGCTTTCTATTTCCTCTTCGGTGATGTCCCCCTCCAGCTCCAGGGCTCTGTCCTTTGCAAGTCTCTGACATGGGCAGTTTCTTATGAAATTCTGCATCTGTTATTTTTTTTTCTCCGTTGGGAGCTTTGATTTCCCTAATGTCATTTAATTCCTTCTCACTTCTGGTAAGCCATGCTATGAGCTTCCCGGCTTTCTATATCCTTTTTTGTTTTGCTACGTACGCAGTTTTGACTTCATCAGCAGCTAGAATGCGGTATTCCTCGACTTTTATGGAGATGCATCTCTTTACATTGACTGTTGGTGCCTGGGGGAGTTTGTTCTCCAATCTATGAGTGCATTTTATATTTTAGTGCAAAGTCCTCCTTTCCTTCTTTTATCACCCATCGCATCTGATATTATCTCCTCCCTTATTGTAGCGTTATAGGCCTTTCAGTGTTTCTGCATCTTGTTCATTTTTATTTAAAATAGCATTCTGTGGCCTTTAGTAGGTGATCAACTACCCCAAAACTTTCTAAATGCCACACCACTTTCTCCATTCTCTCCTCCCCGGGGGATTTTGCATGTTCAATGAGATACCCAAAGGGGAATGATCAGATATTCCCCTTGCTTTACATTCTGCCCCAGTGAATCAGTTTAGTGTCTTTAGTGGGGTGAAGAAGTAATCAAGTCGGGGCAGTGAGTTTTAAGAGAAGCATTTGTCATTTGCATGCAGTGTTCTCCATATGTTTCTCCTGCCTAGTGTATGCACACAGCTCACCAGCTTCTCATCCAGGAAACTGATACTGTCTTGCTGCTATTTTTGTCTAGCTGTGAATGTAATATCATATTAACCCCCCTCTCCAGAAAGGTTGTCGTCTGTGCAATGGTTGTGAGAACTTGTGCTATGATTTGAATGGTATCGGCTTGCAGTCCTGACGGGACATATACATTCACCATGAGTAGCTTTTCCCTTTCCCGTTCGCCTCTCACTACTGTATATCTTCCCAGCTCATCCATCCAGGCCTGTGAGATATGAAAGTCCACTACATTTTTTATCAGGATTCGGCTTCTCTTGAGCTTCGAGGTATAACCTGAGTGGCTCAATACTCTAGATTTTCCTCCTCCTCAGGAGAACATTTAGCACTCTTTATATGTGTCTCTTGAAAAAAGGCTCCATCCTCTACATAGTGCAACAGTGCCTTGATCAATAAGCCTCTTTTGATTTTATTCCCCACTCCATTGACGTTCTACGTCAGGAGCTTAAGGACGTGTGTCGTCATGTTGGTAGTCTTGGTACCCACCCCATGTGTATCTCATAGCCCTCTGTCCTTTGTATGTGCCTTGTGTGTCCCAGTACCGCTGCTACGCCCAAAACTGTTTTCCAACTCCTCCCCGCTGCCTACTGTACCATGATGTGGTCTTAGAACTGGCAGCCATCCCAATTCACTGCATATCCATCGCCCCCCACCCTCCCACAGCACCTTACACTGCTTGATTTGCTATCTTACACTCTTTCGCCTCGGCCTCCAAGTCCTATCAAAGGACGTGTCCATAAGCAGTCCACAGTTGCCAGTATAAAGTACCCCCCATAACTGAAAAAAATACTTTTGCATAAATTTGCTCTGTGGCACACATGTGATATTTTGATGTCTTCCCATGAGGTGACCCTCAGTTAGTTCTAGATAGATCACACCTGTGTCTTGGGCATAGCGTCCAGTGTTACACAGCCACCAATTGTGGTTCCAGTCCCCCATTGCATATGTCTTTCATATATCTTTCCCGCTGTCTTCAGCTGTCATTGGGTTACCACAGATGCAGATCCAGACTCCTCTCCCTTTTCTGAACCTTTGTCCTCAGGATCACTTCTATCAGAGTCTGTTGGGAGAGCCCTCCATTTGTTAGAGTCCAACTGGTTACTCTGTTGTTTGGTTGCCTCCGCGTTTTCATTCTTTCTGCCTCAGCTTGCAAGTTTGTTGACTGTGTCTTGATCAGTCTTTTGTGCAAGTGTAACTCCTTCATGCCTGCTCTTTCTTGTTCTGATGCAATTATTTGTTAGATGTTTATGTTGCTTCCCTTGATTTAACAGGGCCCATGTGCTTGTGAGATTTGCAATTTTAGTCTATGTCCATAAAGTTCAGTAAACATGCCGTTATGGGCCTGAGAGGTGTCCCTGAGATTGGTGGCACCCTGGTACTCGTTGATCTGTTCAACCGAGAAGAACATCATGAGGGTACACTTAGGACTATATGTGCTGGACAGTTTTCCACAAATAATTCAGTGCTCCTCTCCCACTCTCTCCAGTACTCCGACTTGGCATAAATTATTTCACCTGGATTGACGCTCGGCATCCCCAAGTCTCTCTGTGACAAACTGCAAATCGTTTGTTAAAGTTTGCCATTTAGATTGCTGGTCTTTCGCTACGAGTCATACACTTGCCATGAAGGATTAGGTTTCCGGCACCCAGTCTTCCTGTTTTTTCTGGTTATCTAGAAAGATCCTAATTTCTAGAGCCACTGCACCAGTTTGTGATTCGAGGGTGATTTTGTGATTTTCATTGTCTGCAGTATTTTTGCCATGTGTTTTTCCAGTGGTGTGTCCCCCGGTCCTTGGTCACTCACGTCTTGCTAACATCACCTGTGGTGATACTCCTCATGGCTCCCAATCTCCCCATATTTTTAGGTGTACTCCGCAGAATGTGCTCTTGCCAGTTGGGCTCTGGCTCAACCCTCGAGTCTCAGTACTCTACCAGTGTTCCTATGCCTCACGGTTTACTCCTCACCTTCTTCCTGCTACTGAGCCTCTTTGTTGTTAGGGTTTTGGCTGCTGATTACTTGATGAGGGACCTCTTGGGGTGTATCTCCTGTGTGGGAGCGGGTGTCTCTCCTGGCACAGCGCAATCTGAGGTCCTCTGCTACCCTGTTGCCCCTGGCAGAATGCCCATGCAACTGTTCCTGCCGTGACCACCTCCGTGGCGCCGGTGCTGCAGTGGGGGAGTTTGTTGTGGCGCCTCCTCCACCGATGCCTCATTTCAAGGCAGCGTCTACAGACTGCTGAGGGCGCCTCCAAGGTGCACGGTTGGGAGAACTCCTCTGCTCAGCTCAACCAGCCTACACTCCTACAGTGATTAGTGTGTTGTCTACTGTTGCAGGATCGGTAGGTGGCCTGACTCTGATTCCCTTTCCTCCCTGTTTCGGCTTTAAGTGTCAGAATGCAGTCCATCTGCCTCCTTGGTAGCTCTCCTCTAGTACCCATTCTGTTCTGCTTTTAGCCCTCCAGCCAGGTCACCAGATCAGAGACTGCTCTCCGCCAGGAACCCTTACCTCAGTATTGGTTCTGTTACCCTCTGGTGGGGCCACCCCTTCTGTTTACATGCAGGATAATGGTTAATTCAGGCCGCAGGATAGCTGTGACCTACACGTCTTACTGTGCTGCCATCCATGCCACGCCCCATTTATGGTTTTTTTTAAAGATTTTTCTATTGCATGAACCTGCAGAGACTGGTGAAGCTGCCTCTAGGCAATACCTAAAACGTGTTAGAATAATACTGTGTGGCTTTTAGTAAATTACTACATGAGAAACAAACTCAACAGAACACACTTGCAGGGTTGTGTGAAGTCGTAAATAGAAATGTTTACCCAATTAAACCAGAAGCCTATCTCTGCATGACGTGAAAAATTAAACAAGAAATGTGTACTTTCTACTGTTAGTGGTCCTCACCAAAACAGTCCATGATGGATAGTTGCATCAACGAGACCCTCTAAGATATGTCCAGAGAGAGTGAATGCTCTGCTTTCTACTGCACTTGTCTGTAATATTTGGGTAACCAACTGGAAAGCCGTACCGTCCGAAGATTGATACTAAAGGATTTATGTGCCCAAAACGATACTTTGCTCTTTAAGCAGTTTGCTAATCAAAACTTAATTTATTAAAAATGAAATAAATAAAAAAATAGGCACAGTTTTTTTCCTAGGAAGCCTCTGCCCAACTTCCGCCACCTGGTAGAGAGTTCCGACTGGGGCAGGCAGAAGACGTGCTGTAGCAGGATATTCTGTGAACACAGGAACCTTTGTTCCGGAAGCCTAGGTATACTCCCCAGCACAAGCAACTCTCAACTTCAGCACTCAAAAGCTCCCCTCCTGCCTCCTCTCTTACCGCTTCCCACAAGCTACTTTACTTGGCACTGCTTCCACGATAGAGCATTCTGGAGTATTTCCTGTGTAGCTAACAAAACATTAAAAAAATGTACACGTCATACCACAGAACATAAAGAGGCCATATCACCGGGTTTACATCCACAGATGCCATGCTATATCAAAATTCTCCCTCCACAACCTTCTTAAAACCCTGCATGAACAATTGGCCTTTAAATCGACTTTCAGTGTTTACCTCTTACATCTATTTTGAACGGGCCTCTCCTCCCCTTCCATCGCCGGGCCGCCCGGCTATACAGAATCCTTTATGTGGCATGGCCGGCTCCCTGCATTAATGGCTGTTTCTTTAAAACCATGTCCCTGCACAGCAACAGTATATTTATTCTATACATCAGCCAATTGCTTCTCAGGTAGCCCTGACTAATGATCTCACTTAACTCATTAATGTGCCACAAAGAAACTCGAGTAAATGCACGGAATGTTTCCCTGAGAGCCCCACCACTCCACATAACAAACACAACGCCTGTACTAACCGTAGCGTGCCACTACTTGCCATAACGCATCTCAACACCTTCGGGGGTAGTAAATGCTACGAAGCTGTGATTAAACGTTTGCCTCGTTCTGAAAGGGCCTGGGGATTGCAGCATATAACTGTCTTATGCCAAAGACAGGATCAGGGGAAAGACTACACACTTCTTATTGCTGCTTTCATAAGTATTGTATTCCTTTGAGTATCACCTGGTTTGGTCCTGTGTGAAAAAAGGCGATCTCCAGGAGGAGCAGCTTCAGCGTCGGTCTGGCTTCAGAGCACAGGGGTGAAAGGCATTTGTTTTAGTACACATTGGTAAACCAGCCTCAAAGCCTGGGGATCTTAAGCAACCGAACACGACCAGGGACACTTTATAGCTCAGAATGTGCAGATAACCAGCTCCTGTGTGGCACTTAACATTCACGTTCAGGTGCCTTGCTGGTAGCAACGAGAGTGTTAATAACATATCAGGCTCAAAGGCATAAGAAAAGGACGTGGAGATCTGAAGATCCATTATGTGATTTTTAGAAGTGCCAGCGTTGTTAGCATCCTTCCTATTCCATCAGCCTACCTCTTTCCATTGGTGAGTACAAGGACTTCCCAATTTAAGATGGCTGAGGAGTTTTCCTGGACAAGTGTGCAAGAGACAGTATTTAATCCGGTACAACTTGGAAACTGTGGCGGTCATTCTGACCCTGGCGGTCAAAGACCGCCAGGGCGGAGGACCGCGGGAGCACCGCCGACAGGCCGGCGGTGCTCCAATGGGGATTCCGACGGCGGCGGTAAAGCCGCGGTCGGACCGGCAACACTGGCGGTCTCCCGCCAGTGTACCGCCGCCCCATTGAATCCTCCAAGGCGGCGCAGCTTGCTGCGCCGCCGAGGGGATTCCGACCCCCCCTACCGCCATCCAGATCCCGGCGGTCCGACCGCCGGGAACCGGATGGCGGTAGGGGGGGTCGCGGGGCCCCTGGGGGCCCCTGCAGTGCCCATGCCACTGGCATGGGCATTGCAGGGGCCCCCGTAAGAGGGCCCCTACAAGTATTTCACTGTCTGCTTGGCAGACAGTGAAATACGCGACGGGTGCCACTGCACCCGTCGCACAGCTTCCACTCCGCCGGCTCGATTCCGAGCCGGCTTCATCGTGGAAGCATCTTTCCCGCTGGGCTGGCGGGCGGCCTGAAGGCGGCCGCCCGCCAGCCCAGCGGGAAAGTCAGAATTACGGCGGCGGTCTTTTGACCGCGCAGCGGTATTCTGGCGGCCCCCGACAGGCCGGCGGCGACCGCCGCCGGTCAAAGTCGGAATGAGGGCCTGTGTGTTTTATTGGATTTCTTTGCTCACATACAAGTTTCCATATGATGATTTCCCGATTCACCTCTGTAATTCATTGTTCTAGTTCCCTACAGCTGCGAAACAGCACCTGGGAGTCCTACTGCTACCCACTACTCCTCCCATCTGAGTGTTTACTCGCACTGTGGGTGATACCTTACCCTTAGCTAACAATGGTCTATACAACCAATTAACTTTTTACCGTCCAGTAATATTGCTCTTCCAGTTGATGTCCATACTTAATAAAATACTGTCTCTCGCCTTAGGTGGCCAACAAATACAGAGCGAGGAAAGCAGTCCTAAGAAATCTCCGAGGCCATTCCAGTGTTTCTACCTTCCCTTATCGTTCTTCCCTCACCCCCCCAGAATCCTTTACCTTGTGCTTGTTCTATTTAGTACTAGTTGTCAGACTCATGGAGTTTGGCTCTGGCATAAATAGCAGGGAGTCCTGACAGAGAAAAAGGGACTAGATGGAAAATTACCAAAATTGTGTAACATGTCATAATTGAGTCATTCCATCATTCTGAAAAAATACTTTTTATGGTGTCACACATGGTTAAAACTTGCGAAAATTCAAATGAAGTTATGTACAGCACTGCTGTCCTATGAGAAATTGTCATCTGAAGGTTGTATTAATCCAGTTGCATTGATATAGCTCAGGAGATTGGGTGTCTGTTGCATTGACCGATGTGTGAGAAAGAAGCCTTGAGCACGCACGATCAAGCATACATTCCAGCTAACACGTAATGTGTATTAATAGGTGTTTAGTCCATCCATTTGTCCATTTCACTATTGAAGACATAAGCTGCTGCTCTTTCTGGTCATCAGTGCCTCATGAGTATGCTTTGCTAAACTTTTTTGTTTGCTCATATCCCTGGCGGGGCAGTTCCTTCTCCTATTTAATGTTGTCCATAAGCAGCAGCTATATGAGGTAGAGCACTTATTATGTGTACCAAAATTTGTCTACAGAATTTCATGGCGACCAGAAATTTTCAGCCAGAAACATGGCGTCTAACAAGGATGATGAAACCTACTGTGTCTTTATTTCAAGTTGCTGCCATAGTCTTTGAAGGGCTGCATTTTCAGTTATAATTACATCACTAATCATCTAAGTTTACATGGGTCTTTTGTGTATCACAGAACAGCTAGTACTTCATATTGTCAATGGAAAAATGTGCAGATTTTACATTGGAACTCCTTCCTTTTCCCCTGTTTTATGACCCAGCGAATTTGAATATTGTTATTTTAGGGGGGATCACTTTAATATTAGACAGTTTGAGATTATTGTTCATACTTATGAATTAGAAAAATATTCTTACCATCCTCGTCAGCATTTGTTTGCTTGCGTGGTAACTTTAATGAAGATTTTTCCTTCAGGATTTAACACACAGTATAAAGTACTGAATTCCAGCACAAATAAGATTATTCAGTAAATTAAGTGTTTGCTGCTGAGATCAGTATGACACCTGCAGTTCACCTGTTGAAAAACGGCGCTTTAAACAAACCTAAAAGTTAAAATGGTAAGAATATTATGTCATATTGTACGATGAGTAAATATGAGCAGGGATAAACTAGTAATGAGAGTGTGCAGGGTGCAGTATTGCTTAAGGATAGAACATTTAATTGTAATCCTTGTTTATAAAATGGTGTGATGTATTTATAGAAGGAACATTAGAAATCTGTACAACTTGGCTATGAATAGATTGGTTGTTAGTGCAGATGATCATGTGCTGCAAAAGATCACGGGTTGTGGTTTATTACAGTTGTGGCTAGGAAGGAGGGAGGGTGCCTCGTAGAGCGATGGAACAATGACTTGGAGGGATTTTAATAATTGTATGTCATGCCTCATGAAGACGGTGGGGGGGGGGTCAGGGTTACTTTTTCGATGACCCAGGTGAGATAAAAAATGTTGTATAATCTCGTAGCTACTTAGGCTTTGAGACTGCACCCTAGTGGATTAGGGAAACTAGGGGGGGAGGGGGATAGAGGGCGTTTACACAGAATTAAAATCCTCTTGGGTATAAGTAATATAGTCATAAATAGGGCATGGATTTACATTTATGATCTTCGTAGGAGACCACCAACATAATATTTAGTTGTGGAATTACAGATATTTCCTGCTGTTACTCATTTTCACCTGTGCACTGAGTATCTAGAGAGATTTCTCTTGCCCGGCTCAGAGGCTGCATCTTCAGAGGAGAGATGACTACAGACCTCTCCCTGCTTGTTGTACTGCAAATCTGACATTTTAGCAGTCCTTTAAATGAACGGGTACTGACCCTTACTGAGTACCTGCACTTCTCAGCACTGCTGCAATACATTTAATGGGAGAGTGCCAGCACTTCTCAGGATCAAGTTGGTACTCCGAAAAGTGAGTACCTACACTTATATGTTTAACTTAAAGCACTGCACTACAGTGAACTCGCACCTGAGCTGTTTCATGCTGAGATTCTTCATAAGTAATTATGCTCCATAGATGGGTGGAGTCTACTGCCATAATCAGATAGAGCTTTAGTAGGGCAGGAACCCCACCCCTGATCGCAGCCCCGGGTGGGTGCTGCCAGTATAGGCATTTGTCAGAGCCTATTTGAAGCAGCCTGTAACAGAGCTTCCCTACTGTCTGTAGTAGTTTGTTTTGTTGTATCATTAAAATACCTTTCTTTTTAAAAGAAAATCACTGGACTGACCCTTATCTTATTGTTGAGTTCTGGGCTCTTGCTCATCCATGCCACCTCTCTGATAAGGCTTCGACAGCATGTCATCACTACGCAATAGCGTACTTGTTCCAATCTACATTGCCACAGTGTGATGTGTACCAGGACACCAGTGGAGTGCCAGGTTCATTTTGGAGGCCAGAAGTACTATTGGGCCTTGTTGTGGCCCAGTAGCACTTGTGGCCTCCTAAACTGAACCTGGCAGTCAGACTCTGGCTATGACAGGCAGTGATTATGGCAGGGCCATCATCTTCACATTGACCATGGTTGGCACCCAGCCCGCTAGGCTGGGGTCCACAGTAATTTTTGTGCACAGTCAAAATAAGCTATGTTGCTGGCATCAGCAGTCCTAGGGAAAAATACCTCAGTAGGTCTAGGCAATGCTGGCACTATTGAAACTCATGTAGTTCCTTAGCCTACCTTTCAACACAACTTCATAGTCCATCCTCTCAATTTCAACCAGGCTCACAGACTCAGAGACCATAAAAAATGTCTTCTAAGCCTTTTGGAGGAAGATACCGATAACCAAAAATAACACTTTATCTGTCCTGCAACAGTTAATTCCATTGCTAATAGCAAATCACCTATAACAGCAAAGGACAATACTCTGTCTCCTACAGGATAAACTCACATCACCTCCAAAAACATTACTTAGAGTGCCTACTGATAAGTACTTGATCAATTAAAAGAAAACCAAGTACCACATATTTTATCTATTGACAGACACAGAACCTGACTTAATTTTCATAGCAACCATGGCTGGGGGAGGACATGCCATCATTATTGCTTGAAGCAGTTCCACCAGGCCACTAAAATTTGTTACACAAGATTGTATTTGCAAAAGAGGAGGCATCGGCTCAACCGTCATATTTAAGGAAACAACACATCTCACAAAAGCTGAGGATGTTTATTTACAATGTTGTGAGGCCCTCCTTGTCAGATACAACCCCCACCCCAACCTTTTCATGTAACTTTCTCCTTAATTACAGACTACCACCTAGCAATGGAACCTACCCAAACACATTTCTAAACACAGTCTCTAACCTTCTGACAATATATTGAAATCTATGTATCCTTGCTGACTTGAACATATGGTTTGCCAAAGCTAATATGCCACACCCCAGAACAATCCTCACTGGCCTAGACACACACAACGTACAACAGCTCATTCCCAATCCCACACACTTGACAGACGTACTTTAGATGTTATTTTCGCCAACTCTGACAATGCCATTTTCCAAAGAATTACTCCGGCCACATGCTCAGACCACTACCTGGTTTCCTTCCAGCCCAAGCCAACACAAAACCACCCCAGCTAAGCTTATCTTATCCACAACTCTACATCATTCTTGCAACAAGCTGAATATGGATGAACTAGAAAAACAGCTAACCTTTAGAACAAATCTAACCACATTAAATTCTGTATAAACACTCTATGGATAGCACCATGAAGCTTTTGATCTCTTAATTCCACTGGAAACATCTACACATACCAAAAGAAAACATACCCGTTGGATGATTATAGAATTGTACAAGCTTTTGCAAGCCTGTAGGTCACATCTGTGTGAGTGCGTTAACTTTGCTAATGTCTATTAGCCATGTCATAGAGCAGCATGTTTAGAAGTTATTAAAAAAAGTGCCAATACATGGGCCTAAACTGAAGAAAAAAAAAGTGTTATGACGCTGCCAGTGCTGGCCGTGTCCTAGCGTTTTTTCTATGATGGGTGGGTGGCAAAACAGACAATTCGAGGGAGGGAGCGAAAACTCAACATAGGCAAAGGAGGCTGGGTGGATGGGGGGAAAGGTGCAACAAGAGCAATGGGAGGGTGGGACCTAGGAGGGACGAATCAACACACACATCGGTATGGTGGGAGAGGAGAAGCAACATGGAAATGAGATGGATGAGAGGTAAGAAGGAAAAAGGGTGACTGAGCTAGCTAGAAAGAAAAAATAGTGCCTCAGTCAAAGCACCAACAGTGGAATCATCGTAATTAAGATGATAAAATCAGTACTTAGTCCATGTTCTAGATGATTAAAGAGGTGGCGACGCGGACATGTGCTGCCCAGTTAGAAGGCAGGAAATGAGAATAACAATGAAGCCCATGAACTGTAAGGAATAGGCAGGCTCCAAACCCTTGCTGGAAATACTATCTCTCGCATGCAAGATGTAAAAGATCAAAAAACAAATTGCTAAGCTTCAATTCATATTCCTCAAAATAAACGACTCTCAAGACAAAATGTGCCAACACAGTCAGAGTATACAAGTCTACAGTCAAAAGGCCTCAAAACTATACTATTCCAGCAGAAAATACAATGCAAATTTCCATAAGACGAAATGCACAGAAGGAATCAATGCATTTCTCAAGATTTTTGTTGACAAATTGGCAAATCATTACACAGCTAAAGCAAACATGTTGGATTCTTACTAAGCCAACAAAAACATTCCCATCCCATTTGCATCAAAGCCCCTCCAAGGGAATGCTAATAAAGCCCCTGTACTCCCTCAAAGAACTATCACCAACTGAATTTGTGGACGTTGTCAAAGTGAGCAAGCCAGCTGCCTACCCCTCTGAACCCGGTTCACCTTAAATCTTCAAAATTATTTTAACAACATAATTGGCCACCCCAGTCAGAACGTTCATCAACAACTCCTGAACGACCAAGTTTTCCCAGTAGATATGAAGAAGGCATACATACACCTGTTATTAAAGAAAATTAACCATAGGCCTCGAGTAGTGAGCTGGAAAGCAAGGGGGTTGCTGCAGATATATCAGAATATGATATTATTCTATTTAAAAAGCATAGAAAGTCACAGAAAAAATAAAGGTTAGAGTGGAGTTACGTGTAAGATCCGTACTAAGATTTTAGATTAAGTTAAAAACAAATGGAAATACACCGAAAAAAAAACATAACTGTTTGTAGGAAAGTACCATCTTTTTTGGCATGTTACCCCCAATTTCTGCCTCTTTGTCAGTGTGTTTTAACTGTCTCACCGGGCTCCTGCTAGCCAGGACCCCAGTGCTCATAGTTTGTGGCCTATGTGTTGTCAGTATTCTTGACTGTGTCACTGAAGTTCTGCTAACCAGAACTCCAGTGCTCATGGTCTCTCTACTTACCAAATTTGTCACTCTAGTTTAGTGACTCCATATTCCAATTCTGATTTGCACACTGGACCCCCTTATAAGTTCCTAGTATATGGTACCTAGGTACCCAGGGCATTGTGGTTCCAGGAGATTCTTATGGGCTGCATCATTACCTTTGCCACTCATAAGGAGCTCATACAAACTATTCTTCAGGACTGCCACTGCAGCCTGAGTGAAATAGTGCACACACTATTTTACAGCCATTTTTCACTGCACTAAGTAATTTATAAGTCACCTATATGTCTGACCTGTATTTACTGAAGGCTAGGTGCATAGTTACTGTGTGTGAGGGCACCCTTGCACTAGCAAAGGTGCCCCCATGTCGTCCAGGGACAATTGCCCGGACTTCCTGAGTGCGGGGATACCATTATAAGCATGCACTACATATATGTCAATACATATATGTAGCTTCACAATGGTAACTCCGAATATGGTCATGTGAGGTGTCTAAGATCATGGAATTGACCCACCAATCCAAATCAGGTGTTGGGGGGCCAATCCCATGCACCCTGGGGGCTCCACCATGGACCCCCAGTACTGCCAAACCAGCTATCTGAGGTTTCCACTGCAGCCCCAGCTGCTGCCACCTCATAGACCAGTTTATGCCCTTCTGTGGATTGAGCAGCTCAATCCCAGAAAGGCAGAACAATGCATTTCCTTTAGGAGAGGGGTCTTACACCCTCTCCCTTTGGAACTAGGTGTTACAGGCATGGGAAGGGTATCCTCCCAGAGCCTCTGGAAATGCTTTGAAGGGCACAAGCGGTGCCCTCCTTGCCTAATCCAGTCCACACCGGTTCAGGGACCCCCAGTACCTGCTTTGGCGCAAAACTGAACAAAGGAAAGAGGAGTGACTACTCCCCTGTCCATCACCACCCCAGGAGTGGTGCCCAGAGCTCCTCCAGAGTACTCCTGGTATTAGCCATCTTGGATTCCAAGGTGTGGGGACCCTCTGGAGTCCTGCGAGTGGCGAGTTCCAGCAGGTGACGTCAGAGATCCCTCCTGATAGGTGCATACCTGGGTAGGTAGCCAATCCCCCTCTCAGGGCTATTTAGGGTCTCTCCTCTGGGTGTTTCCTCAGATTCGGTTTGCAAGATTCCTCTAGGACTCCTCTGCATCCTCTTCTTCAGCTTCTGACCTTCGGATCAACCGCAGACTGCTCCACGAACCGCTGTAACTGCAACAAAGTATCTAGGACGACTCCTGTGACCTGCAACTTCAGCTTCAGACAGCATTTGCAACAGTTTCCAACGTGTGCACACTCTGAGGACTGCCTGTCATTACCCTGCACCAGAAGAACCAAAGGAGTCACTTCCCTGCTTCAGCAGGCACCTCTCTGCGACAACAACCGGTACTCAGGGACTTCTCTCCTGTCTACGAGCCTGATCCCTGGAACACAGGTGGCAGACCGAAGTGACCCAGGCTGTCCAAAGGTCCAGCTGTTCAAATTTGGTGGAGGTAAGAGCTTGCCTCCCTGTGCTGCAACAGTACCCCTGTGCACCGTGTCTTTTGCAGCTCCTTGGGCTTCTGTGCACTTCTTCCAAAAGTTCTTCGTGCACAGCGTAGCCTAGGTGTCCAGCTCTCCATCCTGCAACGCACAGCTCTCTGAGTTGTTTTCAAGCGGCGTGGCATACTCCAGTGTAGTGCTGCAACGACCGCACCTTGCATCTTCTTTGTCCCCGTGTTCTGGGACTCCTGTGGGGTGCCTGGTTTTCTGAGGGCTCTCTGAAGTGCTGAGAGCCCCCTCTGTCTCCTCATTCAAAGTTGAGACCCCCAAGTCTGGGGCCAAACAGCTGCTCTTTGACGCAAATCACATATTTGCTTGAACCATGGCTTGTTGATGGAATCCAACGACGTAAACAGCCTGCCTCCAACAACTCAATGTGGGGTATCTCTTGCACCCAGCAGGAACCCGCAGCTATCTTCTTTGGTGCATTTCTGTACTTTTCTTCTAACCAGAGAATCTACTTTTGCACCTTCTTCCAGGTTGGCAGGGGCTCCTGTTCTTTCTGGACTCTTCTTCAACTTCTGGACTTGGTGTCCTCTCTCCACAGGTCTTCAGGTCCAGGAATCCATCATTTGTTGCTTGCAATCTTGCTTGGTTCTTTCATAATTTTTCATCACGACTTGTAGTGTGTTCTGAGGAAACTTGCTGTACTTTAATCCTGCTTTCCTGGGCCCTGGGGTGGGGTACTTTACTTACCTTTGGTGTTTTCCTACACTCCCAGCGCCCCTCTACACACTACACATGCCTAGCGGGAATTTGACATTCGCATTCCACTATTTTAGTATATGGTTTGTGTTGCCTCTAGACCTATTGCAATCTATTGTATTTTCTAATGTTTGCACTATTCTATGACTGTTTACTTACCTGATTTGGTTACTAGTGTATATATCGTGTAAAAAACTTACCTCCAGAAGGAGTATTGCCTCTAGGATATTTTTGGCCTTGTGTCACTAAAATAAAGTACCTTTATTTTTGGTAACACTGAGTATTGTCTTTTATTGTGTATACGTACTGGGTAACTACAGTGGTATTGCGGGAGCTTTGCATGTCTCCTAGTTCAGCCTTGGCTGCTCTGCTACAGCTACCTCTAGACAGCCTAAGCTGCTAGAACACTGCCTACATTTCACTAATAAGGGATAACTGGACCTGGTATAAGGTGTAAGTACCTTAGGTACCCAGTACAAACCAGACCAGCCTCCTACACTGTTTTAAAACCAAAAAGCACAACACTGAAATTCACCAGTTATGTTTTTTTAGCTTTAAATTGAAAGTGTTTTTTTTTTGTGAACTTTTAAGTTTTTTTTTAACATAAGTTAAAATCTTAGTATCTTACTAAAAAATAACACATATAATTTCGCATAAACCTTTGTTGTTTCAGTGTATATATAATACCTACTGGCCGTTGCCAGAAGGTATAGTTAGGACCTAGTTTCCATAGGAAAAATGTTTTTCGTTTTGACAATAACTTTGGCGTAGCTTGTCGAATCCTCATGAAATATTCTAAACTAATACAGTTCATCTGCTGCCTCAAAAGTTTTGGGTGATCTGTCAAGTAGGGGCGGAGAAAAAGCAGGGGGGGTCCCAAAACATGTATTCTACATGCATTTTCCCATTGGGATTTTGAACACAACTACAGCCCGAACCGTTGGGCGGAATTTCACCAAATTTGTCAGAAAGCTAGCTCTTGGAGCCGGGGCAGTGTGCTTTTTGTGAGTTGTTGGAAACCCGTTCAGTAGTTTTAAAGATATTAAAGTAAAAATAAATATAGATATTTAGGGTCAAGGAGGTTCCATGGATCCTCCGTGACAGTGTCTTGAATATGCACGCCAAAGAAAGGCCTAATTGTCTGGTCACAATCTGAGAGACAAGTTGTGACCGCCATTTTGCTTATCGACTTGGTGCAGTGGGAAAAAGAATTACAGTGAGAAGTGAGAAAAGGGGTCAGGATAGATGTACCCTGACCCGATAGGACAGATTGAGGTGCCTGAATTGGGTCTGTTGGCATGTATGGTTGTACTGCCACTGCTTCTTCCTTCTGCCCTCAGAGATCTGTTATATTGCCGCAGCCTTTCTTACCTGCCCTGCATGGTTGGTTTGTTGCCCGTGCTTCCCTTTCCCCTGCCCTCCATGGTTCATTGTGCTGCCACTGCCCCTCCTGCCTGCCTTGGGTGGTCATATTGTTGCCTTTGCACCCTCCTCCCTTCACTCAATTTCCTGAGTCTGTGCCCCTGACATCTGCCTCTCCACTGTATTCTAATGTACAGCTAGATTGCTAGCATTCTATATTTGTTACAAAAGTGTGGCACACCTGATGTCCTCTTGATGTAAGCAAAACTGTAATACCTAAAACATTTCCTTTAGAAATCATAAAAATGTGAGGATCTTATTCCCATAGAAATTATGGTTAGTGTACTAAAAAACTAAAATGAGGACATATTTTCTGTGTTCTCAAATCTTTGTTTTTTTATCTAGTTGATCACTTGATTATATGTTACATATAGGGCAGAGAATGTGGCATTACCGCCAGAGCTGCAGACTTTGCAGTTGGGGAACCAGGTTTGAGTTTCAGCATCAGCTTAACATCCTGTGATTCTGAGCAAATCACTTAATCTCCCCATGCCTAAAGCCCAAAATATATGTGTCCCTGTGTAATGTAACTTATGTAAAGCACTCAAATATCTTTGGGTCAGGCCTGCGCTATATAAAACTTTAAACAAAAAACAAAAACAAATAAGTATTTTGCCCGCTTCCGTCATTAGGCTGTACTTGGGCTACATTTGGGCCCTTTTTTCTCTAGTGTATGTTGGGGGTCTTATTTATTATGGAGTTCCCCAATCTCCTCCTGTGCTGCAGTAGAAAGTGCTTTTAGTTTTCTACTTCGATTCCATCAAGGTGGCGGTCAGATGTGACACACTTTTGGCATGAATTCAGAATGTTAGCACACTAGTTGTGTATTAGAACACTGTAGCATGCTGCTGATCACCAGGGAGTTAACTGACCCTCTCCTGCTGGTGTTGAAAGTACATGTTTCAGTCTACATGTCAGAATGATTTAGTGAATTAGACGAGGTCGCTATTTGAGAACTCACTTAAAATGTGTATTAATTTTTCTTTCTACAACACTAACTATAATTTCTATGACAAAATGCAACTCCTCATTTTGTTCCTTTCTAAGTTAAATGTTTTCAGTTTTACCAGTTTGAATAAATTGAAATGACTTTGTGTGCCACACTTTTGTCATAAGTAAGACTGTTAGCACTCTAGTTGTTCTTTAGCACACCCTAGGACGCTGCAGTAGAGCACAAGGGAGTCAACTGACAGGCTGCTCATGTTGGAAGTACATGTTTTACTGATATCAAACTTCCAATCTCATAGCGCTAAGAAAGATAGTGTGAATTTACAGAAAATATGCTCTCATAATAGCTTCTGAAGCACCTTCCAAAACCTCTATGGGAAAATCATGAGAAAACAGTTTTCTCTCTTATGAATGATTAATGAAATCCCTGCAGAAGGCTTTTTCACTGGGTAAAATCCCCTTAGCAACAAACGATTTGGGGCCAGATGTATCATTTTATTAAATTGCGATGCCCTAATTGCGATTCCCTGTGAATCGCAATTAGGTAATCGCTATTCTAGTGAAAGAAATTCATGGAGTTTCATTTTGTGTATCCTAATGGGTCACAAAGCGACCTACGTCATTAATATTCATGAGGTTCATTGCAATTTGTGACCTATTAGGAAGCGCTAAAATCACAGGAATGGTGGCCTGCTGTGCTCAGAAGACCACCATGTCTGTGACTGCTTTTAAATAAAGCAGTCTTTTTTTTTTTTTTTAAATGCAGCCCACTTTCCTGTAAGGAAAATGGGATGCATTTAAAAAATCTAAATTAAAAGTATTCTTTTAATTTTTTAAGAGTAGGCATTGGTCCGTGGGACCACTGCCTGCTCTTAAAAAATGTTTTTGCATGCATTCAGAAAGCGGAAAGTGTCCCTTTGGGACCCTTTCCCATTTGCGAATGGGTTACCACCTACTTGAAGTAGCTGGTAAAATGCGAATGCTTTGCAACCGCATTTTGGTCTCAAAACATTCCTGCATACCACTACGATTCGGTATTAGGAAGGGACACCCTTTACACGCCCCTTCCTAATACCAAATCGGTATGTAGTCGCATTTCCAATTTGTGATTCAGAAACAAGTTACTGAATCACAAACTGGAATTCATACATACCAAAATGCATTTTTGCAGTCGCAAACGGCCCGATCCGGCTGTTTGCGACTGCAAAAATGCATGATACATCTGGCCCTTATATTGTAGCGAAAATCTGTTATCACCCTTTAGATATTCTCCTTTTTGTGACTCTCAACACCTTTCATTCACTACAATACATTTCAGTGGATGCTATCATGTATATCGGTCCCAAGATGGCTGCCAGTACTTTCTTGTTGAAGTGCTGACAGCCAATTAGATCTCACCATGAGATCTGTGCTTAGGTTCGCCCAGATATATAGATTTCTTTTTCCTTTAATTTCTCAAAAACTACTGAATGAATTTACACCAAATCATAAAAAGCACACTTTCTGGATTAAGCTGTAGTTTTCCGACAAATTTAGTGTAATTCCGTGCAGTGGTTCTGGCTGTAGTCGAGTTCCAAATCCCTATAGGAATTCACATGGGAAGCACACTTTTTTTTTTTTTTTTACTCCTTCTCTTTTTTCTCAGCCCCCGTTTGACGAATCCCCCTGAAACTTAGCATACACAATAAGGCTCAGAAAAACATTTTAAAAAAAGATTTGTCAAACAACGCCAACATTTTAGGCAAGTCAAAATATGCTTTTCCAATGGAAAGCAAGGGGCCTGATTTAGAATTCATCGGGCAGGATACTCCGACACATTGGTGAGGGATGTCCCATCTGCCAAAATCTTAATCCCATTATATCCAATGTGATTTAGCTTAGATGGATTGGCCATCCGTTACCATTGTGATGAAGTAACCCGTCCTCCAAGTTCTACATCAGGAGTGGAATTTGGAGTTCGGTGAATGGGACGTCCGTCACCATTGTGATGGAGCAACCTGTCCTCAAGTTCTAAATCAGGCCCTAAGTCCTAATCTAACTACCTACTGGTGACCACAAGTAGGCACTATAATATATATAGTAAAAGTTTTAAGGGCCCTTATAGGTAGGTAACAATGACAGTCATACTGCTACATTTCAAACTCCTACAACCACTGAAATTTGACAGTTAATAACTATAACTTGCCCTCCCGCCATGCACTGATTATGACTTCACATATTACATCACTGATGATATGTTCAGTAGCATCATATATGTCATCTCAGATGACATCAATGATGATATCTCTCATGATAGCATCAAATGAGTGTGGTAGTTTGATATATTCTTATCACGCTGAAAGGAATTCAGTAAGATACATCTTGAGCAAAATATGTATAACTAGTGTACTGCTAATGAGCTTATGTTTTTCCAACATGCTAAGCTTTTCAATACCTACATGTCTAGAGGGAGCTTTCCGGAAAGAGTTGTGTGCAGTTATGAAGGGTGTGCTTATTAGGGCTTTTACCTACTAATGTGGCTTTGCATGTCTGGAGGGAGTGTGCTCTTCGTAAAGAGTGCACACAGAACGAAGGGGGTGTGTAGTTAGGGGCTTGGCAACCTAATGGGGCTTGGGTGTCTAGGGGAGTGGATTTTTGTTTCATGTTTTGCATAGAGCAAAGGCTGAGTGTAGTAGGGTCTTGACCACCTAATTGGGTGTGGGTGTCTGAGGGATCGGGGTCTCTGTAAAGAGTTGCGCTCAAGCCAAATGCTGTGCATATTAGGGTCTGGGCCATCTCCTACAGGGCTTGGGTGTCTGGAGGGAGTCGGCCTCCTTGAAGAGATGTGCATAGGACAAAAGCTGTGCACAATAGGGGATTGCCTACCTAATGGGACGTGGGTGTCTGGAAGGAGTGGAGTCTATGTTAACTGTTATGTAGAGGGTAAAGGCTGTTTATACAAGGTGCTTGTTCATGTAAGGGGGCTTGGATTTCTATTGGGAGTGGGCTGCAGGATAAGTCAAGGGAAACAGGGTTTAAATCCCAGTTGTAGTTTTGCTATATTGTATAGAAAGTCCAAAACAACAGTTATAGATGTTTCGAACCCACCAATGGCACTTAAGGGGGTCTACAATAGGACGGTATTTGGACGTGTTCTATAACAGCCCTGTAAAAGGTCAGATGCTGTCTTTGAAATCTCATTAAAAATGGCTAAAACACCTAGGACCACATGTAAAAATGCTATATTTTATATTTGATTTCCTATTCATTGTAGATCTGTGATCCAGCACTACAGTTCTCATTTGGCAATATATTTGGTCACTTTTATTTGACATACTTAGCTAACATACAGGAGCTTTCTTTCTCTTTATTAGAAAATAGATGTTAGAAATGGGGTCTCTAGTTGCCAGTCAGTTTACATCCTGTCCAAGTAGGGATCCTTACTCTAGGCAGGGTAAGGGGGATACCCAGCTCAGATAACCACTTCGCACCCACCCGCTTAACTTGGCATTAGTAGTCAGGCTTATCTCAGAAGCAATGAGTAAAGCATTTGCACGTAACACACAGTAATACAGTGAAAGCACTGCAAAAGGACACCATACCAGTTTAGAGAAGTAGCCAATATTTATCTGTTTCAAACAAGACCAAAACAAGAAAAATCCAACAAACAATAATAAAGATATGGATTTTGCAAGAATTACCTAAAAATACAGTTCCTTGAAGTTAATATCTCCTTCTGGTGCTATCATGGCATCGTGAACAACAAATACAACAGTTCAGGATGATCCCGGGGTCGCGGAATAGCTATGGTGTTGGGAAGACTCGCAAACAGTACCTAGGAAATGTAGAACGTTGTGATCCTTACGATGAGATCCAGAGTGCAGCATCACTGGCGTTTGTTCCGGAGGTTGGTGCGCGCGTTGCAGTTTGAACTCCGGGCTGATGACATGTCAGGAGTACTGACGTTGATGCCGTTGGGGCTGCAGTGCGAAGCAGGATGATGCAATGTGTGGTGCACACAGGCCACGGTGCAGGCAATGGCTCGGTGACAGTGTCCTGCGGCTTTGCTGACTCCAGGGCTGTGGTGTGAAGTGGGCGGTGCCAAGTGCTGTGTCTCTAGGTCATGGTGCGGGCAGTGTCATTGTCAATAGGCCCAAGGCGGCGGTGCGATGCAGGGTGGACTCCGTGCGGAGCCCATGGGTCGCGGTTCAGGCAGGGGCATCTGTTGATGTGGCTAGAGTAGATGTCGTTGGGCGACCCGGGCTGTGGTGTGGGATGCGACGGGGATACCAAAGCTGCGGTGTGAACGAAGAGGAGTGCGGGCCCACAGGTCACGGTGCAAGCAGCGGCTCGTTGACTGTATCAGGTGGTGGTGGTATCGGTGAGACCAGGGTTGCAGTGCGAAGCTTAGCATGGCTCTGTACAGTGTTGGCAGGTCACGGTGCAGGCAGGTGCGTCGTTGGCAGTGTGTGGTTTTTCTTCTGTCGCAGCACAAACCACACAGAGCCAGATGTAGTAAGCCGTTTGCATGGTGCAAACTGCGAAAATCGCAGTTTGCGCCATGCAAACAGCCTTCTGCACTGCACATTCACAATTTGCGATGTCGGTACCGACTCGCAAATTGTGACTGCGACTCGCAAGTAGGAAGGGGTGTTCCCTTCCTATTTGCGACTCGCATCGCAATTCGCAGTTACCACCAGTGTCACACTGGTGGTAACTCATTCGCAAAAGGGAAGGGGTCCCTATGGGACCCCTTCCCCTTTGTGAGTGTTGCCAAAAAGGTTTTTTCCAAAGGACCACTGCCTACACTGAAAAAACGAAACCAAATGGTTTCGCTATTTTTTTTATTTTGCAACTCGTTTTCATTTAAGGAAAACGGACTGCAAAGTAAATAAAAAAACTGCTTTATTGAAAAAGCAGTCACAGACATGGAGGTCTGCTGACTTCAGCAGGCCACCATCCCTGTGAGTGCAGGGACTCGCTATGGGGTCGCAAAATGCGACCCACCTCATTAATATTTATGAGGTGAGTCTTTGCGACCCCATAGCGAGTCACAGACGGTGTCTGAGACACCGTTCTGCATCAGGATTTGTGATTCTGAAATTGCGAGTTGCACCGACTCGCAATTTCAGAATCGCAAATTCTGACCTTGCTACATCTGGCCCACAGTTCCCAGTACTGTAGGCAGCTGAATCTGAAGTCTTTGATATCCTCAAGACTTCCAGCAGCAGACAATCTCTACTTCAAGCCCTTGCAGAACTTCACAAGCAGGATGCACAGCAAAGTCCAGACTTTTTCTGTTTAAAGGCAGAAGCTGTAACAGCAGGCCAACCCAGCAAAGCACACACATCCAGGGACAGTCCTGCAGTTCTTCAGCTCTTCTCCTTGGCAGAGGTTCCTCTTGATCCAGAAGTGTTCAAAACATCTGGGGTTTGGGTCCACTATTTATACCCATTTCTGCCTTTGCAGTAGGCAAACTTCAAGGGAAAGCCGTCGTTGTTCACAAGATCCTGCCTTGCCCAGATCTGGCCCCAGACACACTCCAGGGGGTTGAAGACTGCATTGTGTGAGGACAGGCACAACCCTTTCAGGTGTAGGTGCAGGTGCCAGCTCCTCCCTCCCACTCTAGCCAAGGAAGACTCATCGGGATATGCAAGACACACCTCAGCTCCCTGGTGTCACTGTATAGAGGGAATTCACAAACAGTCCAACTGTCATTCAGACCGAGGTGTATTCCACAGACATGCAGAGACACAGAATGGTTAAGCAAGTAAATGCCCAGTGCAAGACTGCGCCCACAGACCCTGCAGTGGGAGGTCTGAAACATGTTTACAGGGCTATTCATGTGGGTGGCACAGTCAGCGCTGCAGGCCCACTAGCAGCATTTGATTTACAGGCTATGGGCTCCTCTAGTGCACTTTACTAGGGACTTACTAGTGAATGAAAGATGCCAAACAGGATTAAACCAATCACCAATACAATGTAGACAGAGAGCATATGGACTTTAGAACTGGTTAGCAGTGGTAAAGTGCCCAAATTCCGAAAGCCAACACAAACTGGTCAGAAAAAAATAGGAGGAAGGAGGCAAATGTTTGGGGATGACCCAGCCAAAAGGGCCAAGTTCAATAGTAGACTACACATAATATTTTTTCAGGCATGTACCCCGTTTCAAATGTTACCAGATTTGCATTTTTCAGTATTCTCTTTATTTAGTTTACAGACCCTGCTGGTTTATTTTTATTTTTTACAAAGTTCTGACAATTTTCGTTCATTTCATTTTCTCTCACTGATCAGCTCATTCAATTTCTTGTTCTAGTCACATTCTGTGCAAGTGCCATATTTTTTGGATCTCAGCCAGAAGTATTGTTTCCCTCGTGTGTTCCTACTTTGCCAGTACCTGACTGGGACGGTTGTGCAATATTGCCTCACTTTTCCCTTTTCGTATGTGTAAATGTAATTGCCTACATTTATTGGAAACCCTTTCATTGAAGAGCAGTACAATTGGGTTCTAGCAGCCTTGATTGATGCACTTCTTTCAGCCATGCACACCCCGTGGCCACTTAGTTTAGTGTCATTTGATGCCCCGTAAAATTTGAATGAAATGTTTCTCTTTTCGCTTCCTCTTTTTGGCATGACATGGCATCATTCCACTAATGTAATTGGTTGATTTTGACTTCACATACATTGCTACACTTTTCCAACAAAATACTGGACCAATTAGTAATATTTGATCAGTCACAGCAACATGCACACAGTTCTTTTTTGACAATCTTTATTTCTTTATTTTTACTTCAGGCCCACGCCTCCAAGAGCTTGCACGTCAGAAGTAAAGTGTCTGTACTGAACCGTTATGCATGTGTACCCAAAGTGATAGTATATTGGGGTGATGGACATCATAACGAGTATATGTGGCCTATATTTTAGTGTTACACATTTTTCAGGGACATTTCCAAAGCAGGTTACCAAGAAATGAGGTATGTAGTGAGAAGAAGAAATGTCAGCAGTTATTTTTTATTGGAGGGAGATAGTAAAAAGGTGTATCATGAGCTATTTCCTGAAAAGCCGAAGGGAAACAGAAAATTTGATGTGTAGAGGCCTTAAAGGTGAGATAGCAACATCTGTACCACTATTGGCAGTGAATACAGTTGCTAAAATACTGGGCAAATATATCTGAACTCCCTTGAGTTTATGATTAGTTTTGTAAATGCTTAATTTGTGCTGGTGGTTTCCGGTGTGGGGCACGGACACTTATTTTTGAGGGCCGTCACTTATTTTTCTGCCTCAAGCATTGACTATAAGCAAAAGACACATATGGGAAAGACAGAGGAAGAGAAAAGCGAAAAAGAATCACAAAGGGAGAAAGCAGAAAGCTGCAAGAGTGAGCTAAAGGGACAGGGAGTGGCTGTAAATGGATTAAAGATGCCCGAGATGGCTTCAGGATTGCTCTGCCTCAGTATTCGGTGCTCGCACATTCAATTGAAGCAGCCGCATGTTTCAGAGGAGTGCTTTGGGCACTGCACGTTTTTATTTACAAATTAAGCACTGAGTTTTGAAACTGTCATAGTGGAGGCTTGAAGGTCTGCCTCCATCAATGTGGTAGAGGGCCTAGAGAACATCAGCAATTAGTGGGATGGAGGACTTCATTTTTCATGGAAGACTAAGCTTTTTTTCCTTAGGTCTCGCTTACAGACAACATTAACCGCTTCCATGCGTCAAATGTCTGGGAGCCATCTGACGTCATTGTGCTTGTGTGCATCAGACGGATCCCAGACGTCCCCACGCACAACATAAGAAATCCCTGTGGCGCGGACATCAGATGGATTTCCTCCTACAAAAAAATCAACCTCGGGAGCTGGGAAAGAACTTCCCCAGCACCTGACGCTGTTTTTTTATTCTCGGTTAAATGAAGATCACCACACCTGGTGTGCTGATGTCATTTCACTTAAAATTAAAGTGAAATGACCTGGGGGGGGGCAGAAAGCCCACTAGGCACCAGGGACTACTTGTAGGGGTGGGGGCTGCCCACAATGGGCATTGCAATGCCTCAAAACCTCACCCAAAAAATCAGTGCATTGTTTCTGGCCTTAGGGTGCAGAAAAGCCACTAGACACCAGGGACAATTTATTTTGTTAGATTAGGGATGGGGGCTGCCCAGAATGGGCAAGGCAGTGCCCACACCCCCTCCCAAAAAAGGGGGACTCTCTTTCTGCCCCCCCACCCCTCCGAGGCACATGGGGGTTATTACCCCCAATCTGCCTGCCGGGGGGAGGACAAGGAGGGGGAACAAAAGCCCACTAGACACCAGGACAGAATTGTTTTTAAAAAAGGGGCACTCCAAATAAATAGGGACAACGTTTTTCTGCCCCCTGTGTGGGGCCAGATGGGGGTAATTACACAAATCTGCCCCCAGATGTGGAAGCAGGCAGCCCACTAGACGACAGGGAGTTTTTAAAAAAAAAGAAAAATAGAGGTGTGGAGGCTGCCCATCACCATGACTGCAGGGGACATTAGTCTTTCTGCTCCCCCTGCGGACTAAAGCATCTCATCCCAATGGCAAGCAAGAGGACATTTTACTCTTTTGAGGGTTGAAGTCAGGGTGGTGCTTCATGTGCACCCTACACCATTTTTTTACCCACATTGTCCTGCAAACCTCCAGCTTTGCCTGAAGTCACAGTGACGGTGAGAGGAATGGATCCAACCGAGGTCAGCAGGAGTTTCCATGGTACAGCTCCTATTATCCACGGTTTGGTCTGTCCTGTCGTGGCACTACGCCCAGCCACACAAGTGGGCAGCGGTTTGTAGCGGCGCTGGTGGGGCAAAGCTGGGTGGTAGGATTTTTGTGGGTTCCTTCAGATTCTTGAAGTTTACGTCACAGAAATGTAAGGATAATGTGTAATCTCAGGCAAAGTTTGAGGTTGGAAAAAGAGGGTCAGTTTTCGGTGGAAAAATGTGATGAATCCATGTTGTCTTTTGGGCCTTTTCTTGTCACTTGCACTAGGCCCTACCTACACAAGTGAGGTACTATTTGTATCTGGAGACTTATAGAAGCGTGTAATAGTAGAGCATTTGTTATTACCAATTAGATTTCATTGCATTTGTGCTTTTCAAATGTAAGCCAGTGTAGAAGAAAGATGGCAGTCTGAAAAATACTCTCCAAATCATATGCTAGAATGGGTTCCCACAAATTCAGAGATGTAGAAATAACCACTTGTCCTAAACTTTATACCTTGTGCACGTTTCAGAAATACATACGTTTCCATGATATCTATTTTTTAGTCTTCCTATTTCACTACAAGAATTGGTCTATACTCAGGACTCAATGGAAAACCATTGTACGGTGTTTCACTAGCAATAAAAGGGTTAAGAAAGACCTACTACAGACAATACCAGTTTAACAGTTGGCTTTGTGTCAGCTCATTTCCTCTCATTGCTTGACTTTCTTGTAAATCATATTTGCTTGCTTCTTCTTCTTTGTCTTTTCTTGGTACTTGTGTGTTGTTTCATCTGTCCCCTGAGCATAGCTTCTTTATCGTCCATTTGTTTGGATAACATATATTGTTCCACTGCTTACATTCAGAGTACTATTTTTAGGTCACCAGAGTGAATGTGCTGCATGTGTTCTCACTTGTAAGAGATATTCTATACAACAAGGGACCTGTTGCTTAACATTAGTTGGTTTGAGTGTCACACTTATTAGCTGCCTTCTAATTCATCCCTTTGGCTTCACTTCCTCTTGTTTTGGCTGGGGCATGAACAAAGTACTGATTTTTTCGCCTGATTGCTTTCCTTCAGCTGATTCTGCTGTGACTGAGGACATAACTTTATTTGTTCCTCTTCCCTGTTGCCCTTGTTGAACCTCTTCCTGCTTGTACCTATGTTTTAATGCCACACACACTTCAAATAAGCCTTTTTCTCCTTTGAAATGGATGTTTATTGTGACCACAGATGTTATCTGCTTTTATTGTGACAACAGATGTTAGTACTTCCAAATGTATTTTCACTAAGGCATGGGCGTAATTGCTTTCTTTATGTGATAGGATTTTTTTTCAGAATGTCATATTTCTTTTTCTTTTCATGCGTGAGGAGATTAAGAGATTTTTTTTTTTTAAGTCACAGGGATGTTGTGCCAAGACCTGACAAGTACTGCCAATGCCAATAGGTCTTGCCTTTGAGACGATTGGCTCTGTCTCTACCCTTTGTTCACGCTGTGTAATAAGGGCATTGCTGAATTTGGCAATGATTTGTAGCCATGCATAAAAAATTACTATGATGCACCCAGTACTAATGCACTTTAAAAAAAAAAAGGTGGTTTACCCCTTGCTGCGTTTATAGCATTTTAAAAAAATTACTTTCAGCCACACTACAGTGCGTCTGCTCCGCAGTTCAGCATTGCTGACAAACATTACCAAAGGCAATAGCTTCCAATGTGAGACCTATTGGCTTTCCTAGTGGATTTTTTTTGTTAGTAGCACCCAAAAGAGTGCATGTGTGTTGCTGTCTTCTCCCTTTCGTGCTGCTTGCCCATTTACACCCCTGCACTCTTTGTGTTGCTGTCCCATCTCCAGCATGTTCATTACTCCACTAACCCCCACCAAACCAGCTCTAAGTATGCTTATCACTCCTTCACAGTGTTTTAATGATCGCATTTTTATAACTCCATTGTATTGGGATACACCCAATTCACCCAATATGTGTATGTCGATCATTTAATAAGGCATATTGTTGGTTGACATAGCTATTTGGTTCTCCAGTTGAATTTAATTGCCCGTATCGCTGTTTAGAGTCCAAAATAAGCTCAAGTACTCATTGCGTCCAGGGTATAATGCCTCTTTTGTCACACCCACAGTAATTCTCCTGTCCTGTGCTGTTTAAAAGAAGCGTGCAGCATGCCTTATCTTTATTTCCCCAGCAGATGATGGTGCTTCCTTCTGTACCTGCTGGTTGCACCTACCATGAGGATCACGGGAGATGTAGTCTGCCACCACCTCCTACTGAAGGTGATGGCATGTCATTATGTAAGCACTGGTCGCATCCACCATGAAGATCAGGGAAGATGTAGTCCACCTCTAATGCCAGTGATTAGGGTAATCAAGGAAAAAAAGAATAGCCTTGGTTATTTTTATGCCATACTTTTTGTAAGGTTCCACAGCATCCCAGGGGCGATGGGAATTGTAGTAAATTATGGTTCCTACACATTAATTAATTTTCTCATTCTTACTGAAGGCACAATTGGAAATGATTAGTTACTAGTCACTATTGTAACGTAGTTGATAGCATAAGTTGCTATATATGTAAGTGATAATTGCAATTCTTGTCCATGGTATGCATATACTGAAAAAACTATATTGTTATTGGATTTATGAACCATTATGTTTCACTACACACCCAGACTTGTTTTTTAACAGTGACTTGGGTACCCGTTGAATAAAGAGAAATTCAGAGTTAACCCATAGTCATTTTTAGGTCGAAGCCTACCAGACAGTACAGCTGTCTGGTTTGCTAATGACTTCTTGACGGCATTCTGAAAGCTTCACTGGGAATGCATCACACCCATTGCAGACATTTGGCTTTGTGGCTTTTAACTCAGTTACTTGCTTTCTATTTGCAGGCTTTATTTGCTTTAGGCTGTCCAGCTTGAGTTTGTGCGTCCTAGAGCCCAAATCCTGTTTACTATATTCTGTATTTCTCCTTTCTACTGCCTGCTCTATTTATTTCCATGGACTCGCTTTCTGTAAACAGGCATTTAAATCTTGTTCTTATCTTGTCACATTTGCTGTGCACCGAGACAGAAGTCAAGTGTCAGACTCTGCCTTTAAGAGGGAGCTTGGTGTTTACTTTTGTTTCTCTGACTTCAAAGTGAGAGAATGTTGCTTGGTATAAAAAGCCTCTTTTCTAGCACACAACAAAATTTAAATGTCTCTAAATTAACTGTTCAGATATTTAAGAATATATCAGAATTAGGAAAGTACAAATGAAGTGCGGTGGAAACAAATATTTGATTACAATCAAAAGGCATCAATACACTCCCTACACTCTACCACACCCACTCTACTACAATCTACCCCCTTCAGCCTGCCCAATCAGCCTCACTCCACTCCTCCCCAATCTACCCGACTCCACTCCAGTTCAGCTGAGTCTTCTCCAGTCCACTCCAATGCACTCCAGTCTATTCCAGTCACTCTAATCTACTCCAGTCTACCCCACTCTTCTCGACTCCACTCAAGCATGCCCCAATCTACTCCACTCCATTCTACCCTACTGCATTCTAATGGACTATAATTTTGGAGATTGGAGTATAAGGGAGAGTAGCTGTGGACTTTAGGCTACATCTAGTGCACCTATTTGCATCGGAATACTGGACACCTGAAAGCGCTTTCGGTGGCATACATATGAGAATGAGGACTTGGGCACAAATTTTAAGGAGAAATTGAGTCGTTTTTGTGCTGCACAAAACCGCAGCACTTTAAACAGACACATACTTTGTATGTGCAGAGAAGAGATGGAATAAATATGTGACTGAGGACACAGGTTTTATGGAGAAACCCATATTCTACAGCACTGCCCAAATGTGAGGGACTTTAAAATGTCACATAATTTGTTTTTGAAAACTCACAGATGTGTCCAAATGGGTTTCTGTTGCTTAGTAGCAGCCTGGTCTGCTTGTCTGGAAAGTCTATAGGAGTCCGGTGTCAGACTAATGTGCTTTTTAAACAGACACAACCTTTGTCTGCTTAGAGAAAAGACACAGCTTACAAACCCATGTTGTCACAGGACTGCTTTACTATTCCTTGCTATTTGTTTGGTACTATAAAAGGAAGCACAGCACTGGCAAACAAAGTCACAAACTGCTTTAATAGTCCGTGCCATTTGTTTAGTGCTGTAAAAGGTAATACTACATTCCAAATAAAGGCAACAACAAACAAACCTGTAAGATGGAAGTTTAAAGCAACCCAAATGTGTGTCATTGATATGGAAATGACGGACAGCAAAATAGAAAAATACTACCCTGAATCTCAATGCAAGTAGCGGAAGGACATTAATCAAATGAAATAAATTAGTATTTGGTCCATGCTCCAGAGAAATAAAAGGAAGGGACATGGTGGTCTATTAGGAGGCAGCTCAAAAGAATGACACTCCAGCCAACAAATGGTAAGTAAGGGGACTCCAAGGCCTTTACTGTATACAGTACTCCTCACAGAAAACATGGTTACACGTTGTTAGGCAAGACACTAAAAAGTGATGTTGTTTGTGTAGGGGATATGCTTTCATTGGCCAAACATCAGCTTACATATCCTTACAGTGGAGTTACAATTAAAAGGAACTGACATCTAGGACATAGAGTCCCAGGAAAGGAAACTCTACAGCTGTAAATCTAGCCTACTGTCTTTAAAAGATGTCAACATTTTTGTGGGAATTCTGAAAGTATTTAATGGACACTCTTCTGTTGGAATGGAGTTACAGTTGAAAGGTACTGACATCTAGTGCCCAGAGCCCCAAAAAGGTAACTCTACAGTGGTAAGTTTACCTGTACGTTTACCTCAACCTCTTTAAAAGATTTGAACAATTGTGTGGTTATTCTCAAAGTATTACAGGGACACTCTTTGGAAGCAGTGACAGTGTTAGGTATACATTAGTGTACAGTGTAGATGTAAATGCTTGTCAAAAGTGCATTTCCACATGCTAATTGTCTCTCTATGTACAGGGAAAATAATTCTCCCCATAATGAAATCTATTTTCTCACACCCATACTAATTTTGCAGGGTTTTTCGTTCTAGTCCCCATGTTCCCATCCTTGATATGGGTCTACTTCCTCCTTCATGGAAGCACATCTATGACCCCAATAAAGGTGTAAATCTGCCATAGAAATGTTTGTGGACAAGCACAAACAATACAGGTTTGTGGTTGGTCCTCAAAGTTTCGTGCTGTTCCCGCCCCTAAATGCCCAGTTTCAGCCCTTGGGAACAGATGCCGTCTCATGTAATATTACACCATAGTAACATGTTAATATATTTAACCAAATCGATTTACTCATTTTATGAATTGCAAAAGATATATAATTCTTAATCCTGGCTTTTCATCTAAGTTGAACAGAAGTGCTCAAGTACTCACTAACACAATCTGACTTACTCTTTGAAACTGAATTATGGTGTGGAAAAGACATAGCTCCAATACTGCATGAAGCTGTTTCTCGGGGCTATCAAACTGTCACACAATCTCACATAGTCAAAAGAAGAGGCAGACTAGCTGTTATATTCAAGAAAACAATAAATCGCACCAAGGCTGATGATACTAAAAATATTTCTAGCTGTGGCATCAAGAATTTTCAATTCTATTAAGGACACAGAGGTAAGGATTATGCTTTCTCTTTCTTTACTGAAAGAACACAGCAGCCAAGGAACGTTTAAATAATCCTAGAAATGCCTAGATTTTTTTTTATTCCATGTCAGGACCGTAGGCTTCGGATTATGCTAGTTCAAAGCCTATCCACCACAACCGAAGCTACATCTACAATGGGCTAGTGACAAAACACCTTAAATGTACTATCAGAAGACCAATCTGCAGCATTCATAATGTTCTTTAAACGAGAACTAGCTCCAAAAGTCTTAGAAGCCATAGCACCTCTCAGGTAATGTGCTTCAAAAGAGGAAACATCAATACCTGCTTCTGCCATCAACCATTCAACCCATCTAGTCAATGTGGCTGAAGAGACTGGAGAAAACAGTCTCTGTAAGGAAATGAGTAATTGTCCTCAAATATCCTTACGAAATTCATGCGTACAATCTTCATATGCCTTTATGCATTGAACAACACATAATTTAGGATGATGTGGAAAAGCAGGATAAGATACACATCTAGAAGCAGTCTTAGTATGTTTTGAAATGGAAAAGGAAACCCCTGAAGGAGTAAATACTCTACCTGCTAGATCAAGGGCTCTCACATCTGAAACCCATCTGCATGAAATGAGACACAATAAAACCGTGAGTTTGACCGACAACTGTTTACATGACAAATTCTCATAACAATGACAATTTCGAATCAAACGAAGCACAATATCGACATCCCATAAAACTGTATATTTAGGCAGAGGGGGTTTGACCACCTGATGCCCCTTAAAAGTTTACAAACTAAAGGGTGCTCACCCACCGGTTTGCCTTCAATGTGAGGATGTCCAGCCGAAAGAGCCGACCTAATATTATTGATAGTCCTATAAGCCAGACCTTGCATCTCCAAATCTGATTAAACGTTAACTATCATGCTAATGTGGGCCCCCAAGGGATCAACACTCCATTCACCGCACCAACCCAGCCATTGCTCTCAGGAAGCCATATATCTTTTGTGAGTTGAAGGCGTCCAGGATTGGGATAAATAGAAGATATCTTCTCTCAAAACATTTGGCATTTGCCAGCGTCCCCTGAAAGTCTCCACGCCATGAGGGACAACACTAGTAACAGAGGAAGAGGGAGGAGACCAGGATCCAGGAGTAAAGAAGGGAACGACGGCAGAAGAACCGGAGGGGCACAAGTTAGTGACATTGCTACCAGGAACCACGATTGAGCTTTCCACAGAGGTGTTATGAAAGTGATCTCCGCCCCCTGTCTCCGGACTTGAGAAAGTACCCTCTGAATCATCGTGAATGGGGGAAAGGCATACGACAGAGATGTCGTCCAGACTTGAAGAAAAGCATCCGTCGCCAGGGCCAATGGATCCGGTCTCCAACTGTAAAAGAGAGGGAGTTGCGAACTGAGGGGAGACACAAACAGGTCTATTGCACACTTGACCCAATGCTTCGTAAGAGTCAACAATATGGACTGGTGAAGCTTCCAGTCACAATAACTGTAGGAACTTTTGCTTGCTTCTGAAGAAGAGAAGCAATCTCAACGTCTATGAAATTGTTCTCGGTTTGGGAAAAATGTCGAGGAGACAGAATGAATGTCTGCCTGGGAGGAGAATAAAACTCCAACTGATACCCCTGTAAAGTTTGAAGAATCCAGGGATCTTCAGATATTTGTCTCCAAGTCTGAAGGTGTTCCTTTAACCTGCCCCCCAAAAACACTTCGGAAAAAGGAGTGATTCTCACCTGTTTGCTGCCAAGTCGGGATTGTTGAAGTTGCTTCTATTTCCACCTCTATAGGGACGACCTCTTCCTCGCCTGTGGGAGGGGTAGAACCCGTAAGAGGATTGATAGGCGCCACAACCTCTTTGCAAGTAAGTGGAGGAGGCCTGATAAGATTCGTGGCCCAGCACTTACCCTCTATAGCATCCAGCCCTGAGAAAAAGGCAGCTACTAAACATCTTTTCGTGGAGAGCTGAGCTTTGTGCAGAGCAGAGAATGTGGAGACATATTTACTCATATTCTTATTGAATTTTTCTCCAAATAAAAGGCCATTAGCCATCGAACCGGGCTACGAAGAGGCCAAATCAACCAACTTAGAATCAATTCTCATCAAAAATTACTGCCACTGCTCCGTGGACATGGCGCAATTGGCATTCCCAAGGAGGCAAATGGCTCTTTGCGCCCACTCCAAGACAGCCTCCGAGTTCATGGGGAAATTACATTCTTTGGCCTTCACCGCCAGATCAAGAATTTTTGTGACTGGCCCAGAAGTATCCAAATGTTTATCCTGACAGCCTTTCCTGGCTCAGTTCAGTCCCTTTTTTGGATCCTTTGCAAACGTTTTAAGAAAAGTGGTCAATTTAAGGTCTAACTCCGGGGGTCCACCACTTTGCCAGTTAGGGAAGGGCGGGGACCCATCCTTACGAAAACTCTTGCACAGCCTGTCCTGAACATAGTGCACAACCTCCACCGAGGGAACCCATTCAGTGGATCTGGGGTGAAAAATACTCTCTGGATCAAAGAGAAGGTTCCCCTGAACCACTGACTCTTCCGTCAAACGATGGGCTTTGCGTTTCTGCTTACCCAACACTTTGGGTTTGTCTCGCGGTTTCTCTGCGTCAGAGGAATGGGAAACGGAAGATTGAGCGGACAATCCTCTAGGGGTCTCAGTGATACATTGCTCATGTTCGTGGTCACTGAGGACCAATGAAGCCATCTGGGACAACATTTCCATCGAGGATCTAGGTCTACTGGGAACCCTTTGGGTTCAATTCACATCAGGAATTTGATTGTCTGTTACCCTAGCCTCAGAGGGTCTGCCCATCAATTCCCTTTGCCCAAAGCACATTAAGGTCTGAGTAAAGGGTTTTAAAGCCTTCATAAGTGCTTGATTCACACTGTCCTGTACGTGATGATCCAGGGCCAGTACCAATCTTTCCTCCATCTGATTCTCATAGGGCTCCTCGGCTTCAACCTGATAGAATTCTTCCTCTTCTACGTAATAGGCCATCTCAGTAGAGATGAAGAGGTAAGAAGGAGTTCAATAGGGGTGGGAATCAGCACCTGCAGGTATCCAAGAAGGAGAAATCTCCAATCCAAAGGAGAGCAGAACTCTCAAAACAGGACCAGTAAGAAGTTGAGGGAGCACCTGCAAGAATTCCCTACGGCAAAGGCTTTTTTCCATTTTTACTGCCCAGTCGGGCGTTCTCAGGGGATAATTATAATCTGCATCCACACAGACGTCTCCACTGGCGAGATCCAAAGCATACAAGTCCCGGATCTCGTCTGCGCATGCGCACGACGTGTAAATCAAGAAAGGACTATCCTCTCAAAATCCAGCACTGGAACGGCTTGCAGAAGCTGTAAATATCCCGCTCGAACACGGGGGAGTCCAGTAGGGTGTCCCCGATGCTGGGCAGGAGCTTCCAGCACCTCTGCGCTCGCATCACTCGCGAACCCAGAAAGGGAATAAAATCAATCGGTGTGTGAGTGCAGGACACCGCACACATGAAAGACTGGAAACACACCAGTCAACGAGCGCTGTTCAACCCCTGCTCCCGCTCCACAGCTACCATAAACAGATAAATAAATAAAGCGTAAAAACAATCCACGTTTATACAAAAGTGACTGGGGACTTAACTAATGGCAGCCAGCAGCAAAGAAAGAGGAAGGACTTAGGATTAATGGACATTTATATGGACGGTAGACCATGGATTGGTCCGTTTGGACTACTGGGAATATTGGGTTTTGTAGTTTATTGCTATTTAAATGTTCATTGGCTGCTGTGTTCTTTCAGTAAAGAAAGAGAAAGCATAATCTGAAGCCTCCGGTCCTAACACAGAATTTCATACAAGGTTGTGAGTAACTCATCAACAGATGTAACCCTACACCAACTTCCTCCTGTAACTTCCTCTTTCTTTACAGACCACCACCTAGCAATGCAAAATTCACAGAAATGTTTCTGGACACAGTTTCAAACTTGGCAATAATCCAACTATGCATCCTTGGTGACCTAAACATATGGTTGACAAACCAAATATGCTCCATTCAAGAAGTATCATCACTGGCTTAGTCAAACGGAACATACATCAGGTCATCCACAAACCCACAGACATTGCTGGACTCATCCTAGATGTAATTTTTACATGATTACTCCAGTCATATGGTCAGACCGTAGAGTGCAGTGGCATAGAGTAGAGTGGTGTAGAGTAGAATGGTGTAGAGTGGTGCAGAGTAGAGTGCAGTGGCATAGAGTGTAGTGACGCAGAGTAGAGTGGCATAGAGTGGCATTGTGTTGAGTGAAATCGGGCAGCGTGGCACTGTGTGGAGTGGCATAGAATAGCATTTAGAGGTATAGAATAAGGTAGAGTAGAGTGGCATAGAGTAGAATGGCATTGTGTGGGCTAGAGTGGGGTACAATGGTCCTGAGTGAACTGGTGTGGCATAGAGTTCAGTGGTGCAGAGTAGAGTCCAGTGGTGTAGAGTGCAGTGGTGCACAGTAGAGTAGAGTGGCCTAGAGTGCAAATGCATAGGATAGTGTGGCATAGAGTGCAGTGGCATATAACGCAGTGGCCTAGAGTGCTGTAGCATAGAGTGGTGTAGAACAGAATTCTGAGTAGAGTAGAGTAGAATGGTGCAGAGTAGAGTGCAGTAGTGTAAAGCAGAGTAGTGTACAGTGGCATAGAGTGCAGTGGCGTAAAGTAGAGAGGTACAGAGTAGATTGTAGTGGTGTAGAGTGGTACAGAGAAGAGTGCAGTGGCATAGAGTGCAGTGGGACAGAGTAGAGTGGTGTGTCAGAGTGGCACTGTGTGGAGTGGTGTAGAGTGGCGTAGAGTGGCACTTTGTGGAGTGGCGTGTCGTACCATGGCATAGGATAGCGTGGCATGGCGTAGACTGTGGTGGTGTAGAGGAGAATGGTACAGAGTAGAGCAGATTGGTTTAGAGTGGAGTGGTGTATGGTAGAATGGCATAGAGTGCAGTGGCATAGTGTGGTGCAGAGTAGAGTGCAGTAGAGTGGCATATAGTGGCCTGTGATGCAGTGGAGTAGAGTTGTGCAGGGTATGATAGACTGGCATAGAGTGGTGTACAGTGCAGTGGCATAGAATAGAGTGGTGCAAAGTAGAGTGGCATAGAGTGAAGTAGCTTAGAGTGGCTTAGAGTGCAGGGTTGCAGAGTAGAGTGCAGTAGAGTAGATTGGTGCAAAGTAGAGCGGGAAAGAGTGCAGTACTGTTGAGTGGAGTGGTGCAGAATAGAGTGCAGTGGTGCAGAGAAGAGTGTGGTAGAATATAGTCATCCATTTTTTATTTTAGACTCCAGGAGACATTACTCTCCAACGAGCCTTTTCCCCTTGCTTTTAGTCTTACCAGCATGCACCTATATTAAAACTAGCAGCAACTATCAGTGACATGCTTGGTAATTTTATTACTCACCTCATCTGGATCTAAGTAACTATCCAGTAAGTTTAATTTCAGTACTCCCTCCGGTTCTTTTAACCAAGAGGTTGAGTCCGCCCAAGCAGTATCATCTTGCTTGGGTGGGGCTAGGTGGTCATATGATGAAGCATGACACTATTATGTGTGTGAGACCACCTAGTCCGTAAGGGAGACTCCCCCTTCCCCTGTGGGACTACACAGCACCCCCCCTGTCTGGATATTCTCCAACAATGATTCCCCCGCGTTAGGATCCAAAGCCACCTAACCAACACCGATTTAAGACTGACCCAGTCTTACTTTCGGTTCCCTACTACCCCACACCTTTAGTGATTATATAGATTTCTTTAGGGAGGCGGTGTGGGCTAGCAACACTCCCAGTGCTCTCCTTTTGTGTATTTGTAGAATATAGTGACACAGAGTACAGTGGTGAAGAGTGCTGTGGCATAGAATGGAGCAGAGTAGAGCGAAGTGGTGTGGAGTAGTGTAGAGTACAGTGGCTCAGACTAGAGTGGCAAAGAATGCAGTGGTATAGAGTAGAGTGCAGGTTACAGAGTGTAGTGGCATAGAGTAGTTTGGGGGAAAAGTAGAGTGACATAGAGTAGACTGGTGCAGAGTTGAGTGTTGTATAGTGCAGTGGTGTAGGGTGGTACAGAGCAGAGTTGCATAGAACGCAGTGATGTAGAGTGCAGTGGCCTAGAGTAGGGTGGTGCAAGGTAGAGTGACAAAGTGCAGAGAACTAGAGTAGAGTGTTGTGGCATAAAGTGCAGTGGCATGGAGTACAATGGTGAAGAGTAGAGTGGTGTAAAGTGTGGTGGCCTAGATTGGTGTGGCGTAAAGTGAAGTGAAGTGGCATAGAGTAGTGTGTCATAGAGTGCAGTGGTGTAATGTGCAGTGGCTTTGGAGTAGTGAAGAGAAGCATGCGGTGGCCTAGAGTGGTGTGGTGTAAAATGAAGTGGGGTAGAATATAGAGTCCTATAGTGCAGTAGCATAAATTGTAGTTCCGTGGAGTGGGAGGAGTGGAGTAGATTACAGTGGCCTAGCGTAGTGGGGTGCAGAGTAGAGTGCAGTGGTATAAAGTAGGGTGGTACAGAGTAAAGTACTGTGAAGTGCCCTGGTTTAAAGTGCAGTGGTGTGTAGCAGTGCAGAATAGAGTGGCATAGAGTGCAGTGGGATAGAATGTTGTGGCATAGCGGGCAGGGGTGCAGAGTAGAGTGCAGTAGAGTAGAGTGGTATAGAGTGCAATATCATTCAGTAGGGTGGTGCAGAATAGAGTGGTGTAGAACAGTACCACAGTACAGTGGTGAAGAGTGCAGTGGCAGAGAAAGGTGCAGTTTAGAGTAAATTGGCAAAGTGCACTGGTGTAGGGTACAGTGGCATAGAGTAAAGTGGCAGAACGTGCAGTGGCATAGTGGTGCAGAGTACCGAGCAGTGGTGCAGAATGTAGAGTCATAGAGTAGAGTGGGGTAGAGTAGAGTGGCATAGAGTGCAGTGGCGTAGAGTGTTGTTCAGTGCACTGACATAAACTGCAGTGGTGTAGAGTGGTACAGAGTAGTTTGGCATGGATGTAGAGTGCTATGGCATATAGTGCAGGGGTGCACAGCAAAGTGCAGTAGAGTGGTGCGGAGTAAAGTGGGGAAGAGTGCAGTAGCATATAGGGTTCAGAGGTGCAGAGTAGAGTACTGTGGCAAAGAATAGAATGGCAAAGAGTGCAGTGGTCTAGAGTGCTGCAGGGTAGATTATAGTGGCATAGAGTTGTGCAGTGGCATACAGTAGAGTGGTGTATAGTGCAGTAGCATAAAGTGCAGTAGTGTGGAGTGGTACAGAGTGGCATAGAGTGCAATGGTGTAGAGTGTAGTGACCTAGAGTAGAGTGATGCAAGGTGGAATCCAGTGGTGCAGAGTAGAGTGACATAGAGTGCAGTGGCCTAGAGTAAAATGGTGTGGCATAAACTGCAGTGGCATGGAGTAGAAAGGTGCAGCGTAGAGTGTTGTAGAGTGGAGTGGCTTAAATGAAGTGGTGTAAAGTGCAGTGGTGTGGAGTGGTGCAGATAGTGGCACAGAGTGAGGCGGCCTACAACAGAGTGGTGTGGCTAAAGGTAACGTGGCACAGAGTAGAGTGATGTAGAGTGCAGTGGCATAAAGTGCAGTAGTGTAGAGTGGCATAGAGTGCAGTGGCCTAGGGTAGAGTGGTGCATAGTCAAGTGCAGTTCTGTAGAGTGGTACAGAGTAGAGTACTGTGGAGTACAGTGATATAAAGTGCAGTGTTGAGGAGTGGCACGGAGTACAGTGATATAGCCTAGAGTAGAGTGGTGCAAAGTAGAGTGTAGTGGTGTAGAGTGGTGCAAAGTCAAATGTCAAAGAGTCCGGTGGCATAGAGTGGTGCAGAGCAGCATGGCACACATTGCAGTGGTGTAGATTGCTGCAGGGCAGGTAGATTAGAGTGGTGCTGAGAAGAGCAGCATAGACTTCAGTGGTATAGAGTAGAGTGGCATACAGTGCAGTAGTCCAGAGTAGAGTTCAGTGGCTTAGAGAGCAGTAGGAAGAGTAGAATGGTGTTGAATAGGGTGCAGTAGTGTAGAGTACAGGTTGGGAGTGGGAGGGAAAAGAAGCAACATTGAAGGATAACTGGTGGAAGGGAATCGAAACTACATGGGTGGCAAAATGGGAGACTATTTAGAAACACAAGCTCTCCTAAGGAGTAGTTGAACACAAAGAAGAAAGTAGCTTCAAAACGGGAGCATTGGATGGACACAAGTATTTGGTCTGTGCTCCAGGGGAGGGCCAAACACAAGAAGAGGACATGATGCCTGATACCATGACAAACAAGAGCAAAACAAATGAGTGTGATGCTGAAGCTAGTAAATGGTTAGCTATGTGTGGGGTGTAAGCCCACCGTATGTAAACATGTCTCACAGAGACTGAGCATGCACTGTCTAGGCAAACCCCAAAAAGTAATGAAGAACAAGTTCAAAAAACACATGCCAGTTGTTACTAGTCCCTCGTGTTGATAGTTGGTGAAAGAAGGAAGAAAACACAAGAACCCAGAGAGGGCTCTGCTGAAGTCAAGATTTAACGGAAAGTCATTCTGCAGACGTTTCATGCTCATCTTGACATGACAGAGCTTGCTCATTTGAGTCCCCAGTGTTCCGGTTCTTCAACGACATAAAATGCTTTCTTAATCTCCTTTAAGCTCGAAAAAATTGAAGAGGGCAATGCGGGAGTATTGGTGGGCTCAGTTACGCCAAGGCTGACTAGTCCGTTAGCAACAATAGGCTTCTGCTGCATAAATATTTCCGACACAGCTCACTGGTCCTTAACTTTTGCTTCTCGTTCTTCACGACTTACAGTTTGTTGATCACGGTGTCAGTGATACAAGCTCCCACTGCTATGATACGTGTATTTATCCACTATTCTATATTTTTCTTTTTGGAATTTAATTTCCCTCCTTGTATGGGTTAATTTTATGTATTTCCTTCAAGTAAGTGATAAGCATCCTAGGGCAGAGAGTTTAAATATGTGAGGGTCTAGAAAAAGTAGAAAATGTGATGTCTTCTCTCATAACCCACTTTGTCTCACTTTGAAACGTATTTCCAGATGTTTGCATCTTTGGTGGAGAAAATAACCTATGCAAGAACCTTTGAGAATCCAGGGGCCCACAAAAGGCCCTGAGGTAGAAGTTATCACCACAGTATAGTTACCGGACCCTTCTGCTCCTAAGGTGCTCTACACAGTTGTTTATGCTTTTGGTTTCCTAATTGCTGTGTTTTTAGCATCCATCCACTTCGACAATCTTTCAGCCAGTGTCTGATGCTAGGGGTCTGAACCACCGCCATGATACTGCTGTCCAGCAGTTTTGTAATTGGGAATACCAAGTCTACACATTTACACTCAGTATGCCTCTTTACAGCTGTCTGGTTTATGCGAGCCCTTAATTCCAGTTGGCATCGATAAATGTGTTCACGTTTACCAATGTAAAGGTAATCAATTTATTGACTTAGGAAGGATGGGAAAATGAAGTGGCCTTGGTAGAATCCAAACTGGAACTTGTGGACCACAGGAGATATCAACGGAAAAAGGTTAACTTACTGCACTTTCGTGCTACGCTACTGAAAGACTGTCATCGGAGATTGTGAAGCGAACCTGTGAAGAAGGGTAGGTACTTTGAGAGTATCTTAAACTGACCACCAGCCCTTTGGGACCGAAAGGGGCCTTCATGAATGAAGGTGAAGCAGAGAATCAAGGTCTCCAGGGTTGGATGCACCCCAATGTGTGATTGGTCACTGTTCCTGCACCTTTAATGTGACGTGCTTCCTTCTTTGGGTGTCCACTGCACAGCTGAGTAGCAGCAGATCATGGAGCAAGAGCCCCGCTTGATACATTTCTGCCCTGAATTTTGCACAGAAAAACAGGCTGTTGGATTTCAGACTCGGCTTGCTGCAGCCTCCCTGTGCATGTTGGACAGTCCATCACTCTGGCATAAAAAAATATTATGCAATGTACAATATTACTTTATGCATACCCTGCTCAAGGGTTTCCAATGTGAGCTGTAGTGCTCAAACTTCATCTCACGGTGCTACCGCTGTGCATGAATAAGGAGGATGTTGGATGGAAAGGGCCTGTAATATTGTGAATGTGAAAAAAAGACTTGAAGTTAGTTCTGAGGGGAGGTGCACCCTTATCATGAGGGCAAAAGGAAGGAGGACTTGAGCTGTATTGAGAATCTATTGGACGAGGTCTATATGTGCCTTCGATGAAATAGGGTATTTTTGAGTATTGTGAGCATGGTTTTTAAACGTTGTCACACGTGGTACTGAATGAATATGAGATTATCACGAAAATTCCAGTTTTTTGAAATTTCACAGTTTGTGTAAGGGCATGGGTGGCATCCTTTGCAACAGAGAAGTGTATTGCTTGGGTCCACTGTGTGTCTGCATCTGGTAATGTCTGATATTGTTTTTGTTTTGAGTGATCAATTCTGAGAAGTGACTTGGATAAGTCATTGGGTGCAGCAAACTATATAGAATATTAGGGAGTCATCTAATCCTGATGTTCCCTGGTTGAATAATTTGTGCAAACGGAGGGTCAGTAGAAATAGCATAGGGGTGTACAGTTAAAAAACACATCATTGCAGTAATGATGTGGGAGGTGAGGATTTGTTTTTCAAACTTAGTGGTGCTCATCACTTTAATATATCCTAAAGGATGCGGTATGGAGGAAAAAAGTAAAAAAGATCTTCATCTATTGGGCAAATAATGTTTCATTTTGAGTAATGTGAAAAATAGATCTCACTGCGAGTCGTTAATTGATGAGGCGAAGTCAGATCTCTGGCTTAGGGTTACATTGCGCAGTAAATTTAAATAATGCACTAAAATAACTATGCCACTTAAACATATTTATGGTGAATATGCACTTATATAGTTTATTGCAAATATAGTGTTCAACAATGCAAAATATTCCTATATGTGGTTGAAAGGAGTACATGTGGTAAAGATTGTACAAAGCTGATTATGTATGGAGTAAGCACAATGTTTGACTCCATTGCTCTACCCCTAGCCAGGAAGGGAAATATAGCCTTAGGTACATCTGCAGACTTCGGAGATCTAACCTCAAGCACTATGGTGGGTGTTGAAGAGATGCTGACAGTGTTGGGTAATGCAGAGTTTTTCTCTACTCTTGCGCTGACCTCATTCAGATCCCTTGAAGGAACGTACAGCTCCTTCGGCCGAGTTATGGTAGCTGCAGTACTTCATGGGGCCATGAATACTTTATTGATAAAGGTCAAAACACGTTACATACTTTAAATATTACATTCTTGTGCATGGTTAGACAAGGGAGGAGCATATTTCAACTGTGTAGAAGGTGTTCAGGATTTTAAAGTTTAGTGAATTAAGAGTTAAAGTAAATGGGCCTGATTTCGATTTCGGCAGAGGAGTTACTCCGTCACGATGGTGATGATTATCCAGTCTCCCAATATCTAAATCCCATTGTTTCCTATAGGATTTAGATTTCGGCAGAAGGGTTATCCGACAGCTTTGGAAAAAAGAAGGATTCCTGATGTTGACTTCCGGAAAACTTAGAAGAATTTCACAATGACAGTAAACTGTTAAAACTACATGAAAAACAAGGATACCAAAAACGTAATTTATAAATGTCAGGGTAAGTGGTTGTGATTTTGGGAGATGAGAGACTGTTTCACTAATTATTTTTTTCAATAGCATACAAAGAACACAGCAGTGCAAAACAAGCACATCCCATTGTTTCGGCAAGCCTAGCATTCACCATAGCCTCTCTCATGCACTGAATGTAAGGTGCACATACCTAAGAAGGTGTGGACAGTGACGAGAGGAGGGAATTGAGCAAGAGGCAGATATTTACATTCTATAAAACCATAGTGCCATGTAATGGGGACAAATCCTAACGGGTATGACAAGTGCTGCATTGAGACAGCTGCTCTGGACAGAAAGGTGAGGATAACTTACTTGGTAGCAAGCATTTATGCCGATGGGGTAGCTGGTTGGGATTTGCATGCTGGACTTTGAAGGTAACTCTTCAGTGGACTAACCTGGTCCCTATATCCGACCTGTGCCCCTTTGTGGTCGGCCTGAACTTGTGACCCCCCATCTAGCATGAACAGATAGCTGCAAGTGGCGCTTTGTGTGCCAGGCACTGTTTTCACTAAGAAAACGTTTATATTTCATAGCTCTTGTTCTACTGATTGCATATTTTTCATTCTGGTATCATTTCATTTATCAAAAGTCACTCTATTTGCTAAACTGGCTTGGGATTTTACTTGTGTTGTGTTAATTGCCCCTAAATTAAGCCTCACTGCTTTTGTGCCATGCTGATAGCACAGGTTAATTTAGAGACCTGTGGTTCACCCTGACAAGGATTGTGGTAGTTGCCTGGGATGGGCTTCTAGGACCCTCAACCAATAACCGTTTTAAAAAAAATGTTATTACAGTTTAATAGGTCAGAGAGCAAAGAGGTTTCATTGGCTTTTGGATGAGGCATGAATTGGTGATTTGCGCTACTACAGCTGGTGTTGGTTTACCTACATCCAGTTCAAGCCTAGGGGCTGCTTACTATGTGACCTGTTCACAGCTTTTATGGGTTCTAGGCCTGGAGTCAGTAGAGAGGGTTCAGATTAGGTACAGCGCACATTGTATTGCCAGATATAGGGTAGCACAGCTTGGTTCCTGGAATAAGCTGTGGCGAAGGATACATTTGACAAAACTGGAGAAAAAAATGGTTTGTTTCTGTTCTCTTCCTCCAGACGATTGTTCATGTGGGGGATTATGTTGTGAAGCTGAGCAACAGAATGCTGGAGCAAGGCTAAGCTGATTTCGGTCCCGAAATGCAACAAGAGAAACTTTAGGAGTTAATTATGACTCATTCAAAAATGTCTTGGAGATGGGGGTGTCTTCAGTTGGTGTAAAATTGCTTTTGGGTGTTTAAGTACATCTTGGTGAACTGAAGCCTAGTAAGGCCATGTAACATAAAGTTGCGGAGACCCTGTTTTGCAATTCAGTGTTGCCTGTCCGCCCGCCTGGCTGACTATGAAGTACATTAGTGTTTGCGCCGTTCGGTTTTACCTAATGTTCGCTGATGAGTATCCTATTTACTATTTTGCTGGTTTCTGTTTAGTAAAGGGTAAAACATATTTCTCTATCTCAGGTAATGCGTTGTCACCTGGGATGGTGAGTTCTGAACTAAAGGAAGGATTGGGCTGACTATCAACTGTGGATATTTTTTATCAAATATGTGTTACTTAACATGTATCATTTACTCTTTTGTTAATAGGGAAGAGCTTTTGGGATGTGTTGTGCTATGATGTCATCTCAGTTGGATCGTTTTAAACCAAAACATATCATGCGGAAGAACTATATTGCAGTTAGTCACCTGCCCTCACAATGCACTAAACATTCACTCCTCCCAAAGAGAAACCATGATCCTGCCTGGGCAAGGAGTCATATTTGTAAAGTTTAAACATTTACACAACCACTATCTCAACCAAATAAAATACCTTTCTCTCCATGCCTCTGTGACTCCTGAAAACGTAAAGCGCATACAAACGCCCCTTTTTATTTATCATTCAGCCATAACTTGCCACTTGGAGCTTCATGACACAATTATTAACCAAAACTTCGAACTGCTGACTGACTGAAACCTGATTTAACACTTCCCCTTAACACATCATTGCACTAATTTTTCTTGAGAGTTACTCCATCATTCACTTTGACAGTCACAGAAAAAAGGTTAAGGAATAGCAATCAATTATCAGAATACCATCTCAAGCACACCTTTGTTGAACCAGCTCTACCCTTTTTTTCGTTGCTGACTACAGCCTGAATCCAGCTGTCTCCCTCCATCTCTGTGAGACTCAGTGTAATATCGCCTACAAGGTGTACTCCCATTGTTGTTACATCAACTGCCCTTGAAACGTTACAAAGCCATGACCAGGAGTAAATAGGGTGATGGTAAATAAGACCCGCCTCAACTATTATGGCAGAAGGAAGACTACCGTTAAGAACACTGTTTAACCAAAGAGGAATCCACACACGCAGACAGGCGGTGTTGGCCTGCTTTGCTCCAGGAGACTTGCAGCTAAATTGCCACCTAGTGAGGTTCCTTAAAAAGGTGGAAGGAAAAATGGCAGCAGTGGACAGTGTCTAAGGAATGACCAATGCTCCGGCTCCTCCAGAATGTTACTTGCCCCTGGAAATGCTTTAGAGACCTCCTGGTCTGAGCTGTGTTTACCAATGTTGGTGCATACTCCAATAAGAAGTTACTCTGAAGGATGGGGTGGGGGCTTGGTAACAGTGAGGGCTGCATTTGACAACTTGCAACAGTCCTGACTTAGTTGAACGAATCATGTATGCACCTTATGAATTGAAAGGAATCCCGCTGGTGATGATCTTACATACAGCAGCCTCCTTCTTTGACAAACGTCAGGGACCACGTAACCTGCACTTCTTGAATTGCTATGCACTTTTGCTTAAACAGTAGTTTTATAATTTGTATTGCAATTGTTGATAAACGTATGAACTGAAAGTAAGCGTGTAGAAGTGCACAGTTAGACCTTTATACCGCTGGCTCTTTGCTCCTGACACATTTTGGGGATCGTCAATTATGCACTTTATGACTGGTTATGCATTTTGCACACAATAGCTTTGTATCTTCATCATAATGATTGATGGAAACAATGCAAAAAAGATCTATTATGCTAATGTTATTGATTCTTGGACTCTATCAACTTGTAAACGGTGAAGGGACTGGCACTTTTACTTTTAAAGACTCAATTTGCACTTTATATTCATGCCTTTATCCTAAGCAAATTTTATTAACACTTCTGATTTTAATTCTGCAATTGACGCATGGTTTTTATTTTTGATTGCATTGTATTATATGCTTTTTTTTAAATGTTGCAATGGTTTTAATTAACCGAGCAAATCTAATAAACTTGAAACCAGTGTAATCTCCAAGCACCAAGTGGTAACTCATTGTTCTTAGAACAGTATCTCATTTGCATGCCGGCATATTCATTGCATCATGCTCAAACACTTTCTTGGTATATTTCACTGTGCATGCTAATAGGGCCATCTATCTCTACCCAGTGTTTCTCAATTCTCCTCACATCCTACTCAATATGAAAAGGAGTACGACTTGATGATAGCAAAAAAGTCATTCAATCTCAGCCCAAAAGCCCTAGATGTTGACTGTCTGATCACAAATGAATTTCATTCGAAATAAACATTGATTGAACCAAATCTCCGGGACAGTTTAAGAAAGATGTTGTTTATTCAGCAACTTATCTTAGCCAAGAAAAGGTGGCACTCTAATTTCCTTTAAGTGAACCCTGTGAGCTCAATCGTCTGTGTCAGATCTGTGCTCCCATTACAATGTAAGTGACTGTGGCATTTGATTCTCCGATACCTCTCAAACACAAAAGGAAGCGAGCAAAATATTTTTGCTTTTGGTGTTACACACAACCAAAGAAAATAAATCAGGAAATTAGAACAAATCTGTCTGAAAAATAACTCCCTGCACCATTCATTTGCCCTCAAACTGGAACGTGAGGTCTTATAAATGGAAATAGTGACAAACGAAAGCCATGTTTTTCAACCCCCAAATCATCTGGGCCAAAATGTGCTCAATCAATTGTTAGATGTTTTTAAAAGGACATGCCCCAGCACCCTGACACCCTCTTCTACAGTCGTGGGTGGTAAAAACAAAGTCACATTCACATAAATAAATCTCATCAATTGGATTACAACAATGGCATGTGATATTAAATGAACGAAGGTGAATAGACAGCTTTCCTACCCATGTAATGACTCTCACTCTGCAAAATAACTGAGAGCAGAAAGCCTTTATCATATGAATTGACCCAATGACATCCTTAGTCAAACATATCAGCCCTCAATTGGAAGAATCCTGACTTAACATACTATATGCTTTTTTTTATCAGCGGTTGTGTGACTGACCATCTAAAAATAGCATCGTCAAGCCCCTTCTCAACAAACCTGACAGTGACATTGCAGATCATAACCAGAGGCCCATCACAAGACTGCCTTTCTTCGGTACACTTCTGGAAGAATGGGCAACTGCACAATTGAAAACTTTTTCTCAGATAAAAACCTTCTAGAACACCTCCAATTTGGATTTAGGTCGAACAGCACTCAATCTGCTACTGTACTTGTTGCCGACTATGTCCTATACATCTTAGGTAAAAGTGAATCTTGTCCCCTTGTACATCTTGACCTCTCCACTTTGTTCTACACCATAGACTATTCATACTCTTGAACACACACCTGAAAATGCTTTGAAATGATAAGTGGTGCAAAAATGGTTCACATCTTAGCACTGCAATAGAAAGATCAAAATCCGTCTGGATAACTACGAATCTCCTTTATACTGACTCCTCAAAGAGTACCTTAATGGTCTATCGCCACCCTCTATTTATTTTTTAGAAAGAGTCTTCAGGTACTTCTGACTACTTACAATATCCAGGTGATATTTTGCTTTCCAACATGGTGAGCACATTTGAGGGTATCACTGTTCTTTAAAAATGCCTATATCAAATCAAAGCTTGTTCACTCAGTGTGATCTAAGCCTGAAGCCTTTTAAAACAAAGTACTTTCTTACTTCAGCCTCATATGATGAGAATGGTACCAGACGCGCTTGCATCTTTACCTCAAATCAGGATCACGCTGTTAATGGTAAATAAGGCGAAATCTTCCTCTAAATGTACAAACACATCAAACATTTGGTCAGTGGTGCAGAACTACAGCTGAGGCTTTTAAGAAAATGTAAACATCATTCCCAGTCTGAACTTGAATGTTGTTCAAACCCAAATTGTTAATAGACTCAATTATGACAGTGCCTCCCCAACTGGCTTTTCAAATTCACGCTTGCACCCCTAAAAACAACATTCCACACTGCTGCACGTCTCGTTGCTCGCACCTACTTTAAATTCTGTACCACCCCAGTGCTAAAGGATCTGACATGGCTGTGTGGAAATCAGTATGCTCCTACAAGCTTCCCTCTATTACTTGTAAAGCAGCACATCTACACAGAGCAAGGCAGTAATTTCTTGGGGTGCATAGTCTTCCAGAAAAAAATGTGCTACACATCTGGAAGTCCCAAGGAACCTGAAACAGGAACCATCAACACAGGCCTTCTCTGGAGCAGCCCCAAAACTACTAACCTCCCTAATGTTTTGTAGGCATACCTGTTTCTTCATTTATATCTTCTACGATTAAACCTTTGAATCTTCTGTGCATGTATGGACTATTGTGTCACCTGCCTTTACTTGGTAAGAGATTCTGACTTATTTCAGGATACCGTTTCACAATGATGGTTTTATCTCTCACTTTCATGGTTATATCATGGATCTTCTGCTCTTTCAAGGAACTTTCTCCCTGTTTGGACAAAGTCGGAGATCCTATTTGTCTTATCATGCTTCCTGCATTTTGCTTGTAACACTGTACATATGCAGTCTATCTAGATCCTTGCGCACTGCACCTACTTTCTGTGAACTGCAAATGCCTTCTCTGGACCACGATATCACTCTGTAGATAAAGAATGTTAGCAAGTATCTGACCACCTTTGCCCAAGGGGCTGCTACCGACCTCAAAGGGACTGTTACAGGCCTCAGTGCTAAAAAAAAAACTATCAAGATAAAAGCAAAAACTGTCTGAATCATTCTCAGCCGCTGGCGATGGCGCTGGGTCGCATTCCAGTCCATCATTTTGTTGCCCATTGTGCTACACTAAACCTGCCATACATTCATCAGTCTTGGTCTGATCACTAATGACCGGAGCATGAACAATCCCAGACCTAGATTATTTTCTTTGGAACTTCTTTTAAATGCGTTTCTACCTTTTTTGAGTGATTTAGGCAGTATCACAGGATGTTGAGCCGAGGCAGGAATGAAGCATGTTTCCCCCATTTCCAAATCGGCAGCTCTAGCTACTAATGCCACACCATCTCTCTTTCGTTGAGGATAGCAGTTGTCTACCTTTCAAGTCTTATTTCAACTCTAGCCGGAGGACCACGGAGCCCGTCAATACTGTCCCTCTTCCTGTGTATGGCTTTGGTCAGTCTGGCCGGACTCCGATCGCCTGTGATACTTGTACCTTGACTTTTGGCACTGAATGTGCTATTTTGATTTTTTTCTGAACTGCTCGTGCAGGAAAGGGAAGAATGGGGCGTAGAATCTTGGCCTGAGCTCGGCAGTGCGGCTGCCGGCTCTCAGTGTCGGTGCGTTCCATGGTAAGAAGAGGGCCGGCCTGCTGCTTGTGTATGTATGGCCGCCATGCGGGCTCATGGGGGTGTTGCTGTTTACTCAGCTCTGCATTGAGACGTTTTGTAATTTGTGGATGCGCATTCCACAGATTACTTGAGGTAATGTTGGTGACTAAAGCAGAGGAAAGAAATGCAAGGTAAGTGCTCTTGCTCCTTTCTTAGTAAAAGCGGAGGAAGGTGCTGAGTGCGCCATGTATATTATACAGTTTTAACCGTATCTCCTCAGCTTAAAACTCGATGCCATCTGGATCCTGGTTTAGCAACATTGGGAAAGGGGGCCCTGTCCATTTGTCTTGGTGACAAGATGCTTCCCAGGTAGGTATACCGTGTAACCTAAGAAACTGCTGAACAGTGTTACTGATGCCGGTACCCAGAACCCGACCCCAGAGACCTGCCTTGGAAGGGATGTGGGGCCTATGTACGCGACCACAGGGACACACGGCGGTACCCCGGGTCCAGCTCTGTTGGATAGATGGCTTTGCGGGAGGGAAAAAACACGGTTCTTTATTGTTTTTTGATGCAGGGTGGCGAGAAATTCTATTTCATTGTACATATAAATGGCCCTTGTGGAAATGATCACGTTCCAAACGAAGAAACCGCAGTTTAAGTACTTCAACAGTAAACCCACCAATGTATTTATAGGGCGCTTACTGCTGGAAAGCAAATGTCATACTCTGCCTTGTGGCACCCCAAGGACGTTCAAAGTGACACTGTAAGAATATGAAGATTTGGAAAACGGGGAAAGGTGTAATTTCCAGGTTTTCTACGTGGCTGTTGCCATCGGTTTGAACAAGATACTTATAACGGTAGGGTAGTGGCTAAAGCCTAGCAGTGCAAATATTAAGAGAAACCAGAACTTTGGAAGTATTTGGGGAAGACTAATATTTTGGCTCTTTGAAAAACCCTGTGACTTAGCTTTTGTCCCATCTCCACCCGCTCTGTCTCCTACAGAGAGTACAGAGCGCTGTAAGATGGCTTATGAACAACCAGCCAGCAGAAACAATCAGGCAGGAAGGTCCGGAGATATTTTGGACCCGAGAATATTAAGTGCTGTTAAATGCCTTCATTAGTCACACGTGGGAGAAAACTGACACGAGTTAAGTGACATAAAACTCTTCTTTTAAGACCGACTTCGGTGGTTGTTAGTAGATGAATGCACCTGCTGCAGGGATCTCTGTGCTCAGGGCAAGTGGCAGCTTCTTAAATGAGCAGGGCTATCTCAGCCTTGCATTCTTTCGAGGGATACGAAATTAGGACTTTTATTCTAGTCCATTGGTTCCCAACCTTTTGACCTCTGTGGACCCCGGCATTATCATTACTGGAACCCAGGGACCCCCACTGAATCATTATTGGAGTCTGGGGAACCCCCACTGAGTCATTACTGAAAGCGTGGGACCTAATATGTTAATAATATTTAATTTTCGAAGCAGTCGCGGACCCCCTGAGGAGGTTCGCGGGCCCCCAGGGGTCCCCGGACCACAGGTTGGAAACCACTGTTCTAGGCAACAGTACCATTGGTGAGTGCAAAAAAGATGGTTTTAAAACACTGAGTGGATATCTTATACTTGAATAATTATGATTCTAAACAGTGACATGGTAAGGATGACAGAGCCTTAATATATGCAGGGAACACCCCACCCCCAATCAACAGATGTGTTAATAATAAAATAAAACAGCTATAATTTGGAGTGCATTTTCCCCCTTGGGTTCCTGGGCTATGGTGCCAGTGCACTTGCTGCACATTTGATATCTACATACCATATTGTAAGGAAGAAAAGTAAAACAATCAGAAATGCAAATGTACACCAAATCACTTTATTTATGTAAGCACGTTTTTGTTTTCCTGGGGAATGGTGCAGCGGACCATTAAAAGCAAAAAAGGTGATACACAGAAAACAGTGCAGCTATGAAGCACTATATAACTTCCATTCCAGTGGAATACAGTGTTGTGGTAAATGGTAATAACTCTTGAAAAATTAAATACTTTCAAGTTATACACTTGACTTGCATTGAATGTGTAACGTCACAAACAATGCAGCCTTTCAAGTTGTAATCTCTACATCAGCCCAGAAATATCGAAGAGAAATATCTGAGTGACAAACCCGTGGCTCTTTTTTGTGTATCTCCAGCTCTGCACTGGGCTTCTATCAGTCACGCTGGTGCTGCTGAACAGCTCTGGGCTAATGGACACATGTCCCCTCCCCGGCCATCGGCGGCTGCAATATTGCCTAAATACCGTAAAAAGCCGCGCTCATTTACTCTGTCTGAACCCTGTTGAGAAAATCGGTGGCATAATCCTGCCTTGGCAGGTGGCGCTACTTTCATACCAGGAAGAAACGGAATTGCGTGGATGTTAGGTCTCCCCCCCCCTTTTCTGTCCTGTATTCTTTATCCAGAATCGGTAAATGAGGTAGTTGGTAGCCTGTTGACTTGAAAATCGGCCGTGGAATGATACATAAAGTTATAGTGTGTATGATGGATGGCGAATTGCAGCACACGAGCCTGATTCGTGGCTCGGAAAGGCCCCTTAGGTGAGGAGCCGTCCCTCCACCTCTGCCCCCAGTTACCTGCTGGTTTCAAGCTCCTTTGTGTTGTTGTTGTGACAGGCAGATTTATAAAGCTTGAAATTTGTTCAAATCAATGTCTTTCAGAGAAGGGAGCAGTCAGGATGTCAAGCACTCCCGCCCGCTGAGCAGGCAGAGCCTAAGGGAGGCCAAAGGGGCAGCTGATGGGCAAGGGAAGGAGCTAAGAGGCTCGTGACATGGAGCTGACTTACCCAGTTTTATACCCCTGTGGAGCAGGCACTGATTTCTTTAAACGCCGAGTAACTCACGGACCCTGAGATGGCATGTTATTCGTAATCCTTTTCACTTTTTATCTGTCACGTGGCTGTACATTCTGCAGAATGAATAGGTGACTGTATTTTTCGAAGTGTGCCCATGAACCCTAACCTGACTTTCCAAAAGCATCCTGCCACTTCTGTCAGGCTTGGTTGATTGTGCCATGTTCAAATAGTGTTTTGTGGTGGGGCTATACTTTGTAAGCTGCGTTGTAGCCTCAAGACATGACGTTTTGAGCAGTAAACAGCAACCCTACCCCCTGCGCCTTGAGACCCTAACGGGTGAGTAGTACGCGTAATACATTTTTTGATTGCTTGATTGATTGTAGGGAACTGTATGCTTTCCTGCCAGAAGAGGTCAGTTCAGTGTTAAAGAGGTACTCACTTTCAGAGCTTCAGGTTGAGCAGTGTTGCATGTTGGTTTAGAATCCGGAATGGGCAGTCTAGAAGGGGGCATTTGAAAATTTGGCATGGCTTTTGTGATGAGTGTGGTGTCTACTAATGTAATGGGCCAGCCTATACTTGATAAACCTGGGAAATAAAGGCAAGGAGAATGAGCATTTTAGTTGCTTCAATCCACCCATATCTGCTTTGCATCTGAAATCCCAAAAAGGATCAAATGTAAGGTGGTTTGTACCATGCAAGAGACATATCATGTACACAAATCCAAATTCTTGCTGGGGATGTATAATCTTAATAAAGCAATATTCTTCCTATGGTACGAAACAGAATAATTGCTAATAATCCTGAAAACTAAAAAAAAAAATGAAAAAAACATCGTTGGGAAGACAGATTTTTATTTAGAATCAATGGTGCAGCCAAGCTATCTGGCTGGTCGTGAAGACCTTTCTGCTTCCATCAAGGACAAGTCTGTCCAGACCCTGCTGGACAACACAACTGTCATGTGCGTCATGTGGATTTTTGTTCTCTCCATTTGAAGGCTCTGGGGTTGGTTCTCATGGGTATTCTCTGATGGCCAGTCACCTAGCTGGCTCTCGCAACATCTTTGCAGATGCACTTAGCAAGCATCTTCTTGCAGACCATGAGTGGCATCAGCATCTGAAGGATGCACAGAGAGTCACTGCTCAGTGGTGCAGGGCCATGGTAGATCTGTTCACTTCCTCTGAGAACGTCCAATGACTGGCCTTTTTTGTCTTGGTGTTTTCTTATTTGTGTTCTTTAAGAGATGCTTTCTGCCTCCTGTGGGAGTCAGGTCTCCCTTACTTGTCTGCCTTACATATGTAAAACAAAGCAGTGAAAGGAAGGGAAAAGCAAGGAGAGGGCACACAAAAAACAGGGGAAAAAGCAAGGAGAAAGCAGTGATTATGATGGAAAAGCAAGGAGTAGGCATTCAAAAACCAGGGGAAAGGGCAAGAAGCAAGCAGTGAAAATGAGGGAAAAGCAAGGAGAAGGCATCCAAAAAACAGTGGAACATGCAAGGAGAAAGCAAAGAGAATGAGGGAAAAGGAAGGAGAGGTCATACAGAAAATGGGGGTAAAGCAAGGACAAAGCAGTGAAAACAAAAAAAAAGCAAGGAGAGGGCACCCAAAAAACTGGGGAAAACGCAAGGAGAAAGCAGTGAGAATGAGGAAAAGCAGATAAAAGGCACTCAAAAACTGGGCGAAAAAGCAAGGACAAAGCAGTGAAAATGAGGGAAAAGCAAAGAGAAGGCACACAATAAAACAGGGGAAAATAGCAAGGAGAAAGCAGTGAAAATGAGGGAAAACAAGTGAAACGCACTCAAAAAGCATGCGAAACAGCAAGGAGAAAAAAGTGAAAATGAGGAAAAAGCAAGAAGAAAGCACACAAGTAATGGGGGAAAAGCAAGGAGAAAGCAGTGAAAATGAGGGGAAAAACAAGAAGGCACAACAAAAATAGAGGGAAAAGAAAGGAGAGAGCAGTGAAAATGAGGGAAAAGCGAGGAGAAGGCACTCAAGAAACAAGGGGAAAAAAGCAAGGAGGGAGAAAGAAATGAAAATAAGGGAAAAGCAAGGAGAAGGCACACAAATAACTGGGGGAAAAGCAAGTAGAAAACGAGGGAAAAGCAAATAGCAGGCACACAGAAAACAGGAAAAAGCAGTGAAAACAGGGGAAAGAAAGGAGAGGGCACACAAAAATGGGGGAAAAAGCAGGGAGAAGGCAGTGAGAATGAGGAAAAAACAAGGACAAGGCACCCGAAACCAGAGGAAAAAGCCAGGAGAAAGCAGTAAAAAAAAGGGAAAAGCAAGGACAGGGCACACAAAAAATGGGTGAAAAAGCAACCAGAAATCACTGAGTATAAAGAAAAAGCAAGAGCAATGCAACTGCATGGGGAAAGCTGGGCATTTTTTAAAATCTTTGCCATTGATTCCCTGTCCAGTGCAATTTTGCAGCAAAAATTAAAAACAAAAACATGTTTTTGCCCCCCAGCAGGGTCTCCGTTGCCCAACCACCAGGCCTGTAAGGTCAGGGTATACCTACCCTGTCACATTCAGTTTTTTTGTTGTTGTCACTTTTGTCTTGGGACTTGGCTGGATCAGGGTCCCAAGATGGCTGCCCGCACTTCCTGGTTGACATGTTGGCAGCCTATGAGATCTCTGATCCATGGAGGATCTGCGTCCCTCGCTATACACATGTATTTTTTCTTTAATAATTCCAAAACTACTGAACAGACTTATACCCAATCACAAAAACTGATTTTTCTGGACCACGATCTAGCTTTATTCCAAATTTGGTGTAAATCCGTTCAGCAGTTCAGGCTGCAGTCGTGTCCAAAATCCCTATGGGAAATTGCATTTGGAAAATGCATTTTGGGACCCCCAATTGTCTCGGCTCCCGCTTGACGAATCACCCCAAAACTTTCAAGACAGCAGCAGAAGTGAGTGGCATACTAGTTTAGACAATTTTGTGGAGATTTGTCAAACGGCACAAAAATTATTCACAAAACAAAAAATGCTTAATCTATGGAAACTAGGTCCTAAATATAACTACCTACTGGTGACCACCAGTAGGTAATATATAAATTAAAAAAAACACACACACACACACACACACTCTCTCTCTCTCACACACATTCACTCACTCTGTTGAAAATGGTGCTATAAAGCCAAGTACCTTGCAAATTTCACCGAAACCCCCAAGATGCAAATATAGGACCATATTACTTGTTACCTGTTATGCATTTTTTATAGTCCTGTATTTATCTGTGTAGAAGAAAGAGAGTTACCAAAGTTAAGTAACCTGTTTGTTGCATATGATAACTTACTGATTGCAGGCCTCTTTTCTAGTTTGTGTTTGTTGAATCACAACTAACCTTTAATTGTGTTTTTCATTAAAATGTTTTTATTATGTACTGCATTCACCTGCCATGAATCTAATCTGGAATTCTGAAGGCTTTTTGCTATGCACAGTGGGGGCTGGGCCTTCGGACAGATCTCTACACCCAATCTCAGTGAATTGATAAGTTCCAGGAATTAAGCGCATGGTTATGCCTTTGTCCAGACTGTGCACCAAGCCTCTGCAGTCGCCCAAGTCCCACTATGCACTAGCTCTGGCTTTGGGGGAGGTTGGCTACAAGTCTTGCAATCAACTGCCCATAAACAGAGGGCCTGATACCTTTATTTTATTTAATATGATGTTTTTGGGTCTGGACGGATTTGCAGACAATCAGGCTGATTGTATGAACCCTAGTAGGTATCAACTCAGTCAAGGGACAGTGGGAGAGAAAGCTCCCTTTCCCAATTGCTTTTGTATATTTTTGTAACTTGGGTTTCTAAACTGTCCTTGAACTCTGGTTCAATTGGAGGACTTCTGATCCTTGAACTGTGCTCGAAATAAGTTAGAGGATCAGTGTTCACATATCCTACGATAAAGACCATTTAAAAAATATATCCCAGCGTGGTTCCTTTCAGCTTTTCTTCCTGCCTCCCCCACATGACCCTGCGGGGGATCAGGTGATGCCTCACCCCTTTTGGCTTTTTGATGTTTTTATTCTGGACACAGGTCCCACACGTAATAGTGGACACAATAAAAATGTTCTCTTACGGCCAGAAAGTAAAGGCCCTTCACTTTGTCAGCTCAGCTTTGGGACCACAGGCTCGAATGAACTCCCTGATCCTATCACTTTTGTTTTCTTTTTGGATATGGGTCCTCGAACTGTGTTTAAACCAGGTTTTAGGGAATCACCATAAAAGATATGCAAAAGTGTTAACCCTTTCAAGCACACCCAGAACCTTTTTGAAATGCCTTTATCTAAACTTGTTCTGCAGATTTCCCCATCACACAAAATGTGTTTTTTGAGTAAACTTCTACATTCATGCAAGTATAGTGCAGCTCCATTCAGCACAGTGTGAGTTGGTTTTCCATAGGCAGATCGGGCTCAAGCCCACAGTTGTAGGGGCTGGATACTGGCAGTATGTTAGGGCTTAACCAAAGCCAGGCCCTGTGACCAATACTCACTAAAGATAATTAAAGGCTGTACACAGCAGGGGTTGGACACAGTGCTTCACAAAGAAAAACATAGAATTGCACTCAATAGCCACAGGTAAAAGTTAGTTATAGTTCCATGAACTCTAACCTGAAAAACCTCTGAAATTCACCAATGATTGGTTTGTGAACGCACAGAATGCACACCATAACTCACTCAACCTGATCTGCTCAATTCACACGTTGTTAATGATACGGGGAAAAAGGCCTACTACTAAGAGCTAACCATGGCAGGTGGTATGAGTTACAGCGTGCATTATATGCGCTTCAAGCCATATTTAGGGAATTTCAGGGGGTTTTCAGATTTGAATCCTCTGAACAATGACTAACCTTTGACTATGGTTTGTTCACAAATCTATAATATAGTCAAAATGCTCAGTTACTGTAGTAGGTGACACCATTTCTGTTTTCAGAGGATGAAACGTTGGGTTCCTAATATGGACAGTTCGCAGCTCTCTTCTCACTGGAAGGAAATAACATCTTTACCTATTCAACTCAAATGCGGTTCTCATTTCTAAACGTGTAAGTGTAACTTACTCAGTTGAAAAACGCTTGGTTTAGGCTCCCTACATGTGTCTTTTAAAGAACGCCGCCTCGCTTGGAAATCGTGTGATCCTGTATGCATTGTGTTAACAAGAACGGCTTGGCCGCTTGCCAGTTTTTTGTGCTGTGTTCACATCTGTACCGGGTGTCTTGGCTTTAATTACGCATATGATTTCTGGCCCGCTTAGTTATTCTCTGTGCCATCACTCGACATGAGGAAGAAGATGCTGGAGGGATATGTGTCCTACAGGGGATGGAAAGGGGAAGGTGACACTTGAGCAACAGCACCGAGAGGCGAAAATACGAGTCCGAGATTTCCATATAACCATTACCAGCTGGCATGCCTGGCCTCCAAGCCCATGAGCTAAAGTGTCTGTGGAGAGATGCACGGCACAGCTGAGTTTGTCTTGTAAAAGCGCAGCTGTCCAAAACATGACAGCTACAGCATTAGCGGGGCCATTAAGAGGTGTAGAGCATTTCCAGGGAAATGACTTGAAAAATGACAACGCCGGCTCCTGCCAGATATTAATTATACCCTGTTCTTTGTGGCAAATAAGCAAAGGGAGTTGGCAAGAAAGGACAAAGTCAGCCATCTCGCTCCTTACAGCAGTTGTGATCAGACAGTTTTTCGGACAATCTAGTTTACAAAAAAATGAAAAAGGAAAGATTGGAAGTAATGGATTTTTAGACATATCTATATAGGTGCATATTGGCAAGAGTTGAATATCTCAACCCCTTACTAGCCTTCAAGATAGCTAGGGATGTTTTCTTCATTCTTATCTAGGACACGAGTTAAAGGTCATGGGGACAGAGAGACACAGAAGGGACATGTTTACTGGGATGCATTGCTCCATTAACCAATTGATGATGTATTAGCACGGTCTTCTATTTTTACGGCAATTTCCCCAAAACATTCATATCTGTAGTCTCCCATTTCATTAGAAAGACTAAAGTTACGAAAATGCGTAGGGTTTCAGGAAAATAAATAGAAGTGATTGAAGTTCCTTGCTTCACAATGGGGATGTCACAACTGTGCTAAGGTTTTTTCATGTTTCTGTTATCTTCGCGGGCCTCAAATTTTAAAATACGCTTCCTTTGAAGTGGGATTTGCTTTGTTTTTCAAGGTTTGCCATAGCATCCTCATAGTTGTTTTTTTTTTAAATTCCCTACCCTTGAAAATATTATGCCTTAATCCGAACTTTCATCATGTACTCTCCTCCTGATCCTGTATCCTGATATTTGCAGCAATACCAGAGTTTAACTTGTGCCAATGTTTCCAGGTGGTTGGCACAGGCACCCATGTTTGGGGAATGGAACTTATTTTTCATCCCCAGGCTTTTTATCGAGAGCGAAAGAGAGAAAAGGGAGAAAGGAGGAAGAAAATGTTAGAAAAACTTTTACGTAAGGAGAAAGCGATGATGAAAAAAAGGTGAGATAGAGACCGGAAGTGTAGGCTGGTAGAACAAAGAGGCATGAGGTGAAAATAAGACTAGGTAGCAGTGGTTTAAATGGGCAGGTACTCTCCAGTACTGAGTACTTGTACGTCTGTAATTTGAATGGGAGACTACCTGCACTTTTCATCTCTGCTGCATAACATTTATTGGGAGAGTACTGGTATTTCTCAGAAATAAATCGGTACTCTGAAAAGAGAGCACCTTTACTACTGTATTTCCATATCAATCACGGCTAGGCATCCGTTGTATTCAACAACCCAAGCATTCAGCAGTGCTGGGAAAGTACTCCTAAGAAAAACACTGGACGACCCCTATATTTATTTCCATAAAGTTTAAGTACTGGTCACTGCAGGTAACCGATCCAGACCTGACACCACTGGTATCCCTGGCTGCAGGCAGCCAAATGAAGCTCCAAATGCCCATGACGGCGTAAAATAGTCTGCAAATGTCCACAGACTATTCCGGAATTTCTGCCATCGTTGCTAGTTGTGCTACGTTCCTAGTCTCGCAAGAGGGGCTGTGAACCCATCATACCGAAAAAAAGTTGATTGCTGTGTGAACAACCCCCTTATAATTGAATGAGGTGCCAGGACAAAAGTAAGTGGCCACTTTATAGGGGGGAGCTTGGCTTTTTAATGGTGTTTTCCCCAAAATTATGGATCGACTGCCCCCTATTTTCTGGGACAGTGAACGATAACACACCTAAAATGGCATATGGTGTCTGCTGCCTCAACAACTACACTGCAGATACAGACACTGTCAGTCCCCCTAAGTCCATCACCTTGGTACTAAGACCACAAACTACAAAAAGGGCCCTAACAACCCTTCATATAATCATTAGTCTAGTAGGCAGGACTATAAACTGTAGAATTAGGGTGCCTGTGATTGAGGTCGGTGGTCTAGTTGTCAAGTTCATGGACCTAGGTTCCATTAAATGTGTGCTGCGGTCAAAAGCCTAAAAAAATAGTCCGTGGGCCTCTGTATGGAGTCAATTTTTTTTAAGCATGTAGAGAGTCTCTTTTAGGGTTCTGCTACTAAGGCCTGGGCATCAGGGTTACTCACCCGTCCTTCTAATGTGGCTTTTTGTGTGCCTGCTGTTGGCCACCAGGTTCGGCACACAGCAAATTGCAGATGATCTACACTGATGTGCATGGCCTTTTCCAGTTATTATTCAGAAAAAAAAATATGCCTTTTCAACAGATACCGACCTACCTGTTATGTAAATTTGAATGTCGTTTATGTATATTATTAGTGACTTAGTGACGTGTTGAGTATAAAATATGCCAGTGGGTAGTTATAGTTAGGATTGTGCTACACTGTGGCCGTCTACGCTTTGTAGTTATGGTTAAGTCCATAGAAAGACTCTTTTTTATGTTGCTAATAACATTGGCACCCTTTGACAAATCCTCACAAAACTTTACAAACAATTGTTCATCCATCTCAGCTCCTTCTTGGAAAGTTTCAAGTTGATCCGTCCAGTGGGAGCTGAAAAAAAGAGGGGTCCCAAAATGTGTTTTCCCCATGTAATTTTCAACTGAAAAAAGACACAGCTCTACAGGAGAAACAGCTGAAAAGAACGCATGCTTTTTAAGATTTGGTATAAATCTGTTCAGCTGTTTTAGAGAAATTAGGGTACAAAAAATAGAAATATCTGGATGGTTGGTCCCTCAAGACTAATACATTTTAAAAGAATAGAGTTTTGTGATCGTCGGAGAGGGCTTTTTCCCCTTTTGGCCATCTCAGTACTGCAATTCTCCTATGGCCCTGTGGTGCCAAGCGATCTTATTGGCAGGCCACAACACTGAGAAAACTTTTGCGGTTGCCCCTACAGAAGACAGGGACTCGATTACCATGTCCATGGTTTGCTTATAAAATACTGTAGGAAGTTGGCTCTGTATGTGCTATTTCAAAGTAAGGAATAGCATGCACAGAGTCCAAGGGTTCCCCTTAGAGGTAAAATAGTGGTTAAAAATAGATAATACTAATGCTCTATTTTGTGGTAGTGTGGTCGAGCAGTAGGCTTATCCAAGGAGTAGTGTTAAGCATTTGTTGTACATACACATAGACAATAAATGAGGTACACACACTCAGAGACAAATCCAGCCAATAGGTTTTTGTATAGAAAAATATCTTTTCTTAGTTTATTTTAAGAACCACAGGTTCAAATTCTACATGTAATATCTCATTCGAAAGGTATTGCAGGTAAGTACTTTAGGAACTTTAAATCATAAAAATTGCATGTATACTTTTCAAGTTATTGACAAATAGCTGTTTTAAAAGTGGACACAGTGCAATTTTCACAGTTCCTGGGGGAGGTAAGTTTTTGTTAATTTTACCAGGTAAGTAAGACACTTACAGGGTTCAGTTCTTGGTCCAAGGTAGCCCACCGTTGGGGGTTCAGAGCAACCCCAAAGTCACCACACCAGCAGCTCAGGGCCGGTCAGGTGCAGAGTTCAAAGTGGTGCCCAAAACACATAGGCTAGAATGGAGAGAAGGGGGTGCCCCGGTTCCGGTCTGCTTGCAGGTAAGTACCCGCGTCTTCGGAGGGCAGACCAGGGGGGTTTTGTAGGGCACCGGGGGGGACACAAGCCCACACAGAAATTTCACCCTCAGCGGCGCGGGGGCGGCCGGGTGCAGTGTAGAAACAAGCGTCGGGTTCGCAATGTTAGTCTATGAGAGATCTCGGGATCTCTTCAGCGCTGCAGGCAGGCAAGGGGGGGGTTCCTCGGGGAAACCTCCACTTGGGCAAGGGAGAGGGACTCCTGGGGGTCACTTCTCCAGTGAAAGTTCGGTCCTTCAGGTCCTGGGGGCTGCGGGTGCAGGGTCTCTCCCAGGCGTCGGGACTTAGGATTCAAAGAGTCGCGGTCAGGGGAAGCCTCGGGATTCCCTCTGCAGGCGGCGCTGTGGGGGCTCAGGGGGGACAGGTTTTGGTACTCACAGTATCAGAGTAGTCCTGGGGTCCCTCCTGAGGTGTTGGATCTCCACCAGCCGAGTCGGGGTCGCCGGGTGCAGTGTTGCAAGTCTCACGCTTCTTGCGGGGAGCTTGCAGGGTTCTTTCAAGGCTGCTGGAAACAAAGTTGCAGCCTTTCTTGGAGCAGGTCCGCTGTCCTCTGGAGTTTCTTGTCTTTTCGAAGCAGGGGCAGTCCTCAGAGGATGTCGAGGTCGCTGGTCCCTTTGGAAGGCGTCGCTGGAGCAGGATCTTTGGAAGGCAGGAGACAGGCCGGTGAGTTTCTGGAGCCAAGGCAGTTGTCGTCTTCTGGTCTTCCTCTGCAGGGGTTTTCAGCTAGGCAGTCCTTCTTCTTGTAGTTGCAGGAATCTAATTTTCTAGGGTTCAGGGTAGCCCTTAAATACTAAATTTAAGGGCGTGTTTAGGTCTGGGGGGTTAGTAGCCAATGGCTACTAGCCCTGAGGGTGGGTACACCCTCTTTGTGCCTCCTCCCAAGGGGAGGGGGTCACAATCCTAACCCTATTGGGGGAATCCTCCATCTGCAAGATGGAGGATTTCTAAAAGTCAGAGTCACCTCAGCTCAGGACACCTTAGGGGCTGTCCTGACTGGCCAGTGACTCCTCCTTGTTGCTTTCTTTGTTCCCTCCAGCCTTGCCGCCAAAAGTGAGGGCCGTGGCCGGAGGGGGCGGGCAACTCCACTAAGCTGGAGTGCCCTGCTGGGCTGTGACAAAGGGGTGAGCCTTTGAGGCTCACCGCCAGGTGTCACAGCTCCTGCCTGGGGGAGGTGTTAGCATCTCCACCCAGTGCAGGCTTTGTTACTGGCCTCAGAGTGACAAAGGCACTCTCCCCATGGGGCCAGCAACATGTCTCTAGTGTGGCAGGCTGCTGGAACTAGTCAGCCTACTCAGACAGTCGGTTAAGTTTCAGGGGGCACCTCTAAGGTGCCCTCTGTGGTGTATTTTACAATAAAATGTACACTGGCATCAGTGTGCATTTATTGTGCTGAGAAGTTTGATACCAAACTTCCCAGTTTTCAGTGTAGCCATTATGGTGCTGTGGAGTTCGTGTTTGACAGACTCCCAGACCATATACTCTTATGGCTACCCTGCACTTACAATGTCTAAGGTTTTGTTTAGACACTGTAGGGGTACCATGCTCATGCACTGGTACCCTCACCTATGGTATAGTGCACCCTGCCTTAGGGCTGTAAGGCCTGCTAGAGGGGTGTCTTACCTATACTGCATAGGCAGTGAGAGGCTGGCATGGCACCCTGAGGGGAGTGCCATGTCGACTTACTCGTTTTGTCCTCACTAGCACACACAAGCTGGCAAGCAGTGTGTCTGTGCTGAGTGAGAGGTCTCCAGGGTGGCATAAGACATGCTGCAGCCCTTAGAGACCTTCCTTGGCATCAGGGCCCTTGGTACTAGAAGTACCAGTTACAAGGGACTTATCTGGATGCCAGGGTCTGCCAATTGTGGATACAAAAGTACAGGTTAGGGAAAGAACACTGGTGCTGGGGCCTGGTTAGCAGGCCTCAGCACACTTTCAATTGTAAACATAGCATCAGCAAAGGCAAAAAGTCAGGGGGCAACCATGCCAAGGAGGCATTTCCTTACACAACCCCCCCCCCAAACGAAAGAGGATGAGACTAACCTTTCCCAAGAGAGTCTTCATTTTCTAAGTGGAAGAACCTGGAAAGGCCATCTGCATTGGCATGGGCAGTCCCAGGTCTGTGTTCCACTATAAAGTCCATTCCCTGTAGGGAGATGGACCACCTCAACAGTTTAGGATTTTCACCTTTCATTTGCATCAGCCATTTGAGAGGTCTGTGGTCAGTTTGAACTAGGAAGTGAGTCCCAAAGAGGTATGGTCTCAGCTTCTTCAGGGACCAAACCACAGCAAAGGCCTCCCTCTCAATGGCACTCCAACGCTGCTCCCTGGGGAGTAACCTCCTGCTAATGAAAGCAACAGGCTGGTCAAGGCCATCATCATTTGTTTGGGACAAAATTGCCCCTATCCCATGTTCAGAGGCATCAGTCTGCACAATGAACTGCTTAGAATAATCTGGAGCTTTTAGAACTGGTGCTGAGCACATTGCTTGTTTCAGGGTGTCAAAGGCCTGTTGGCATTCCACAGTCCAGTTCACTTTCTTGGGCATTTTCTTGGAGGTGAGTTCAGTGAGGGCTGTCACAATGGATCCATATCCCTTCACAAACCTCCTGTAATACCCAGTCAAGCCAAGGAATGCCCTGACTTGAGTCTGGGTTTTTGGAGCTACCCAGTCCAGAATAGTCTGGATCTTGGGTTGGAGTGGCTGAACTTGGCCTCCACCTACAAGGTGGCCCAAGTAAACCACAGTTCCCTGCCCTATCTGGCATTTGGATGCCTTGATAGAGAGGCCTGCAGATTGCAGAGCCTTCAAAATCTTCTTCAGGTGGACCAGGTGATCCTGCCAGGTGGAGCTAAAGACAGCAATATCATCAAGATAAGCTGTGCTAAAGGACTCCAAGCCAGCAAGGACTTGATTCACCAACCTTTGGAAGGTGGCAGGGGCATTCTTTAAACCAAAGGGCATAACAGTAAACTGATAATGCCCATCAGGTGTGGAGAATGCTGTTTTCTCTTTTGCTCCAGGTGCCATTTTTATTTGCCAGTACCCTGCTGTCAAGTCAAAGGTACTTAAGAATTTGGCAGCACCTAATTTATCTATGAGCTCATCAGCTCTTGGAATTGGATGAGCATCTGTCTTGGTGACAGAATTGAGCCCTCTGTAGTCCACACAAAACCTCATCTCTTTCTTTCCCTCTTTGGTGTGAGGTTTGGGGACTAAGACCACTGGGCTAGCCCAGGGGCTGTCAGAGCGCTCAATTACTCCCAATTCTAGCATCTTGTGGACTTCCACCTTGATGCTTTCCTTAACATGGTCAGACTGTCTAAAGATTTTGTTCTTGACAGGCATGCTGTCTCCTGTGTCCACATCATGGGTACACAGGTGTGTCTGACCAGGGTTTAAGGAGAAGAGTTCAGGAAACTGTTGTAGGACTCTCCTACAATCAGCTTGCTGTTGGCCAGAGAGGGTGTCTGAGTAGATCACTCCATCTACTGTGCCATCTTTTGGGTCTGATGACAGAAGATCAGGGAGAGGTTCACTCTCTGCCTCCTGATCCTCATCTGTTACCATCAACAGATTCACATCAGCCCTGTCATGGAAGAGCTTAAGGCGGTTCACATGGATCACCCTCTTGGGGCTCCTGCTTGTGCCCAGGTCCACCAGGTAGGTGACCTGACTCTTCCTTTCTAGTACTGGGTAAGGGCCACTCCATTTGTCCTGGAGTGCCCTGGGAGCCACAGGCTCCAGAACCCAGACTTTCTGCCCTGGTTGGAACTCAACCAGTGCAGCCTTTTGGTCATACCAAAACTTCTGGAGCTGTTGGCTGGCCTCAAGGTTTTTGGTTGCCTTTTCCATGTACTCTGCCATTCTAGAGCGAAGGCCAAGTACATAGTCCACTATGTCTTGTTTAGGCTCATGGAGAGGTCTCTCCCAGCCTTCTTTAACAAGAGCAAGTGGTCCCCTTACAGGATGACCAAACAGAAGTTCAAAGGGTGAGAATCCTACTCCCTTCTGTGGCACCTCTCTGTAAGCGAAAAGCAGACATGGCAAGAGGACATCCCATCTCCTTTTGAGTTTTTCTGGGAGCCCCATGATCATGCCCTTTAATGTCTTGTTGAATCTCTCAACTAAGCCATTAGTTTGTGGATGGTAAGGTGTAGTGAATTTATAAGTCACTCCACACTCATTCCACATATGTTTCAGGTATGCTGACATGAAGTTGGTACCTCTGTCAGACACCACCTCCTTAGGGAAACCCACTCTGGTAAAGATACCATTGAGGGCCTTGGCTACTGCAGGGGCAGTAGTCGACCTAAGGGGAATAGCTTCAGGATACCTGGTAGCATGATCCACTACTACCAGGATATACATATTTCCTGAGGCTGTGGGAGGTTCTAGTGGACCAACTATGTCCACACCCACTCTTTCAAAGGGGACCCCCACCACTGGAAGTGGAATGAGGGGGGCCTTTGGGTGCCCACCTGTCTTACCACTGGCTTGACAGGTGGGGCAGGAGAGGCAAAACTCCTTAACCATGTTGGACATATTGGGCCAGTAGAAGTGGTTGACTAGCCTCTCCCACGTCTTGGTTTGTCCCAAATGTCCAGCAAGGGGAATGTCATGGGCCAATGTTAGGATGAACTCTCTGAACAGCTGAGGCACTACCACTCTCCTAGTGGCACCAGGTTTGGGGTCTCTGGCCTCAGTGTACAGGAGTCCATCTTCCCAATAGACCCTATGTGTTCCATTTTTCTTGCCCTTGGACTCTTCAGCAGCTTGCTGCCTAAGGCCTTCAAGAGAGGGACAGGTTTCTTGTCCCTTACACAGCTCCTCCCTTGAGGGTCCCCCTGGGCCTAAGAGCTCAACCTGATAAGGTTCAAGCTCCAAAGGCTCAGTTCCCTCAGAGGGCAGAACTTCTTCCTGAGAAGAGAGGTTCCCTTTCTTTTGCTGTGTTGCAGTTGGTTTCCCAACTGACTTTCCTGTTCTCTTGGTAGGCTGGGCCATTTTTCCAGACTCCAGCTCTACTTTTTCACCCTGTGCCTTGCATTGTGCTCTTGTTTTCACACACACCAGTTCAGGGATACCCAGCATTGCTGCATGGGTTTTTAGTTCTACCTCAGCCCATGCTGAGGACTCCAGGTCATTTCCAAGCAGACAGTCCACTGGGATATTTGAGGAGACCACCACCTGTTTCAGGCCATTGACCCCTCCCCATTCTAAAGTAACCATTGCCATGGGATGTACTTTTCTCTGATTGTCAGCGTTGGTGACTGTGTACGTTTTTCCAGTCAGGTATTGGCCAGGGGAAACCAGTTTCTCTGTCACCATGGTGACACTGGCACCTGTATCCCTCAGGCCCTCTATTCTAGTCCCATTAATTAAGAGTTGCTGTCTGTATTTTTACATGTTAGGCGGCCAGACAGCTAGTGTGGCTAAATCCACCCCACCCTCAGAAACTAGAGTAGCTTCAGTGTGGACCCTGATTTGCTCTGGGCACACTGTTGATCCCACTTGGAGACTAGCCATACCAGTGTTACCTGGATGGGAGTTTGGAGTGGAACCTTTCTTGGGACAGGCCTTGTCTCCAGTTTGGTGTCCATGCTGTTTACAGCTATGACACCAGGCCTTTTTGGGATCAAAGTTTTTACCCTTGTACCCATTGTTTTGTGAAGAGGCTCTGGGCCCACCCTCCTGTGCAGGTTTTTGGGGGCCTGTAGAAGACTCTTTACTATTTTTAGTTTTGGTTGTCTCATCACCCTTCCCCTGGGGAGTCTTTGTGACCCCTTTCTTTTGGTCACCCCCTGTTGAAGTCTTGGACACCCTTGTCTTGACCCAATGGTCCGCCTTCTTTCCCAATTCTTGGGGAGAAATTGGTCCTAGGTCTACCAGATGCTGATGCAGTTTATCATTGAAACAATTACTCAATAGGTGTTCTTTCACAAATAAATTGTACAGCCCATCATAATTACTTACACCACTGCCTTGAATCCAACCATCTAGTGTTTTCACTGAGTAGTCTACAAAGTCAACCCAGGTCTGGCTCGAGGATTTTTGAGCCCCCCTGAATCTAATCCTATACTCCTCAGTGGAGAATCCAAAGCCCTCAATCAGGGTACCCTTCATGAGGTCATAAGATTCTGCATCTTGTCCAGAGAGTGTGAGGAGTCTATCCCTACACTTTCCTGTGAACATTTCCCAAAGGAGAGCACCCCAGTGAGATCTGTTCACTTTTCTGGTTACACAAGCCCTCTCAAAAGCTGTGAACCATTTGGTGATGTCATCACCATCTTCATATTTAGTTACAATCCCTTTAGGGATTTTCAACATGTCAGGAGAATCTCTGACCCTATTTATGTTGCTGCCACCATTGATGGGTCCTAGGCCCATCTCTTGTCTTTCCCTCTCTATGGCTAGGATCTGTCTTTCCAAAGCCAATCTTTTGGCCATCCTGGCTAACTGGATGTCCTCTTCACTGGGGTTATCCTCAGTGATTTCAGAGGTGTTGGTCTCTCCTGTGAGGGAACCAGCATCTCTGACTATTATTTTTGGAGTCAGGGTTTGAGGGACCCTGTTCTCCCTAGATAGGATTGGTAGGGGGGAATTTTCCTCCAAGTCACTATCTTCTTCCTCTGAGTTGCCACCCTCAGAGGGGTTGGCCTTTTCAAACTCTGCCAAAAGCTCCTGGAGCTGTATTTTGGTAGGTTTGGGGCCCATTGTTATTTTCTTTATTTTACAGAGTGACCTTAGCTCCCTCATCTTAAGATGGAGGTAAGGTGTGGTGTCGAGTTCCACCACAGTCACATCTGTGCTAGACATTTTGCTTCTAAAAGTTGGAATACTTTTTAAGAATCTACAACTGGTTCTAGAATCTAATTCAAACTTTTACAAACTTTTAAACTCTAAAAGAAATGCTAAACAGGATCTAACACAAGGCCCTAGCAGGTCTTTTAAGAATTTAGAAAACTTTTCAAATTGCAAAAATCAATTTCTAATGACAATTTTGGAATTTGTCGTGTGATCAGGTATTGGCTGAGTAGTCCAGCAAATGCAAAGTCTTGTACCCCACCGCTGATCCACCAATGTAGGAAGTTGGCTCTGTATGTGCTATTTCAAAGTAAGGAATAGCATGCACAGAGTCCAAGGGTTCCCCTTAGAGGTAAAATAGTGGTTAAAAATAGATAATACTAATGCTCTATTTTGTGGTAGTGTGGTCGAGCAGTAGGCTTATCCAAGGAGTAGTGTTAAGCATTTGTTGTACATACACATAGACAATAAATGAGGTACACACACTCAGAGACAAATCCAGCCAATAGGTTTTTGTATATAAAAATATATTTTCTTAGTTTATTTTAAGAACCACAGGTTCAAATTCTACATGTAATATCTCATTCGAAAGGTATTGCAGGTAAGTACTTTAGGAACTTTAAATCATAAAAATTGCATGTATACTTTTCAAGTTATTGACAAATAGCTGTTTTAAAAGTGGACACAGTGCAATTTTCACAGTTCCTGGGGGAGGTAAGTTTTTGTTAATTTTACCAGGTAAGTAAGACACTTACAGGGTTCAGTTCTTGGTCCAAGGTAGCCCACCGTTGGGGGTTCAGAGCAACCCCAAAGTCACCACACCAGCAGCTCAGGGCCGGTCAGGTGCAGAGTTCAAAGTGGTGCCCAAAACACATAGGCTAGAATGGAGAGAAGGGGGTGCCCCGGTTCCGGTCTGCTTGCAGGTAAGTACCCGCGTCTTCGGAGGGCAGACCAGGGGGGTTTTGTAGGGCACCGGGGGGGACACAAGCCCACACAGAAATTTCACCCTCAGCGGCGCGGGGGCGGCCGGGTGCAGTGTAGAAACAAGCGTCGGGTTCGCAATGTTAGTCTATGAGAGATCTCGGGATCTCTTCAGCGCTGCAGGCAGGCAAGGGGGGGGTTCCTCGGGGAAACCTCCACTTGGGCAAGGGAGAGGGACTCCTGGGGGTCACTTCTCCAGTGAAAGTTCGGTCCTTCAGGTCCTGGGGGCTGCGGGTGCAGGGTCTCTCCCAGGCGTCGGGACTTAGGATTCAAAGAGTCGCGGTCAGGGGAAGCCTCGGGATTCCCTCTGCAGGCGGCGCTGTGGGGGCTCAGGGGGGACAGGTTTTGGTACTCACAGTATCAGAGTAGTCCTGGGGTCCCTCCAGAGGTGTTGGATCTCCACCAGCCGAGTCGGGGTCGCCGGGTGCAGTGTTGCAAGTCTCACGCTTCTTGCGGGGAGCTTGCAGGGTTCTTTCAAGGCTGCTGGAAACAAAGTTGCAGCCTTTCTTGGAGCAGGTCCGCTGTCCTCGGGAGTTTCTTGTCTTTTCGAAGCAGGGGCAGTCCTCAGAGGATGTCGAGGTCGCTGGTCCCTTTGGAAGGCGTCGCTGGAGCAGGATCTTTGGAAGGCAGGAGACAGGCCGGTGAGTTTCTGGAGCCAAGGCAGTTGTCGTCTTCTGGTCTTCCTCTGCAGGGGTTTTCAGCTAGGCAGTCCTTCTTCTTGTAGTTGCAGGAATCTAATTTTCTAGGGTTCAGGGTAGCCTTAAATACTAAATTTAAGGGCGTGTTTAGGTCTGGGGGGTTAGTAGCCAATGGCTACTAGCCCTGAGGGTGGGTACACCCTCTTTGTGCCTCCTCCCAAGGGGAGGGGGTCACAATCCTAACCCTATTGGGGGAATCCTCCATCTGCAAGATGGAGGATTTCTAAAAGTCAGAGTCACCTCAGCTCAGGACACCTTAGGGGCTGTCCTGACTGGCCAGTGACTCCTCCTTGTTGCTTTCTTTGTTCCCTCCAGCCTTGCCGCCAAAAGTGGGGGCCGTGGCCGGAGGGGGCGGGCAACTCCACTAAGCTGGAGTGCCCTGCTGGGCTGTGACAAAGGGGTGAGCCTTTGAGGCTCACCGCCAGGTGTCACAGCTCCTGCCTGGGGGAGGTGTTAGCTTCTCCACCCAGTGCAGGCTTTGTTACTGGCCTCAGAGTGACAAAGGCACTCTCCCCATGGGGCCAGCAACATGTCTCTAGTGTGGCAGGCTGCTGGAACTAGTCAGCCTACACAGACAGTCGGTTAAGTTTCAGGGGGCACCTCTAAGGTGCCCTCTGTGGTGTATTTTACAATAAAATGTACACTGGCATCAGTGTGCATTTATTGTGCTGAGAAGTTTGATACCAAACTTCCCAGTTTTCAGTGTAGCCATTATGGTGCTGTGGAGTTCGTGTTTGACAGACTCCCAGACCATATACTCTTATGGCTACCCTGCACTTACAATGTCTAAGGTTTTGTTTAGACACTGTAGGGGTACCATGCTCTTGCACTGGTACCCTCACCTATGGTATAGTGCACCCTGCCTTAGGGCTGTAAGGCCTGCTAGAGGGGTGTCTTACCTATACTGCATAGGCAGTGAGAGGCTGGCATGGCACCCTGAGGGGAGTGCCATGTCGACTTACTCGTTTTGTCCTCACTAGCACACACAAGCTGGCAAGCAGTGTGTCTGTGCTGAGTGAGAGGTCTCCAGGGTGGCATAAGACATGCTGCAGCCCTTAGAGACCTTCCTTGGCATCAGGGCCCTTGGTACTAGAAGTACCAGTTACAAGGGACTTATCTGGATGCCAGGGTCTGCCAATTGTGGATACAAAAGTACAGGTTAGGGAAAGAACACTGGTGCTGGGGCCTGGTTAGCAGGCCTCAGCACACTTTCAATTGTAAACATAGCATCAGCAAAGGCAAAAAGTCAGGGGGCAACCATGCCAAGGAGGCATTTCCTTACAAATACGTTGTTAGGGTTCAGTAAAATGTCCTGCCTGTCCTACAGTACTCATGTGAGATCCACCACAAGTGCACTGGAGGAGCTTCCTTGGGACCCAACGCTCCCTCCCATATACTCCTGAAGGAGTACTTTGGACGCACTGTGGGACTACAAAAAATTAAAACAAAAACATAGCCCTGTGAGGTGAGGGGTTGTTTGCCCATGGGGTTAGGTGCAGAGCCTTGCTTCAGGCTGGGCCCTGCAGCCAACACCCCTGCTCGGCGAGAGGTTGGGTGAGGATCGCGTCCAAGCACTGCATGCAACTCCCTGCTGCGCAGAGAGTAAAGGTGTGCTAAGTGAAAGGGTTGGTTAAAATGATAAAAAAATCAATGAAAAAAACAAAGTTAAAGTCACACTGTAGTTAGGTAAGATAATAAAATGTTACTTTATGTTAAAGAAAAAATAAAATTCACTGAAACAACAAAGGTGAAAGTGATGTTATATTTGGCTCTGAAACTAATGTCTTTACGTTAAAAAGATGCTCAGAAACTCAATGAAAAACACTGATTAAAGTAATATTATAGATAGGCAAGGCGGTCACGATGGAACAATTTTCACAGTGGGCGAGCTGTAATCAGTGTTGCATCACTAAAGTTATAGGGATTGTAAAAAAGCATCACACAAAATACAAATGGGGGAAATGTATTCAGCAGGAGAGTGGTTATGGTGCAGTATGTACCAGGTGGTGCATTTAGGGGCACATTGTCACAAATGTGTTACTAGTTACTAGTGCATGGTGTGGTAGTTCTCTGTCATTTACAAACAGCACATTTTCCATTGAAGTGACCACTAAGTTTACATAGACATACAGTTTTACTGGTAAAACTAAAGAGCACACAAATAGTAATATGTGGAAACTTGCTTTCAGAGAATATTTTATTTGTGCATCATCAGGTATATTGATTTGTATTGATCCTGTTAACATCTCTTTCCATCACACTTTAGAATTAGAAAAAAAAGTGCTTCATTTGTGCTCTGCTAACTGCCGATTTATTCTGAAATATTTGTACAATTAATTTGCAGGTATTTACATTTTTTTGTGATAGAAAATTGACATCCAAGAGGCTTTCCTTTTAAGGTTTCGTCCGCACGTGGCTTGCGTCCTACTTGCAAAGTCTTATGTATCTCAAAAAACTCCTTTAAAGTTACTTTAAACCCGCCTCTTACTTACCTGATTATCCTATTGGTGTATTGTAATGTCGATCAAATTTACTTTGTTTTTATTGGCTAGCATGTCGTCGTCAGCGCTTTAACTTCCTGTTATTCCCCTCTGATTCAGCTGTATCTTGGAGTGTGGAAGAAGTATAGGTTCCGATTTTTTTTGTTATTGGTTAGTGACAGTGTCATCCCACTGGTTACTTTTTCGTGTGGGACATTTTTCAACATACTGAAGAAGTACAGCTTACAGGTTGTGTTTGTTTTTGCCTAATTAGGTAGTGCAGATACAAACGAAGGCATATAGTGCTTTTTTTAGGAGCACAATTTGTTTGAAGGGATGTTTGCGATTAGCGCATTTCTTTTGCTGGCCGTGAAAGGAGGTTTAATACTTTGAAGAGCAGTGATAGTTTACATATAAGCTGCCAGTTATTGTTGTTGAAGCGCCAAGAACCTAGTCTTGTCAGCAAGCATGTTTGTCGTCCGATGTGATTTGTGAGATGGTCTCTTTTTACGGAATTTAGCTATTGTTTTACAATACTTTAAAATAAGAGATTTTGTTATGTTTTTGTTTGGGCGGGGTTCAATGGCAATTGTGAGGAGGTGTTTTTTATGACAGTTAGTTGTTCTGAAATAGTTTAAAACAGCAAATTGTTATTTTTTTGTGTTTAGTGTGAGAAACAAAAAACGTAGGTGTTGTAGTGCTTTCCATGATTTCTTTTTAGTGCAAGCCAAAATGATTATTATTATAGGGTTAGTGTTCCTAATATTTTTACAAGTTCATTTTACTATAAATGTAAGGAAATGCATCCAAATTAATGGGACATTGCCAGTTTCTAAAGTGTTCCATGGTTCTTTAAATTTACACCTACCTACATCTACCTCTACCTACCTCTACCTACACCTACTCCTACCCCTACCTACACCTACCTTCCTCTACCTACATCTTCCTACACCTACCTCTACCTACATCTACCTCTACAGACACCTACCTCTACCTACACCTATCTCTACCCACACCTTCCTACCTCAATCTACACCTAGTTATACTTCTACCTCCCTATACCTCCACCTATCTCCACCTACACCTCTACCTACCTCTAACTACACCTACCTACATCTACCTTTACCTACCCCTCCCTACACCTACCCGTACTTCCACCTACCTACACATACCTCTACCTACCTATGCCTCTACCTACACATACCTCTACTACCTATGCCTCTACCTACACCCACCTCTACCTACACCTATCTCTGCCTACACCTACTTATCTCAAATCTGAAGGAGGGGTGGGGGGCACTGACAGAGGGGGAACATTTAAAAAAATATATATATATCTTACTTTATTGCCATCTCCTTCCGCCTCACTCCTGTTCCCTCAATGTGGTGTCTCAGCATTCACTGGGACACCAGCACAGGCTCCCCAGCAATCCTGGTGCTGCTTTCATGCTAAACCTAGCATGAAAGCAGTGCCAAGACTTTTCTGAGAGGCTCGGACTGCCACTCAAACACAACCCCTGGGGTCTGTGCATCTTCTCCAGCCCTGCTGTTAAACACATTCAGACTGGAGAAGCCTAAGTGTGCATGCGTATTTGACCGGCCTGAGACGGCCTGCCAAAAACACATGCGCACATACGTGCACTCTCTACTCCTCCACCCTCCCAGCTCTCGTGACCCTGCCCCGCCCCTCCCTGCACTGCTGGCTGAGTGGTTTCATTTTTCTGGCGGTGGCTCTGCTGGGGGGGAGGAGGAAGGTGATGCAACGCTTCTTCGCCATAGCCCCCCTGTAATGTTTTTTTCAATCGGAAAGCAAACTTTCCTATGGAAATTAAAATGCTAAATCACACTTTTTGGGACCCCAACTTTTTCTTGGCCCTCCTCTTGAAGGAGCAGTGCAAATGTGTCCATAAAGGGGCCAAAATTAATTCTCTCCTTTTTTTGAGGTTTTCATGCATATTTTCAAAAAAGCATTTTTCCTTTGGGAATTCTGGCTTAACTATAACTACACAGGCACCAGTGTTGAACTGAAACTTCGAGCATTCTGGCATTGCAGGTGGACTAACTTGAGAGGGCCAGTATGCAGGCTGCTTTTTAGGTTGAGCGTGCAAGAGCTTTGACCTGTAGTAAGCTTTGTGGGTTTGCCTTTCAAAAATCCTTTCTTATCATTGGTAAACGCTTTACGTTTGCCCCTCCGTGGGGCGGTTTTGTTACTGCCTTGGAGACTGCCCCTTTTTCATGAATAATTGCATGATTGCAGATACGTTTGACTACGAGCAAACATTTTTCTTTCTGTCTCTCTCCTTCATGTTCATGCCAGCCATGGTGCTTTGAATCAGCTCTCTTATGTCAACTGTTTTACTTTTCATTTTCAATTTAAGTGGCAAGAAAAGCCCAGTTAGGAACTTATAATGCTAATAGCTCTAACTCGAGCAAACGCGAGAACCATTGCATTGTAAATGCTGGCTTGCTGTAGTCATGTGGCTGAGATAGGACCAAAAACAGCACCCCACCTCCTTGCCTCTTCAAGCTGAGCTATCTGGCAGTGCCAGACTGGCTGAAGTATGAGTCCACACTACCTGGCACTATCGTCCCCAGTGTAATGTATGTATTTACACCTCCACCTCTACCTAACCATTCCTCTCAGGTTTATTTTCATTTAGTCTTCTGTATTACTGTCAGTGCTTCTGGAGCAAGTGCAGCTGGATTCTACCATGTGAAGACTCAGCAAGGGAGGGTGTGCAGTGTTTAATTTTAGATTATTGGGGATCTCGAAAGGGAAAAAGAAACTGCAGAAAGACTGGTTCTCCTTTGAGCATGTTTATGGTTCCGACAATCAGCAAGAATTGTTTCCTGCTGGCACGGAGCATGGGTTCGGCCTTGCAGGGAAGGACGAATCAGCTGTGCAGTTTAATGCTCTGGAGGAACAACTCTATGTAAACGAGTTTTTAACTAGTAAAAATAAGTGAATTCTTACGATCAATTTGACTTTGATATTGGTTTGGGAAGGATGTATTTTATGCAATTTACATCATCCCTGTGAAATACGGGAAATAGATCACCCTGATAACTCATTACTCAATACAGGTTTTGAAATCAGAGGAAAACATTAAGTAAGAGAAGGAAATCAGGTTGTGTATAACGACGCTGCTTACCTAGACTACCGCCACCGAGTTCCACAAAACTTTTCTTTTGCTCAAAGAAGATTGCTGATTCTCTAGTCCATTAGTGAAAGACAACTAGATTTGATTAGCATGCATGGAGAACTAAGGCAGTTTAACCCTGGAGCAGCTCTTTGTTAGTACAGGTTGTAATCAACTCACTTTCTTTAAGGTTCACATTAAAAACAAACATAAAGAAAAAACTACTCAGTCGTTGAATCTACGACCATTGTACAATGAAACAAGCATTAAAAAAGCTAAAATGTCACGCCTATGACAAGAGCTATTTACTTTGCCAATGTGTTTTAGCTATGTTGTACATCAGCGTGGCAGCTATTCAGCTTGGCTAAAGGTTTGTGGCCTGCAGGAGAGGAGAGTGGAATGTTGTGGAGTAAAGGCAAGTGTGGTACAGTGGAGTGTCGTGGAGTGGTGTAGAGGAGTGATGTGGAGGGGCGTAGAGTGGAATAGAGGGAACTAGAGTACAGTAGAGCGGAGGGGCTTAGAGTGTCGTAGCATAGAGTGGAGTGGCATAGAATGAAGTAGAGTGGAGTGGCCTACAGTGTCACAGATGGTCATAGTGTGGAGCAGTGTAGAGTGGGCTAGAATGAATGAATAAAGTGGCTTAGGGGGTCATAGAGGGGAGTGGGGTAGAGTGCCGTCTTGTTGAGTGGAGTAACCTATTGTGAAGTGAAGTGACATGGAGTGGAGTAGAGTGGCATAGCATAGAGTAGAATAGAGTGTCATAGACTGGAGTGTCAGAGGGGTGTGTAGCGGCATAGAATGGAGTGCAGTGCCATGGATTGTTGTGCTGTAGAGTGTAGGAGCATGGAGTGAAGTGGCATAGAGTGGAGTGGAGTAGAGTGTACGGACATAAAGAGGAGTAATGTTTCGCAGAGTACCAGAGACTGGAGTAAATTGTAAGAGTGCAGTTGTGTAGCATGGTGTGGTGTAGAGTTGCATAGTCATGGAGTCATAGAGCATCACAGATTGGAGTATAGTGACGTAGAGAGGCATAGAATGTTGTAGAGTGGGGTGTTGTAAAGTGGAGTGAAGTAGAATGAATAGTCATGAAGCAGAGTGGCATAGTGTGTCCTGGGATTCCGCAGAATGTCATGGAGTGTCATAGATTGGAGTGGCCTAGAGTCAAGTGTTGTAGTGTGGAGTGGTGTGTAGTAGTGTAGAGTATCATAGAGTGGAGGGGCGTAGAGTGGCAAAAAAGATGTGCAAGGTCTGACTGTAGGCCATGCAATGAGCCATCTCCTTGTATGGATACAACTCAGTGCACATGGACTTCAGTTGTGACCAATAGCAGGTAACCACAGGCCCTGTACCCAGTCCCACGATATGGAGTTTGTGTGCAGGGACAGGGCTTTAGTCAACCCTGATGAGGCCCAGGATCCAGTACAGTGACCAAATGCTTATTGATCTCTTTCCCCTAGTCCATCTGACAGGCAGCATTTACCTTGCTATGGCTGTCGCTACATCAGTTATGACTTGACTGACTGATTGGCTAATTGACAGACATTGATCAGATTGCACACCCTTTATTTTATTTGCTCATCTTAAAGGTTTTGGGACTGAGTTAGAGTTTGGTAGATATGGGAGATCCACTAAAAAATAGAAAATAGCCCATCTTCCCTTCTTAGAATATAAAACTATAAATAGGGTGGAGGGACATTAGATGCTTTTAAGGTCAAAGCCTACCCGATAACGGAGCAGTCTGGTTGCAAAGACATATTGGGGACATGATGAAAGCTTCCCTAGAAATGTAGTCCACCCGTTGCTTACCATTGACTTTGAGGTTTGTAGCTCACATTTGCGTGCTTTCTATTTTATGGCTCTATTTGTTTTAGGCTGTCAAGCATGTGTTTGTCCCTCCCGTGCACCATAGTCTGTTTACCACCCCTCTAACTGGCTCCTTGTAATCTTCCACAAGTTCTCTCTGGGAACTCTTTTTTTCTATTTCATGAGGCACTCCGTGAGAGTGCAACTGTTTTCCGCTGTCTCCCTTATGTTAGTTTACAGAAATGAACGTGCTGTGTGTCTTTCAAAACGTTCCTGCCTACTATCTTTCTTACTGACTGGTTCTCCTCATGTCTGTCTATGAGCTTGTTTATTTTGGTCAGTGCTCTTTACTAATAGCATAACTTAATCAATCCTCCTTCTTAGTATCACAGCCATTCTATAGGTGCTGGAAGTAGGGTGTGGGGCATCGAAATCCCCCTACATAACCATGCCGGAATTCAGAAGTGAATGAGCTATAAACAGGCCTTTAAATTTTGTTTTTATCTTTTCACATTTACTATGTATCCAAAGACTGAGTTCAAATGTTAGGCTCTGTCTTCCAAGTGAGGTTTATGTTTACTTTTCATTCGCTGACTGCAAAGTGAGAACATTTATGTGACAGTTTTTGAGCACTGGGAATTAAACTGGTGTGCGGTGTTATTTTTTTCCAGCACACAACAAAATTTAAATGCCAGTAAATGATGTGTACAAATGTTACAGAATATATCAGAATTAGCAATTCACAAATGAAGCACAATTTTGGGAATTCTCTAATGTGGTGGAAACCAATATTTTAATATGATAAAAACAAATCAATACACTAGGTGATGCCAATTTCCACACATTATCACTTGTGTGATGTATAGCTTTAGCATTAAAACTGGAGTCTGAGCAAACATAATTGTAATTTTAATTGAAAATGTGTTGTCTCTAATGGTAGCGCACTACCACACCATGCATACTCCACTCTACGACATTCCACTACTCTCCACTCTACGACACTCTACTTCACTCTTCACCATTCCACGCCACTCCACGCCACTCTACGCCACTGCACTCTGGGAGACACTGCACCACTTTACAGCACACCACTCTCTGACATTCTAAATCACTCTACTCTATTCTACGCCTCTCTACGCCACTCTGCTCCAATATATGCCACTCTAAACTCCTCTACGCCACTCCACTCTAGTCCACTTTACGGCAGTCTCCATTCCAGTTTACACTACTCTACTCCAATCCATTCTAGAACACCCCACTCTAGGACACGGTACTCCACTTCTCTCTACATAGTTGCTGGAAGAAGAGGTGCAAGGGGTGCTCCAGCACCCACAAAAATAACCATGCCGGGGTTCAGAAGGTGAACGAGTAATAAAGATGCTGTTAAACTTTGTCACATTTCCTTTGAATTCAGAGACAGAGGTCAAATGTTGTTCTTTGTCTTATGACAAATTGCTCTTTTATTTGGAAACTGGTGTTTACTTTAATTTCACTTACTGCAAAGTCAGAGGATTTTGTGAAGGTGAGTTAGGTCAGTGGTTTAACAAAACTTGAAGGGTCCAGTTTGCAAAGTACATGGGAGGGCCCTCCACGCATACTCAGGAGCTGTCAGGCCCAGTTACTGTGCTGAGGGGGCCCCCTGGAGTTCAGGTGCCTCCCCCCCCACCGCAGGGGCTGCGGGGCCTTTGTTACCCCACGGACCTAGGTGGCAGTCTTGCTTTGGTAAAGGAAGTGAAAGGAAAAGCCTCAGTATTTTTGTATCAAACAACATAAAAATCTGTAAATGAAGTATATACATGTTTCAAAATATATCAGCAATTATGAAAGAACAGATGATGTAAATTTTTTGTAATTCTGAGTCTGATGGAAACAAATAGTTTAAAAGGATAAAAACAAATGAAGACTCGTGATTTGATGATGTGGAAAGGATAAATATTTACTGAAAATGGATTTCCCCACATCATTTGTGCTAATGCAGTTTTACCAGTAAACATGCAGTCTGTGCAGATGTAGTGACTTTTCAACAGAATATGTGCTATCTGTAAATGACAGTGCGATACCACACCAGTTCTCCAAAATACACCACTGGCTATATACTACACCTCTTTTCACTAATGCCAAGTGGGCTCCGCATATTTTCCAACACTCCTTTTTTGTGTGATGCTTGGACTTTTCACAATCCCACTGACTTCGGAGATATAAAATTGATGGCAGCACCCCCACTCTGAAAATTTTCCCAGCACCATTTCCACATTTCGCCATTCCACTTTATGCCACACCACTGCACTCTACGCCACTTCATTCCATGCCACTCCACTGTACGATACTCTAGTCAACACTGACACTCCACACTCCTCTACTCCACAAACATTTAGCCATGCTGAACAGCAGCCACGCTGGTGTACAACATGGCTAAAACACAGTGGCAAAGCCAATAGTTCTTGCATAGGCAAGACCTATTGGCCTTGCCAATGCTTGTTTGCAGATGTTGCACATCCTCAAAATTCTAAATCAAGCCCTCAGCCTTTGAGTGCAGCATGAGGCTGAAACCCCTCTGTACAACTCTAACGGGATGGATCGAACACCCACCACTTTTTAGTGAATTCTGGTGTGAAATCTAGTAATAATTGCCTGTGGTGCAGGGGTCGTAGTTATGGGTGTACATCATCAATGATAATGCATTTCCCTGCTGCACATTACCATATGTAATCCTGCCTTGTGTTTGTTACTCGCTGTAATCTTCGCCTTGTTTGGTGTCTGTGTGAGAGAGAGATGCCCGAGACAAAGGCTCACAGCTAACAACACAAACATCAGGATACACCGTGACCTTTTCAAGGAGGACAAACTGTCTCAGCTCTGTTATCCGGTAATCCCCTCCACAAATGTGTCTGAGCAGGAAAAATAATACTTGGTGTTAAACCGCCAAGTACAGAGAAAATGCCTTGAAATTATAGTGTGTGGGAAATGAGAGCCCGCTTGTGTTCCTCTCTCCCATGTCTAGGCAGAAACTGTTTCCATTTACCGTGTTTACCGTGAAAACAAAGCTAAGCGCCTGTGGTGTTTTAGTTAACCTCCCTGAACCCGTGTGAAGGCGAGGACGTGAACCTCATTGGACGACCGCTCCGGGTTTTTTCACACTAGCACGGGTAGCTCTTGTTAAACACTCGAAGGTGTGTAGCATGAAGGAAAGAACACGGCTGCTGCTCGTTTTTGAGTTGTAACTACAGTAATATGTGACTACCTTTGTCCTTGAGCGCGGTGAATCATTAATACCCTCTGACCTAGGCGTGTTTTAGATGCACCTTGGATGGTTCTTGTGCAGGTGCTTTATTCTAAAAAGACGCTAATAAATACTCTATATTAAGTCACCTGCCCTTGTATAGCGCTCACAACACTGTTTTGGGCTCTTTCATGCAGAGTTCGAGAAACTAATGTTCCATAACGTGTGGTGTATGTGTCTAGGTTTGTCTGGTTTTAGAGAGCGTTTTCAGTGTTAACTATTGAAAGGCTTTGGGTGAGTTAGTGTGAAAGTAAAATGAGTTCGATCCATGAAAGATCTTTCTGTTGTTTTACAAGTATGGGTCGATGGGCCGAAGGATTTTACAGTTTTCTCTCAATTGGAGATTGAGGGTGTCGATTGCTGGACCAGAACTCACCACAATCCATGTTACTCTCTTATGAGGCCGCGTGAATGTGTTTTGTACATTGCAGTTTTAGCTGTTCGTTTCTTGGTTGTATATTGTGTGATACGTGACAACAGCTCTGGTTTAACAGTGTTTTGCCAACTATACAGCTTTGGTGTCATGTTTTGTGTAACAGTGAGAGCATCTGTTTTCTCAGTAACAACATACGCACATCAGATTGGAATTATGGTTTGTTGTGTTAGTCTGGAATATACATTGATTGTATAGACTCAGATAATTAGAGTGGTGTTGGATGCATACTTTAATGTCGGATCTACTGCACTATTGCTGGTTGCATATTTATGTATCATTGTTCTTTGTACTACGCTGTTTAGATATTAATTCTAGTGGTTTACAATTGAAATATTTCTCTCCTCCTCATGTTGGTCGTTCTCCATCAGGCTTCCTGTTTTACCTCCTCCCTCAGTTGCACTAATCAAAGGGAAAGAGTGGGTTTGCGAATTTGAAGTCTACTTTGGTATAGACCTTAGATGAACTGGTATGTGACTGAGCATTCATTGGGCAAGGAGCCGAAAACGTTTTTTAAACATTTGCCGATTTGTGTTCCCTCTTTGAGTACCGAGTGTGACGACTGTGAGGAAGTTGGGGTCAGTTTGGAAAAATACTTCAATGTGCAAACAAGTTTGGCTGTGAAAATAAATATGTCTTTTACAAGAAAACAGCTTCTAGGGGAGTCCATTGACCCACGTGTTGTGGCTTTGAGAGTACTGACTGCAGCGAGTGAGACATTTACAAACCACTTTTTTTATTTAGACTAGTTGGTGTTGAAGTTTCAGAATAAGGAGATATACGAAAGACTTTTGGCATGAAATAAGTTTTTTAGTATTTGAGGCCATTCATATTGAACATGGCATAAGACGCTTAAGGGAATTGACTAAAGTCACCAGTAAAGCCTGGGAAGGATGCTGCTCATGTGCTCGAGATTCATACACCAATGTGTTGGCAGAGTGACAACTAGAGTTCTTGAAGCCGAGTGTCGATATCTGTGCTGCTGAGATGTGTCATAGGTTTAGGTCCTGGTTATGAGTTGAAAATTGCAAGCAGTATCCAGGTAGGAAGAAGGAGAGTAGCAAAATTAGAGAATTTGGGCACTTTCATTGCGTTAATAGAATTTCCATAAGAAAACAAAGTATAAATGTTGTTATGGATATTGGCAAATTTTCAGGAAAGCATGTTGCAACTCACCGAAGAGCCTAGAGAAGACTATGAGGATCTAGTTGTCAATACTGCGATCGTTGGCATTGCCTTACAGTTCATAATAGAATAAGGATCATGGATAATAACTGTATTAGAGAAGGCATGTTGTAGGAGTAGTAGATGCATCTCCATGTCATGTATGACACAGAAAATAATGATGATACAGAATAGTATTACTAGCCTACTTTAAAGTATATATTTTGTTCTGAGGTACAAGGGTTTTGATAAGGTGTTCCATTTCTTAGGAAGGACTAGACATGCACGGTTGGAGTCACTAAGGGCAGATAGTTATGATTTTGAAGCCCGGAGGGGTGTGTGCAAGTCATGGTCATAGTCAGTGCTTTAAATGGGCCGGTACTGTCTGGTACTGAGTACCAGCACTTTTGTATTGTGAGAAGGAGAGTACCTGCACTTCTCAAGATAAACGTAATAGCTTAAAATTAGAGAGTACCAGCACTTCTCAGAAACAAGCAGATACTCTGATACAGAGTACCTGCACTTCCATTGTTCCATTTCAAGCAGTGGTCATAGGTGAGGGGTAACCCTTGTGTGAGCATAGGGTTGTGGTATTTCAGAAACATATTGCTTTGTTTGAGAACATGGTGGGGGCAGGGAGGTTGAAAGGCTTTGAACAAGTAATCAAAGTGAAAGGAGTAGTAGTTCTGGTGAAAAATAAGTTGAGGTGTGGTCCAGTGACTGTTAAATAAAAATTGTTCGTCGGATGGCACAAATGTATTGTAAGGGGGCATGGAATAGTAGTTTGTTACCGAGATTCCTGGTACACTTAAGGGCTGGTGAGTTGGCTTGATAGACATCCCTTGCCTAAGATCGAGGATTTGATACTTTAAGTTGGGTGAGATGTTTACCACAATATCATCCTACCATCAAGTTGTTTTTGCAGAGTAGTCCTATCATCTGGCAACATTCATCACTCCTGGATGAGTTTTAAAATTAAGAGAATGCCTTTTGCCTCAGTGATGGCAGTTCTTAAAAGTACATAGTGTGAATTTTTCAGAGGACCGTATAGGGTTATTGTTTTCCAGGATGACATGCTGTGTTTTTTGCTGAATACAGGAGGACCGTGACACGATACCTGATGGAGGCTTGCAGGTTGAGGTTTTGACTGGGCTGAATCTGTGCAAAGACAAATACATTTGTAGCACATCTGAAGTTGAATATCAGACTCATAGGTTAACCTAAATCTGTATTAAGCCCAATGCCAGGTTTGTTGAAAATGATTGATAACGTTTAGAAGGAAAGGTTAAATAGCACATTTACTGAGACTTGTGAACAGAAGTCTCGCCAAAGAGGGTGAAGTCTGAGTGAGGATGGTAGCAAGAAAGTATGTTTTGTGGTGTCAAACAACCTTTATTACAACCCTAACTTTGCACTGCTATATATTTATATTTTTATACAATATTTTGGGGGTTAAAATCATTATCTTCTGTGCATCTTATCATGGGTGTAAAACCTACATGTTTGATGAGTTATACATGAGATTCCTATAAAACAATGGGGGTTATGGAAAATAAAACGCAGGTTAAAAACAAAAACATTTTAAGTTTACAGGCAATTAGACATATGCCTACACTAAAAATAGGAGGAGGGTTGCAGTAAAAGAATTGCAGAAAAAAACGTGATCTCATGGTTGGGGCTTTTTTACCAACCTTCTTATTGCCAAGCTAGACTTTATTCAAAACTGTGGTCTCATCAACCTGGACTGGCGCTGACTTTGGTGACATGGTGAAATGCCATCCTGGAGGATTCTGGAATGCATAAGTTGGTAGGGGTGAGATTCATATGGCTTGAGTGACTGTACTGAGAACTGGGTGTCCTAAGACCTAACATCTCACTCTGTTCCGATGCTCTTAACTTCTGCTGTGTCTCAATAAATCAGTGGCTAACTTAATTCCTGCCTAGTCTCCTGTTTGTAAATGAAGAAAAGTTCCACTGTACATCCATTATAAAAATTTCCTGAGCACTTACTCTAGTGCTTTGCTTATTTTTTCTAGGGAGGAGATATTTCCCTCTACTAAACCCACTCTACAGCACTTGCTCAGGCAGCAGTGGAACACATTACTTTTCAACTTAGTTGATGCTGTTTTGGGAAGTGCATCTACCACAATGGATCATTGCTGTTCCACCAAACTGCTGTGATGTCTCTATAGCAACCAGAGGTCCAGCATCTCCAAGACATCATGTTCTCCAATGTAGCCTTATTATGACACCCCACTGTTGACTTTGCTGCATCCGCGATCTGGCTAGACATGCAGTGGTGTCCTTAGCTTTTTGTGGCTTGCTCCGTTCAGCATGGCACAACATCCTTTCAGGAGTGCATCCTCTTATGGCCATCCCTTCTTTCTCTGTTTGCCTCACGACTGGTGTTTGTTTAGTCTCCTCAACAAGATAGTGTCCTGTGCAACTTTTCCCAACTCTCGCTCAGATAATTAATACACATTACCCAGCACTTGGCCTTAGTAGTTGTGGCATGGGAAAGTACAAGCTTCCAAGGCCCAGAAAGGTTTATTGAAACTAAAGGAGGGCAAATAGAACAACTGGCAGAACAAACCAACAGAATGCAACTAATCCAACTGGGCAGTGGAACAAGGAGACGATCACCTGTGAAGAAGTAACACAATGGGTGAACCCTAGGCATTGGTCTCCATTCTTCCGTTGAGTAACTGTCCTGACTTCCAACCACAACTTCCATCTCTACAGTCCATCCAAACATTCTAATGGATCACGCATCATCTCAATCCACGGAAGGCATTCTACCACACACAGGTTTCATCTAATCAGGTCACAGCACAGTAGTGCCTCAGTAGTATGCTGTCATTGTAATAAAATTTACTTTCCAAGCAAGATTGCTTTTGTAATGGTATTCCTTCATCTGGACTTCCCTCCTACTGAATTACAGTACACTATCTCCTTTACTGGGCTCAGATTTGTCTCTTTTGGGGAGGTTTAACTATGTAAAGCAGCCTCATACCAACATTTTTACTCAAATGGCAGCAGAATTGTCTATTAAAAAGAGTGGTACAAGATGTTCCTGGCCTACACAGAGTGCTGAAGGTCTCAATTTATTTTGTATTACAAAAATCGTAAAATTGAACTAATGTTCGGGATACATCCAGTGACAAACTGGTTTACTTAGTGCAAAAGGCCATTTACTTAGGACAGGATTGCATGTTATACATAACATCATTTTCACTGAACTTCAAACTCTTAACTTTAAAACCCCCTACCCTTTCAACTTCTCTCCATTCCTCTTTCCCCTTCATTCTTTCACTATGCCTCTGTTCACTCATCTTCCACTTCAATTCATCTACACATTCTCCTTTTCCTTTCAACCCTTGCTTGCTTCGGGCATCCCCCACACTATCATCCTTCACTTGCTTCTTTCTCTCCCTTGGAAGGGTGGCCAGGCCCGCATCTGACTCTCCACCCTCCTCATCTCCTGCCACCAAACCCCGAATGTAACCTGCCCTAACTGGGGATCACATCAGAATCCCTACCTAGACTCAAATCCAACCCTTTAACATCTACTCTTTTTATGTCAAAGACTTCCCGCCAAGCGTACAGGCTGGTGCAGAAGAGGGCGGTCCCTCTTTTATTCCCCCTTTTTAAACCCACCCTGTACTCCCTCCCCCACACACCACTCCACCAATCCTGTCCCCTGTACAGGTAATTTCCTGCCCCAAATGATCCGGTGGAGAATCTGGACTGTGTCTGCTCTCCGCGGGACCCTCCATAGGAGGTTCGTGAGAACTATAATCCAAAAACAAAAGCACTTTGTGCACCCCATGTTACAAACATTGCATCTTGTACAGTTCCTTCTTGCACATTGCTCCTTACAATATGGAATGCTCTTCCAGGGAGTATCTGAAACGCCGCTTATTTCCTTGATTTCATGTTCTTCCTGACAAATATGCTAATTTAGAGCCATCTTCAGGAGGATGAATAACACTCATCCATGTAGATTTGAGTGTTCAAACTGTACAGAAACTACTCGATGAACACCCGCACTTACCTAGCCATCTCATGGTTTGATAGTAATCAGTTCTAAATAAGCCGTTATGAATAACTCCCTCATTTTGCTTTCACGTCCCTGGCATTTTGTACCTTTATGTATGTGTGTGGTATTTCTATAGTGCAAACCTTGTCAAAGGGGGCTTAGCGCTGTACCTTGTCCAGGTGCGCAGGTAGAGTCAACAGTACTCGGAGGTACTGTTAATGTTCCGTGGAGGGGTGTTTTTTGTCTCCGTTCTCTGCCCTGTTCATACGCCGATGGGTGCTCACTTTCACCCTTCAAGCTAGTGCTCTTCATTACGCCTTCTACGCCTGTTGTGACGCTCAGTCCCGCGTCATGGAACAGGTTCACTAAATGCCTCGTTCACTCCTATTATGACAAACGCTTTTGCACACGGCACTGATTTTTTTTTCCAATCAATGCTTATGTAGTGGTACTGTGCAAATGTGTTGTACAGAGCTCTGAAACGGTTTCACCATACGCCCCTTTTGCTCGTTTTATCACAACAACTTTACAGCGCTTTGAAATCCGAAAGGGCGCTATAAAAAAAAAATATATATATATATATATATATAGGCAGCGTTATGTGATTACACCAGCAATCTACATTAGAAAAGAACAATTATATGTTCATAGACGTATGCGTTATGTCTAGTTTTTAAAGCATTACACGGGATTATATTTTAGCAGTGCATTTTTAAAGCGTCATTTAGGATCACAAATACAGATAAAACAATTCTGATTCTCAAGGTCAAAGTCCTGCCTAAAAAAGTGTTTTCAAGCATTCAGCCCAATAAAGTGCCCAATGCAAGCGCCACTGCCACATATGTATGTTACATGTCTACAGCATGTGACTGCAGCGAGCTGTTCAAACAGTTCTATCATGTTTGTCCTGCAGAAATAGTCATCTCTGCAGCTTTACGACCATACCTGCAACTGTGCAACTCCCTGACATATGGCTGTGGAGTGTCTCTCTCCTGGCCAGATTTGGTTTCTGCAGAGTGCGTGAGAAGGGGAGATAAATTCTGTCCCAGTAACGCTATAGCGAGTCGTAAATAAATGGTTACCCTTTGGTGCTTGCAGTTTTCATTAAAGCGGCCTGGAGCTTTGTTATTGACACTGTAGGTTGCCTATTCAGGGAAATGCAGTAAAATTTATCAGTGCGCTTTCCACACCTAATAAATCATCCAAACAGGGAGCCATATGGCAGATAAGACCTTGAAAACGTGGCTTCAGCATGTGGAGAGTCAAGCTGCAGAAATCTTGAGTGATTACAGGCTGCACACTCTCCTCTGGAATATCTCGCAGTGATTTTTGCTGCCATTGTCTTGTTGGCCCAATCACCTCTCTGTCACTTGGCTTTTTTTCCCCTTTTTGGTAGAGCTGCTATTTCAGTCTGAGGCGGACGAGGCATTTTCATAGGGGCCTGCGCGCAGAGGGCCATGGGAGGAGCGGTGACTGATGGGGAGGATGATATATGTGGCGGCTTCGTCCCGGCTCTCCTCTAGCCCGCTGTCATTAATCATGGCCCCTCCTCGGTTCTCCCCTTTTCGTTTCCAGCGAGCTGCCTTCTCTGTACCGCTGCTCCCGCGCCTTCAGAAAAGCCTCTGCCGCTGCCACCGCAAAGCGGGTGGACGGTTTTGGGAAAGGGGCAGCTTTCCTCGAAACTTCCGATCTGCATAATTCTTCATATCAAAAAAACGAACCGGACTTGTTTAGTGCGGACGCGTTCTCATGCCAGAAGGCGCCCATTTGTATTCGAAAGATATGAGGACAGCGAGTGCTCACAACTTAACCTTACAAGTGCATTTATTTTTTAGCAGATTTAGGAGGAAGTGTGAAGTTACTTGTTCTACATCTCATAGCATCTATACTAGTAGGGTTCACACTTTTTAACGCCGCACCCTCCTCTGCGTCTTATATATATATCTGCCACTCCACCCCCGAATGCGAAACATATTTCCACACAATAGGCTTCTCTGAGCATATTTAACACCTCAAACATTGCAGTTATGGTCCAGGTTCTCTTTTAAAAAGGCAATCAAATACATGATTGGCAACATTTTATTTGCTCCCAGGTGTCTCAAAAACGTATTACAGTATCCAGCCAGTGATATTTTATCAGAACTATGGAACAGGGACTTAGTGGGTTATTGGGAGTTTCTGTCACCAGCCTCACCTTGACTTTACTCTGAGCCAGGACATGAGGAACACAATACCTTTCTGATGGCCCTTTACAGAGTGGCATAGTGACGCTCTGTTTTCTTTCATTGAAAACCTAGCATTTAGGCATGCTGTTTGACTCTGTTCCCCAGGGTGGTATAAATGAACCTCTTGACTAGAGCCTAGTGCCCACCCCTCCATGATCAAATGAGGTCCACTCTGGAGGGGTTTTGTTCCCCAGTTTGGAGCCCTTTGATTTAGAACATAGTGCGCAAGGTTTGTTAAATACTGCAGTTTGCAAACTAAGCCCCTCTGGTCGTGTTTGTGAATTCAGAAGGCCATTTTTGGTTTACAGACGGTGAAGGATTTGAGAGCACAGGAGCCTAAAGTCCTTTACGACTAATCACACTGCGTGCCTGTGTAAATTAAACCAGGAAAGTTGGCTAAACCCCCACATTGATTCAATTTACGGGTCCTGCATCGCATCTTCAGTGCCAATGGTGAGAATTCACATTAAAGTAGGCCCTGGGATTTGTGAAAAGGATGTGTGGGTCCATAGGACTCCCACAGGTTGTTACAGAAAAATCTATAGATGATAATGGCTTTGGATCAGAATGGTGTTAGTGCATTCATTTGGGCAGTACAGAGGTGAAACAAAATATATCCCTGTTACAAGTCATATGGACAATCACACTCCACTTTAGTACACTCAGACATGTTAGGCCTGTGGGTTAATTTGTCGGTTAAGAAGCCAGGCGATCTCACTTTTACACTGAATGTTGCCTCATCACTTGATTTCCATGTGCCTAATTTCCCTTGAATGTTAAAATTGTGAACAGTCCCAAAATAGGGATTTTTAAAGACAGCTGGTCTTAATTTTAAATTATTTTAACTAAGATTTTAGCTTTGATATTGCTTCAGAGATAAAAAAAAAAATGCTTGACCTGATGGTGCAAACTAGATGCCTATTGTGCTGTTTACTTTTGGAGTTCATTTGGCCCCAAAGCCTTGTGCTTTGAACATCATATAAAGAGGTTTAATGAGTATTCTCGATGCAGCGGGAAACCAGTTCAGTTCTTAGAGAGGTTGAGGTGATGTGATCAGACCTCTTCAGGTAGAATCTTAGTGTAGCACTTGACATTTCATCCTCAGTAGTTTAAGGATTTCCTTCTCGTGTGCTCCATAGTAGTTTCTGTTTCAAGAGTCGAGCAGCAAAAGAACCAGATCAAGGGTGAGTCCCTTCTGGTATCTTAATAAGGCAGGATCCATGTAAGCCTAAAACGGTGATGGGGGAAACAGCATTAAGAGGAGGAGGCGGGTGCAGCACTTTTGTTACAAGGGGCACTGTTCCTCGTATATAACAGTTTTCAGGCTATAATAACAGTGCCCACATAACTCTGATGAATAATGCACCTGCTGGAGAGAGCTCAGAGTTTTGTCTAGTGGTACTTTTGACTCATCTTAGGTAGCACAGAGGGTTCATATGCTAGCTGCAAAGAACGTGTTCTAAGCAGATTACAGAACAGTATTTTATGTTCATAGTTTAGTGGGATACTCCTTTTCTCATAGATCCTTTTGTAACTGCAGAGTTCATAAGTTGCAATCTTATTCTAGTATAGCGAGTTATGAACTGCCATCAAAGAGGTGAATGCAAACTGCAAGGAACAGGTTAGAAAGTTGTTTTTTTTCCAGTCATTGCTTATCCTAATTTTGCTAAAAAGGGTTTGTTTGGTTAGAATGAAATGATTAGTAAAGTCAACCCTTGCCACTGTGTTAGGTTCGGAATCCTGAATTTATGCTTTCCCAGACCAACCACTCTTAAAAAAATGCCTACCAGTATGGATGACATGTGAATCCTTCTTATATAATATTTTCTATACACTTATTTACACATGTATGATTCATTGTCTGTGTGTGTGTGTGTGATGTATAGTGCTCCAACACCCTACGCTGGTAAGAGAGACTCTATAAAACAAATTAAATACATGCGAGAGAGGGGCTATGGCGAGATGAGAGGCATTATTAGAGGGTGACGGTGCAGGAATTATTGATGAACCCCAATAAAGATTATCGTATCCTGGTGCTCTAGAAGGTAATCATTGCTTTAAAAACAAATACAATTGAATATATAATGACAAATGTATTGTATAATTCACCGTTTCTTTCCAAATTTTCTTGGGTGGGAGAACCCCCCCCCTCCCACATCCCAGTGCAGTTGTCAGGCTCTCTTGCTCGCTATGTACCCTGTGGGGGCTGGTCTGAAAAAATTTGCCAGGGATGCTTTGGGTTCCTACTCCAGCCCTGTATTTATATATATATATATATATATATTCTCACAATTCGGTCAATGGTGGCGCACTCCTCCGCTGGTGCAGGTATCTGGTGCTCTCGCTATGCATAGCTTTCTCATCAATAATTTTATTTGAAAGGTTACAATTATATTATCAATGATGTCATAGGAGATGTTATGACTGATGTAATATGTGGGGTAACTAGCAGGAGAGGGGCATGCAGCCCTCCTCTCTGGGCCAATTATGACCCTAGGGACCCCATCCCCGGGGGTCATCCAATTACTAGAAGGCGAGGGGGCCGCACAGGACCCATCCCCGTTGCCCAGCCCCTTACTAAAAGGGGAGGGTGCCATGCCCTACTCACTGGACTGATTTTGGTCCCAAGGCCTGTCCAATAAATAAACGGGGGGCCACAAGGCCCCATCTCTGGGCTGATTTTGGCTCTGGGCACCCCAGGGCCAAGCTAATTAGTAGAAAGGAAAGAGGGCCACGGGCCCCCCCTCTGTTGGTCAATTTCAGCCCCCCGAGACACCATGGCCCGGCCAATTAGTTGAAAGGGAGGGGTGCCACATGTCTGATTTTGGCCCTAGGGCCCCCAATTCCCAGAGGCCTGGCACCTTGTTGATGGGTGCCCTGGTCCCAAACAGAGCACCCAGTGTGCAGAAAAATACTTCTCCCTGCATGCTGGAGCAATTCTTTCATCTGTTTACCTGCCCACTTGAGAGTGGGCAGGAAAACAGATGAAAAATCTGCTCTCAGTGAGTGGGAGCAGTATTCCTGGACCCGCCTGCTGGGTGCAGACTTAGGCCCTCATTACAACCCTGGCGGTCGGTGATAAAGCGGTGGTAATACCGCCAACAGGCTGGCTATCACGACCATGGCGGAAACCGATAACACAGACAGCACTTTAACACTCCGACCGCCACGGCGGTAGAAACAAACACCGCGGCTGTAACTGCGAATGGACAGGCAGAAGACAATGTACCGCCCACTCTGTTATGACACACCAATCCGCCAGCTTTTCCGGGGCGGTACCAACACCATCAAAGGCACGGTGGAAACAGTACTTGGAACGGAAACCACTCACCTCTCAACACCCAACGAGGAACCAGGACGCCATGGAGCCCGAGTTACAGGTGTTACATTGACACCCCGTAACCCCCAGGAAGAACGCAAGGACCAAATGAAATGATTGTAACAAGTGTAATCATCGAAAATCCAGATAGGCCAACATAAATTTAAAATATCAGTATATACAAATATTCACAGTAAGTACACAAGTCCGGATACTGTTTCATTACATGTCCGTGGACCAGTGGTCCCAAAAAGCATGGGCGAAGCCCACACATGACACCTGCCTCAAAATGGAGAGAACACTGCTGGGGCATCAGGTTGAAAAAAAAACAGGCACCTCAGGGGGAAAGGGAGGGGGGTCACCTCAGCTGGATGATCGGACGATGCCACTGCTCCACGAGGGGGCTCCATGCCCACTGCTTGGTCCTGGGGAGTGCAAAGCCACAGTCTGTCAAGTCTCTCAAGTGGGTGATTTGCCTGCTGCTTTATCCTGGGGAGTGCAAAGCCATAGTCTCTCAAGTCTCTCAAGTGGGTGGTTTTCCCACTTCTTTATCCTGGGGAGTGCAAAGCCACAGTCTCTTAAGTGGATGCTGTTCTCCACTGGTTCTGGAGGGGGGCTGGTGCCCAGAGTGCTTCATCCTGCCAAGGACTGGGGTTGTGAATGCTGGTCTCCACTGGTTCTGGATGGGGCCTGGTGCCCAGAGTGCTGCACGTGGGGTGTGGCAGTTCCCATTCCCTCGCCTAGGTGTCTGAGCCACAAGATTTTCTGTGAACAGGTAGCATGATACTCTATGGCGGCAGAGACACACTCCTCCCTGCGGCAGCTTAGCCTGCCAACTGCTGGTACTGCCAGTGCTGGTTGTGGTGCCTCATGTAGTGTGTGCAGGGTCCAGAATGTCTCCTGCAGCCTCAGACGAATGCCCACTGGGGATGATGCTGATGTCTGCTGTGGTGGCACTTGCTGGGCACATCGCGGGGCAGGTGGTGGGGGCTGCGGCGGAGATGCTGCCAGTGGTGCTGGTGTAAGCACCTGTGGAGGGAGATAGTAGGACGTCTCCTGCAGCCTCGGACGGCTGCCCACTGGGGATGATGCTGGGGACTGTAGCAGAGGCAGCAGACGTGAAGGTGGCGGTGCAGGTGGGGTTGCTGATCTGTCTTGTAGAACGGGTGACACCAGTCCTTCACCTGGAGGCTCCGTGCCCTGAGCTGACTTCCCTTTGGCCTTGTGTCCCTTCCCCACCTTGGAAGTCGCTGCTGGGACCTTGGCACTGTCCTCTTTTGTCTTGGAGGAGGCCTTGCTAGGCGGTTGGTGCGGCTTTTCCCTACGGCATGTGGGCCCCTTCTTCACCTTGGCAGGTAGTGGGATAGGGTGATCTTCGGCCTCACTAGGTGGCACACTGGCAGCCCTGATGGGTGCCGCCCGCGATGTTGCTGGACTTGCAGGGACCACAGTGCTCGAGGTTTTTTTGGCTGAGGTGCTGGGCTGGGATCTGGACATCCTGGCCCTAGGGGAAGGATGGAGGGGAGGTGTAGGGAAGAGGTCAGTGTTAGCCAGGAAAAGGTTCTTTGACACACAGGGACAGGAAGATGGAGGGGGTTTGGGAGTGGAGGAAGAGGTAGTGGTTGTAGGAGGTGTACGTCTGCCGAGTTTGGGTGAAGGTGCATGGGCTGGAGGCTGTTGTGAGGTGGATGGCTGAGTGGGTGTGTGCCTGCGTTTTTGTACTTTGGGAGGAGGGCTCATAGACACACTGGGAGAGGACACAGGACGTGTGCATGGTAGTGGGGGTGGTGATTGCACGTGAGCGGTGTGTGGTGATGGGTGTGCTGGCGATGGAGGTAGTGGCTGAGGATGTAGTGCATGCAGGTGTGAGCGGAGACGAGACTGGGAGGGAGCTGGAGGATGTGGAGGATGGGGAAACAGTGGAGGCTGTGGATGTTGGTGTGTCTGCATGGGTATGGTGCTTGTGGGAATGTGTGGTGCTTATGTTTGCCTGAGCCACTTTTGTGTGTTGATGAGTGTGCATGCTGGTCTGATGGTGTGCTTGGGAAAGGCTGAGGTAGAGGGGATAGGGTCTGGTAGTGGAAGTTGGAGGGGGGATGCTGGACACAGGAACAATGGCTGCCATCAGTGCTGAGGCCAGAGCCGGAAATGCTCTCTTTTGGGCTGACACGCCAGAATGAATGCCCTCCAGGCATGCATTTGTTTGCTGCAAATGCCTCTCGACACCCTGGATGGCATTCAGAATGGTTGACTGCCCAACAGTGAGGGATCTCAGGAAGTCAATAGCCTCCTCACCCTGCGCAGCAGGGCTTACTGGGGCAGGGCCTGAGGTGCCTGGGGCGAAGGAGATGCCCACCCTCCTAGGTGAGCGGGCACGGGAAACACGCTGAGGGGCTGCTGGGAGGGCGGTGCTGGTTGGGGAGTGGCGGCTGTACCTGTTGTTGCGGTGGGCACAGAGGTGACCGCCACCGCAAGGGAGCTCCCATTAGAGGAGGAGTCGCTGTCGCTGGTGTCTCCTCCTGTCCCCGTCGTAGAGCTCCCCTCACCCTCCGTCCCACTAGTGCCTTCAGACTCCGTACATTCACCCTCCTGGGCCATGTGGGTTGCAGCTCCCTCCTGCTCCGGTGCCAATGCTCCTCCTCCAGATGATGCTAATGCACACAAGGACAGGGTGACAAAACAAAAAGGGTGGGAAAGACAGAGGAGACACATGGTCAATGCCTGCAACAACACCACTGTTGGCGGACACATCACACAGGGAGCAGCCCTGTGCGCTAGGCCATGCGTTAACTGTACTTGTGAAAATCACCTGCCCATGGGGAACTGTGCCTAAGCCCATTTGATGCACACCTGGAACCCACAGGAGCCTGACTAGGTGTAGATGGCCACTACCACTTTTGGGGTTGGAGTGCCACAGAGCCTGGCTAAAAATGGACCTAGCCTAGCAAGTTTACCCTGGCCTAGGGAAGCCCACAGCCCACTTCCCCCACCCAGACACCTCATACAGTGCGCAGAGGCAGCTGAATGTGACTGTACTCACCCCCTTGTGGCTGCTGTGATGCCCTCAAGCACCCATCCAACTCAGGATATGCCACCGCCAGGATCCGGTACATCGTTCATGGTGCGACGGGCCCCACTTCCACGTTGGGAAGCCATCCCCAGCTGGGCCTCAGCCGTCTTCTTGGTCCAGCGGCGCAGGTCCTCCCATCTTTTGGGGCAGTGGGTGCTCAGTCTATGGTAGACCCCCAGGGTCCGCACTTCCTTGGTAATGGCACACCAAATACCCTTCTTCTGGTGGGCGCTGACCTACAGGAAAAGTGAAGTTAGAATGGATTTTACTCCCCCATCCGGTTCCTCTTACTCATTGGCCACAACTTCCCACCCTGGCCCAGAAACACATATACTGACCATCCTCACATGTTGGCCTCAGCCCCCCCCCCTTCTATCTTCCATCCAATCCACTCCATACATTCATGTCCCATCCATCATGCTCACGGTGTACTCACCTGTTTGTCTGGAGGACTGTAGAGTAGCTTGTACTGGGGGAGAAGCCCAGCCATCAGGTTGTCCAACTCCTCCGCGGTGAAGGCAGGGGCCATTTCCCCAGTCACTGTCGAGATTGTCGCTTCCAGATTCAGGTCACAACAGCACTTGCAGTGTAGGTCCTCTCCTGTTGAAGGTCTGGTATCAAGGGAATGAAGAGATGGCGGTTACATCCACGGCGGTGCGTACCATCACCGCCGGCGTACATCGTCATTGGCTCCTGGAACCCATAGGGCCCAATGATAACCAATGCGGAATTGCGCCGCGGTCTTCGTCCGCCTACCACGAAGCTGCACAACGCCAGCGCAGTTACCTCATTTCCCCTTGTCCCTCCTTATAGGTCAGGCAGCTACCATTTCAGGGGGCCACATGGCAGGGCAACTAACTGCGTCACGCCACTTTTGGGCAGGAATACTGACAGACAGCACCACACACCGATTACATCACAATTGTTGAAAACACCCTTGTGCAAGCTATGTGGTGTCTGACCCTCTGCTAACCCTTCTCCCCCATAGGGCACATCCGCTGGGGCAGATGATGAGATGGGGTCATCCTCCGGTATACAGACCCCTGGTGGACCTGTCGACAATGGAAGACAGACACATCATTGTCACCTACAGACTTGATCTTGCCACAATCCAGGAACTGTGTGCCTGGTTGGAGCCAGACCTGATGTCAGCTATCCGCCATCCCACAGGAATCCACCCTCTAGTGCAGGTCCTGTCAGTACTCCATTTCCTGGCCAGTGGGTCCTTTCAAACAACAGTGGCCATGGCATCAGGGATGTCACAGCCAATGTTCTCTAACGTGTTGTCCAGAGTGTTGTCTTCCCTGCTGAAACACATGCGCAGCTACATCGTTTTCACTCAGGTGGAGGATTTGCCCACAGTGAAAGGTGACTTCTATGCCCTGGGACATATCCCCAAAATCATTGGTTCCATTGATGGTACACATATGGCATTTGTCCCACCCTGCAGGAATGAACAGGTGTACAGAAACCGCAAAAGCTACCATTCCATGAATGTGCAGATTGTGTGTGTAGCAGACCAGTACATCTCCCTTGTGAATGCCAAGTATCCTGGCTCAGTGCATGACGCTTACATTTTGAGGAATAGTAGCATCCCTTATGTGATGGGGCAACTCCAGAGGCACTGTGTGTGGCTAATAGGTGAGCCCAAGGTCCCAACACAGTTTGAATATGTGTCTGGGTATGGGAGATCCCTAAGGGTTGGTGTGTGTCTAACAGTTGTCCCTCGATATTTGCAGGTGACTCTGGTTACCCCAACCTGTCATGGCTACTGACCCCAGTGAGGAATCCCGGGACAAGGGCAGAGGAACGCTACAATGAGGCACCTGGGCAAAATAGGAGGATAATAGAGCGGACTTTTGGCCTCCTGAAGGCCAGGTTCTGGTGCCTCCATCTGACAGGTGGCTCCCCAATACTACTCACCGAAGAAGGTGTGCCAGATAATCATGGCATGCTGTATGTTTCACAACCTGGCTTTGCGACGGCAGGTGCCTTTTCTGCAGGAGGATGTGCCTGATGTTGGTCTTGTGGCAGCTGTGGAGCCTGTGGACAGTGACGAAGAATAGGCAGAAGAAGAAGATATAGACAACCGAAACAACATCATCATGCAATACTTCCAGTGAGACACAGGTAAGAGACTAGCACTGCTCCCCTCATATCATACTACTGAAGGACATTGCATGATTCTGCCTTTTTACCTCTGTGTATGGACCCTGACAGTTCACTTTGGCTTTCCATTACACAGATCTGGGTACCACTTTCTGCCTTCTGCTATGTTTACTGCTGCCCAACAACTGTAGAACATTGATATGTGAAAATGAACATTGACATTGCCATTTGTCAGAGAGGTTGTAATAACACACTTGTGAAAGTACAGACTGACTCCAGATCGTTTTGTGATTCAAGGGTGTTTATTTAAGTGCTATTCAGTGTAGGGGTATGTGCAATGGGCTGGGTTGATGGTGGAGGAATGTCCATGGTGGAGTCCAGTCTATTGGTATCACAGGTGCATAGTCCAAGGGGGACATAGGAGGTGGAGTAATGGCAGTTCAAGGTTGTCAGGGTGACATAGTGGGACAGAAGGGTGACAATCAGGAGAGTCTTATTTCCTGGCGGGGGTCTTGGCAATGTTCACGGTCTTGTGCCTGGATTACAGGGACCGTTTGCGGGTGGTTCTCCTTCTGCAGGGAGTGGGGTGCTGGTGGCCTGTTGGTCCTGTGGCGGGACCTCCTGTCCACTAGCGCCGGTGGACGTGGTGGGCTATTCATCGTTCAGGCTAGTGTCAGGGGCCCGGTGGTGTGCCACTGCCTCCCTCATGGTGTTGGCCATGTCAGCCAGCACCCCTGCAATGGTGACCAGGGTGGTGTTAATGGACTTCAAGTCCTCCCTGATCCCAATGTACTGTTCCTCCTGCAGCCGCTGGGTCTCCTGCAACTTTGCCAGCACCGTGCCCATGGTCTTCTGGGAATGTTGGTATGCTCTCCCTTTATGTTGGAGAGTGCCTCGTGGAGAGTGGGTTCCCTGGGCCTGTCCTCCCCCTGTCGCACAGCAGTCCTCCCTGCTTCCCTGTGGTTACCTGGGGTCCCTGTAGTGGTGGACACACTGCTGAGTGACGTGTCCTGGGGACAGAGGGATGGGCCCGCTGGGTGGGTGCTGTGGTGGTGTTTCCTGAGGGGGGAGCTTCAGTGGTGGTTTGTGACTGTGGCATGGGAACCGACTGTCCTGAGGTCCCTGATGGGCCAGGCTGGTCATCTTGATCCAGGCATGCAGAGCTGCTGTCGTCACTGTGGGCCTCTTCTGTGGGGGGACTGGATGTGGCTGGCAGCTCCTGTCCGGTGACGTTGGGTAGGGGTTCTGTTGGGGTGTAAATGCATAGTTATTGTATCTGTGTATGGCATCTTGTGCAATGGGTGGGTTACACTCTACTCCTGTGCTTGCATTATTGGCTTGGCCCTTGTGTGATTGGTGATTTTCTGGCCTGGGTGAGTCTCTCGACTGGACAAGCTTTGGTGATGGGTGTCCATGCATTGGTGTTACATGCAGGGCTTGTTATTGGGATGTGTGGATTGTGATAGTGGGGTATCTGTGGGGTGTTGTGTGTGAGGGTAGGGGTAGGAATTTGTGATGGCATGGAGGTAGGGTGTGGGGGATATAATAGTAAAGATATGACTTACCAGAGTCCAGTCCTCCTGCTACTCCTGCCAGGCCCTCAGGATGCATGATTGCCAAGACTTGCTCCTCCCATGTTGTTAGTTGTGGGGGAGGAGGAAGGGGTCCACGCCAGTCCTCTGTACAGCTACCTGGTGTCTGGATACCGCGGAAGGTCGTTCCACCTCCTCCTGATGTCATCCCGTGTTCTTGGATGATGTCTCACTGCGTTGACCCTGTTGATTCTCCGCCATAGCTTCATCTTCCTTGCAATGGAGGTCTGCTGCAGCTGTGATCCGAATAGCTGTGGCTCTACCCGGATGATTTCCTCCACCATGACCCTGAGCTCCTCCTCAGTAAACCTGGGGTGTCTTTGAGGTGCCATAATGTGATGTGGCTGATGTGTGAGGTGATGTTTGTTGTGCTGTGTGATGTGTTGTGTTGGTGTGTGTTCTTTGAGGTGCGTGGATGTTGTATGAGTGATGGTCTTGTGTGCCTGTGCATTTTGAGATGTGGGTCGTAATACCTGTAGCGGATTTCCGCTGGGGCCACGGTATCTTGACGGCTGTCAGCACGGCAGTAAGCAGGATTTACCGCCAGGGTTGTAATGGGGGCCTTAGTGTTTGCTCTTGCATGGGGTTAGCTGTCAAAGCTCCCAACCAGCGACAGCAAACAACAGTGTCCCGAGGGTGGGCACCTCAGGACATAGGGAGCCAGCCCTATGGGTTGGAGGTCCCCAGGGCCATTAATTACTCAGGGGGAAGGCGTGGTCCCCCCTCCTTTGTGATAGCAGGCCTGCCCTAGAGAGGTGGTGGTCTTTGGAGCTGAAAACAGCCCAGAATGTGGGCCCCCTGCCCCATTCAAAATTCGTCCAAGGCCCTTGGAGGTGGTCCCTGGGTCCATAAATGGTCCGGGAGGGAGGGTCGTGCAGTTCCCAACCCCTTTTTGATAAATCGGCCTGGCCCTGGGGAGGTGCCAATCCCTGGGGATGATATCGGCCATGGGGTGGGAGGCAGTGTGTGCCCTTGCCACAAAATTAATATTTAAATTAGCCCCCTAGGACGTGGCCGACCTGGGAGCTCAACTATAAATAAGTGCAGTAGACCACGCTTACTTATTTATTTTTAAAAATGTTTTCCAAAGATCCGTGGAGGACCACACCACTAGGCCTAGGGGGTCAGGGTTTCCCTACCCTGCCCCCTTCTCTCTCTCGTCTTTTTTTTTTTTTCTTTTTTGGGACACGGCTGAGTCTAGTCTCAGTCCCCCAAATGGCTGCCAACTGTTCCTGGTGGAAGTGATGGCTGCCAATCGGAATCCACGGAGGATCCGCGTTCCTAGATATCTGCATATATTTTCCTTTAATATCTCTGAAACTACTAAAACGGACTTACACCAAACTACAAAAAGCACCCTTTCTGGACCTAGACCTAGCTTTCTGTTAAATTTTATGTAATTCCGTCCAGTGGTTCGGGTTGTAGTCATGTTCAAAATTCCTATGGGAAATTGCATGGGAAAACCAGGTTTTGGAACCCCCTCTTTCTCAGCCCCCGCATGACCGATCCCCTAAAACTTTCAAGACAGCACCTGAAATGAGTGGCAAACTAGTTTTAAAAATTTCATGAAGAGTTGTTAAACTGTGCCAAAGTGATTAGCAAAATATGGGAACTAGGCCCTAACTATAACTACCTACTGGCGACTGCCAGGAGATTATAGATATATGTGTGTATATATATATATATAGTTAGGGCCATGTTTCCAGGATTTTTTTTTTTTTGACTTGCCTATATATTTAGCACCATTTGATAATTCTTCACAACATTTTCCCAAAAAAGTGCCCCAGTGATTCCTGCTGTGCACAGAAAGTTTAGAGGTGAACCGTTGAGCCGAGGCCTAGAAAAAAAAGGGGGGGGGGGGGGTAAAAAAAAGTTGCATTTTGCATGTAATTACCATAGGACCTTTAGACATGACTACAGCCGGAACCATTGGATGCAATCACACCAAATTGTCACAAAGCTACATTTTGGTACGCAGATTATGCTTTCGCTTATTTGTTGTAAATCCGTTCAGTAGTTTTTGAGTTATTAAAGGAAAAACAAATTTGTATATCTGTGATCGCAAAGCCTTTGCAGAGTGACAAGATTGTGCAGGGAAATGCACAGCTCTTGTTGGCTGCCAACAGTTCAAACCAAGAAGTGTTGGCAGCCATCTTGGGACTCCGCTTGAGCAGAGACTCACATAAACAGTGTGAAAAAAAAAAGAAGACATGGGGCCAGGGTAGAGTCGCCCTGCTCACCCTGACCCTTAGCTCTGGTGCTGGGGTCCCAGTGGGACCGCCTATTCCCCCCCAGCCTCAACGGGGGAAAAAAAGCATTTTTTTAAATTTTTACCTTGAAATCACAACATCGCAAATTTGTGAGGAAAGTGTAAAAAAAAAAAAAAAAAATCAATTGCAGACTCCAGCGCTTGTTTTTTAATAAGTCCCCAGGTGGGCCTGGTCCCGGGGTCATTTCTGTTTTTTTTAATGGTGGGGAGCCCCTGACCCCCCCCCCCCCCCCCCCACAGCCCCAGGGACCACCACCTCCCCAGGCCCAGGGCTTTAGTTAAGGAAATGAATGGGGCCACACGTCAAAATGATTTTCTGAGGTGGGGGAGGCTCGATGGCCTCCCCCACAGCCCTGGGGACGACCCCCTCCTCCAGGGCTTGTAACTGATATGATGTGGGAGGTGGGAGGCCCTGCAGGCCCGGGGACCACCACCTCCCCAGGTATTTAACTAAGATGGTTCAGAGTAGCGCGCTGCCCTCCCACTGCCCCGGGGTCCATCACTTCCCGGGGGCATTTGACTAATAAACTGCGGGGCGAGGCCTTGAGGCTACCCCTCGGTCCCAAATAGCCCGTAAAGGGAACAAAATGGAAAAAAATATATAAAAAAAACCTTTGGCCTAATTGTCAAGGTCTCAGACCCCCACACTGGAAGTTGAGGGTTCTACTCCAGGTGTGTCTGTGATCATTTTCCTCCTTTAATCTCTTTTTAGCTTCAAATATTTAAGGCTCGTACTGAAAGGTTATCTCCCTCTTTCAAACTGACAAATACATTTTTCTTTTCAGTTTGTCCAGAAATATCTCATTCTAAGTATATAATCCATCAAAAGCCTAAAAAACTCTCTATCCCTCTCTCTGTCACTCTTTCTCTCTCTCTTTCAATCTTTTTACACACCCATTCAGACCCTTACGCACCCACTCACAGACCTACTCAGACTCTCACACACCCACTCACAGACCCACAGACACCCTCATGACGAAGGCCATGAATGGAGAAATGTTGGGTGCTTATAGGGGGTTGGACTCGGGGCCTGGCCGCAGGCTAGAGGACGTGCGTGGCGGTGGTGATATTAACGTATAGTCATGAAAATGACTATACGTTTAAAAAAAATATATGTATATATATGTTTACCTGGAAAATACTTACATTATCATTGTAAATGCATGTGTCGTAAAGGTATAGTCTTGGTAAAACATTTGATTTACATGGTAATGGTTGCATGGTAACGACATATGTGGTAATGCCATGCATAGTTCCGTCATACAACCAGTGATGGATACTTTGGACGACTGTTGTGGTCAAATTTGAAAAGGAGAGATCTTTGTTGACACATGCCTGATATTCCCCACTGTTAGAGCTGGGGATTTGGCAGCTTGCAACTCTCTAAGCCACTCAAATGATGAGAAACTACTTGTCAGGATGTTGCTAGCTATCAGGACTGCAGTTTTTGTTTGGTTCGAGTAAATATAGTTTGTCTTCTTACAGTGATGTGTGTATTTTTTTTTTAACAATTGCTGTATTTGTTTCCTGTTCTCCTGGTTCACTTTGAATGAAGTGAGTTTGGAAGTCCTTGGTGAGCATTTGGAATTTAAATTCATGAACTAAGGTGATCTTAGAAAGAGATCATATAAATGTTAAAAAGAAGAAGAGAAATGAGAGTGCATTTGGGATCCCATGCACCATGAGTTTCAGAGCTGAAAATTATGAACCCATTTTGGTTGGATGGTTGCAGTCTGAGAAGAGCAACTGACACAGTTGGAGTGCTCAGTTTTCCAAGTTGTCAACAAGATTGTGTGGTCTTCTTTGACAGGTGTCACAGATAGGTAAAGATCAAAAACTTTAAATGACTGGCCTTGAGGAAAGAATGCTGTACCCTGATGTCACAAAGTGCAATTTCTGAACACCTAACAGTTCATTGGTCTGTTACACAAAATGGTGTTGGAACTGGTTGGTGACTTCACTATTAGTTTGCTCAGGAAGTGGAGATTTGAAGTGGGTCTGTAGTTAGTCAAATCAAAATGGGTTGCCTCAGTAGTGGGTGTACAATGAATTACTTTACCTAATTTACACCCATCCTGTTTAGAGAAAGATGAATGATATATTAATGATTCTTGTGCCATATGAAACAAGAATAGACTTGTGTTCTTTAATTCTGGATGCCAACTAATAATCAACTGGGAGATTTGAGTCTTTTACATTTCCCCCCAGTTTTGTTTAGTAGTTTAAGGCCCATGGAAGAGAAGGTAGCAAGGTGGGATTGACAATATGGCATTTCGGTTGGGTTTAATGGAGGGCTTTTCCTCCTGGGCACTGGGCAGTAACTTTAGGATTTTGTTCTTAAGAAAGGAAATCAGTTGGTCGAATTCAATGGGGGCCTTCTTCATGACTTCTGGATCAGATGCTTCTTGGAAAATTTGAAATAATTATTTTCTTTAATTTATGGCTTGATATATTTGGGTACCTTATTTACTGAATAGCCTCGTACTTGGTGTTATAGGCCTCATATAGACTTTGCGGATTTCTCTAGGAGGACAGCCTAAGCTTTCTTCCATCATCGGTCAAGCTTAGCGCCATATCTTTTCAAGTTGTCTAAGTTTCTATAAAACAATGTATTCGATATTGGTGTTAAGTGAGTAAGCAGAGCAGACTTTATTGGCGTTTTCTAAGAATCTGCTTGAGCTGGCCAGAAGAGATGGGTATTGGCATTCAGAACAACATCTCTTTTGTTCAGGTGATATGCTCTTTGCCACAGTCTTTGTCAAAGGGTCTCTTTTGGAGACTGTCCTGTTCCTTGTACACTTTTTGATCCTGGTCCAGCACACAATAACCTGGCTACAGAAACCTGTATGAAGAGCAGCAAGAGAAAGGAGGTGTGTACGGAGATGCTGTAAGTACATTTGGGAGCCTCCGTAACTTGGGATGCAGGTTAGCAAAAGCAGCTAGCTCAAGAAACTTTAGTCATATCCTTGCCTGGACGTGGGGACGTTGGTCACCGACATTATAAAGAAGTCTGCTGTGGGTGAACCCCTTCTTCAGCAGAGCCAGTACCTCTATTCAGTGCATCATATTCTAAAAACATTCCACAAACATGTAGCATATGCATTGATACTCGAAACATGAGTATCCTATGCTGGAAAACATATTTGGTCAGTCTGAAATGCTGAAATAAGTCAAAAGACAGCACTGTTTTGCTGCATCAGGGACTTTCAATGTTACAAAACCACAGAAAAAAACAGTACACATTTTGTGAAAACCTGGCAGTACACGGACTATACCCAGAGCTCAGATTCACACTTTCTTCACTTGATAGGTATGTGCAGAGGTATTTATTGAGTTATTTAATACATCTCCAAAACCACTGTAATGAAAGGAAAGTTTAAATGCAGCTATGTTTGCGATAAAAATAATTACCAGCCATTGTAGGGACAGTCAAAGAAAATCTGGCCCTGAAATAAGCATATGGTAGTCCTAATGCCATGGCTGAAACATTTCAACATCTTTTAAGGACGCGGAGGATATGTTTATAAAAATATACTTATATTGGAACAAGGCAGTCAACTGGTATAATTCGATTCATAATCGTAGTGTTTCTCCTTTTATCTAATTTATTCAATTCCCCATTGTTACACTCACTTTTTACTCTGCTGGGTGTGGCTGTTCAAAGAAAGTCTTTAGTTACAGTAAACTCTAATTACACATGTATCAGCGCTTCTGGTATCAAGGAGAGGCACTAAAACCAGATTAGAAGGACTAACAAACGTCACTGTCTACTTGGCTGCACCTCTTGTTGAAAATTAATATTGCTTGCTTTTCCCGCCCGTTTTAGGTGCCTGCATAGCGCCCACTCCCTCCGGATTCACCAAGGAGTCAATAGGATTCGAGCAAAATAGGCATAACTGTATTAAACAGTAAATCAATGGACCAAAGTTTATTGGCTCTTAAAAGTCATAACAGTATCTCCTTCGGTGCTATTCATGATATTGAAATGTGTGTCACAACCTTTTCTTTCTGTCAACCAAAATGATAAATATAGCTGTTAAAAAACTCATAACACTATTCGGACACAACAAGTGTTTGTCCGTTTGTTTTGGACAATATCACAGTCCGAGTACCGAATTTCTTTAAGGGTTACATTTAAATGCACAAGAGCACTGCACAAATGTGTACAGCCGTCCACATACACTAGAAGATAGTCCTGGTCAAAGAAACACCCTGTGGCCCCAGTTCAGACTTGATCCCATCTGGGTGTGCCAAGAGATTTGTGCTCGAGAGTCAAAATCTATAAAACAACTCTTACTTGCAAAAACATTGATGTCATATTTTGTTATAGAAATGTATAAAGCTTATACATACCATACATAGATGGGGCGGTAGTAGGCAACAAAAATAGACAAGCAACAACTGACATTACCAATTACGTTTGCTACATGCAAAGCCACGCCTGTAACAGCTTTCCAAAATGTAAAAGGCAGGATTCGCAGACTATGGCTCGAGGAATGGAGTTCAAGCAGGTTAATACTTTCAGATGGAGTGAAAGGGGGAATGGATGTCTGCGTGAAAGTATCAATGGATGAGTGAAGGATGGATGTAAGGATGGATGAGTAAAAGTATGGATAGATGGGTGAAAGGCAGTGTGGATGGATGGATGAAAGGGTGGATGACTGAGTGAAAGGGTGACTGGATGGATGAATGAAAGGATGGATGGATGAGTGAAAGGGAGGCTGGATGGATGAGTGAAAGGATGGATATAAGGATATATGGATAAGTGAAAGGATGGGTGGATGAGTGAAAGTATAGATATACAGAAGGATAAGTGAAAGAATGGATTAATGAGTCAAAGGGAGGGTGGATGGATGAAAGGGTGAATGGACGGATGAGTGAAAGGGTGAATGAATGGACAGATGAGTGAAATGGTGGATGGGTGGAAGGATAGATGAGTGAGTGAAAGAATGATGGATGGATATGTGAGAGGGTAAGTGGGTGGATAAATGAGTGAAAGAATGGCTGGCTAAGTGTGAATGAATGAATAAATGAAAGGGAGGCTCGATGGGTGGAGTGATAGGGTGGATGGATGGAGTGACAGCATGGAAGGCTATATGAGTGACAGGGTAGGTGACTGAAAGGATGGATGAATGGGTGGATGAGTGGATGGATTGGCTAGCAGATGGATGGATAGGTTTGGATATAGATGCGCTGACGAATGGAAGGATTGAATGGTGAAAGACTGAACAATGGGTGAAAATGAATGAATGACAATGTAAAGATGAAATGGTGGATATCAGTGAGTGAATGAAAGGATCAATGTATAGATGCTTCATTGTAAGAAACAAGAGGTCTGCTGGAGAGGGTTGCGATGAATGGTTTAATTTGCTTTGTGCCATAAGAGCTTTGGTTCAAAGTGGGGGTTATTTAAATTTCCTCTCACCTCCCTTGGCTCTGTGAACATTGTTGCCTTATAAGTGACTCCTTTTTAGGTCGAGCCTAGGCAGCGCTATCTCTCGACATGTTGTAATCTACTTCTGTTGGTTTTCACCAAGCCCATCTCATGCCCATCACTTTCATTCGTTACTTGGCCTGCCTTTCAAAATTCCCCTGATTTCGTAGGTAAATGCTTTGCGTTTATCCCACCTTCAGGGTGCTTTATTACAGCCTTGGAGACTGACCCTGTTACATGGATTATTGCATGATTGGTCATATACCTTAGTGTGGCATGCTAATTTTTATTTTTTATTTTGTCCCTCCACTTTGCGCTCCATGTCCTTATGTTGTTTCATCCCCTTCCTTGTTTTTGGGCATACCGCTGTTTCTTTGTGGTGTGTGTGCCCAAAGGCTGCAAGCTGGAGAGGGGCTCTCATATTTTTAGTTATTTTTGTTTGGGAAGTTTCATATAGCATGAACTTGATCAGAGGAGCACTTTACATGAGTACTACTTACATACTGAAGTTTCATATAGTGGAAACTCGATCGGAGGAACGCTTTACATGAGTACTGCCTATGTACAAGTTGAGCAGTTGAAAAATATACAAACCGGCACATTTTAAACCGAAAAATACCTAGCCATCCCATGTCCTCATGGTCAGGGTTCCGCCACCAAACACCAAGCTGCCATGGGGTGCGACAGAACGGCCAGGAGCGGGAGCCCGTGCCCATCCCAGCGATCTGTGCACCCTAGCCCCCAAGCTGGTGTGTACATCCGCCGGTTGGTTCAGGACTGCAGGACCGTATGCTTGGTGTTATCCAGGGGACTCTGCTTTGGGGACCCGTCTGTTGCTTAGGGGTGAATTTAGTATCTCAGCTCCTGCCATGAGGGCGACCAGGGGCCAAGAGGTCCTTCGCCCTCCCCACCCCACCCCAAACAAACTCTGTGCGAATGACCAAATATCAGCAATAAAACGGTCTCTCCCAGCATCAGATAGATGCACCCCATCGTTATGGAACATGTCCTTGCCCCTTAACAGTCTGTATGGGATATTCCATAGGTGCCCCAGTCCAGGGCACAGCCTCGCTAATTCAGAGTTCAGATGGTGCAACAACACATTCATTGTCCTAGACTTTGTCATTTCCCCAGTAGCCGTGCGGTACCATGACAGACCGTGCAATGGCTGCCTCTGGAAAGTCCTTTGACAGCAGAGCATTTTTTTTTAAATTGCCTCCCTGAGGGGCTTGCACCCTATGTGCACCAAGTCATTACCTCACATATGTAGAATGATAAAGTCCGGGAACCGGAGTCCATTGCACCCTTTAGCCATCTTGACCAGCTGCTGTAGCTGTGTGACATGCAGGCCACCGATCCCACACCACGGAAAGGACCTGTTACACAAGGGGGCATATTTGGGCTTATGGAGCAGTTACAACCTGTAGGATGCCTGCCAGATGAAGGAGTGACCAAGAACACATACTACTCAAGACGGCATACTACTGAAACAAAAGGACAACTGCGTTAGTACTCTGTCACCAAATAAAACATAGTCATTGTAACGCAGGACAAATGTATTGTTTGTAAGACATTGATGACCATGGCCTATTGTTTTCACCTTCTCCAGTGACGTGCCCACTCCTGATGCTACTGTGGTGGCCCCTATTTGAAATAAATGTTACGAATAACCAGCTGGGTCTACTCCAGCTCCCTCTAGGGCCATGGCCAGAACTGCTGAAAACTGGTAATGCGACAAGCAATCCCCACCCGCATGATGGAACAATGCGGGGGCATCCGTAGCTGGCCGGACTGCTAAGTAAGACCCCAGGCAGTTCAACGGACATGGTGGAAACCCGGCACAGCCCTAAGTTTGATTGCTGCCCCTTACCCTTCTTGATCAATTTTAGACTTTCGTAACCAAATCATTAACCAGTCAGGCCCTAACTGTACATCCACCCACTGCAATCCTGTAAAATTCCACTTAGACGATCCTACTAATTTGCCCACAGAAAAAGCCCCATAAAAGGCTACCGTAAACGCCACTGCGAATAGCATCACCTCAAACGGGGAATCACAAACCCTATGGAGTTTAGACAGGATGAGACCTAGGTTGTGGGCCGTCACGGGGTGTCGGCTGTCCTTCTTATTGCCCTAGAGGTGTGCCCAGCCAGCCACTGCTCTCTTAATGATGAAGGAGTTTACTTGGCCCTCCTTACCATGCCATTTTGTGACAAATAAGATGGCCACAAGCTTTGGTCCGCGCACAAGATACTGGCTTGCCATGGTCTTTTAGATTACCCAAAAAAAAGGCTAATGGCCTCAGTCGCAAACAAGTCTGATACTTGGAGATGCACACAAATGATTTACAGGGAGTGCAGAATTATTAGGCAAGTTGTATTTTTGAGGATTAATTTTATTATTGAACAACAACCATGTTCTCAATGAACCCAAAAAACTCATTAATATCAAAGCTGAATATTTTTGGAAGTAGTTTTTAGTTTGTTTTTAGTTTTAGCTATGTTAGGGGGATATCTGTGTGTGCAGGTGACTATTACTGTGCATAATTATTAGGCAACTTAACAAAAAATAAATATATACCCATTTCAATTATGTATTATTACCAGTGAAACCAATATAACATCTCAACATTCACAAATATACATTTCTGACATTCAAAAACAAAACAAAAACAAATCAGTGACCAATATAGCCACCTTTCTTTGCAAGGACACTCAAAAGCCTGCCATCCATGGATTCTGTCAGTGTTTTGATCTGTTCACCATCAACATTGCGTGCAGCAGCAACCACAGCCTCCCAGACACTGTTCAGAGAGGTGTACTGTTTTCCCTCCTTGTAAATCTCACATTTGATGATGGACCACAGGTTCTCAATGGGGTTCAGATCAGGTGAACAAGGAGGCCATGTCATTAGATTTCCTTCTTTTATACCCTTTCTTGCCAGCCACGCTGTGGAGTACTTGGACGCGTGTGATGGAGCATTGTCCTGCATGAAAATCATGTTTTTCTTGAAGGATGCAGATTTCTTCCTGTACCACTGCTTGAAGAAGGTGTCTTCCAGGAACTGGCAGTAGGACTGGGAGTTGAGCTTGACTCCATCCACAACCCGAAAAGGCCCCACAAGCTCATCTTTGATGATACCAGCCCAAACCAGTACTCCACCTCCACCTTGCTGGCGTCTGAGTCGGACTGGAGCTCTCTGCCCTTTACCAATCCAGCCACGTGCCCATCCATCTGGCCCATCAAGACTCACTCTCATTTCATCAGTCCATAAAACCTTGGAAAATCAGTCTTGAGAAATTTATTGGCCCAGTCTTGACGTTTCAGCTTGTGTGTCTTGTTCAGTGGTGGTCGTCTTTCAGCCTTTCTTACCTTGGCCATGTCTCTGAGTATTGCACACCTTGTGCTTTTGGGCACTCCAGTGATGTTGCAGCTCTGAAATATGGCCAAACTGGTGGCAAGTGGTATCGTGGCAGCTGCACGCTTGACTTTTCTCAGTTCATGGGCAGTTATTTTGCGCCTTGGTTTTTCCACACGCTTCTTGCGACCCTGTTGACTATTTTGAATAAAACTCTTGATTGTTCGATGATCACGCTTCAGAAGCTTTGCAATTTTAAGAGTGCTGCATCCCTCTGCAAGATATCTCACTATTTTTGACTTTTCTGAGCCTGTCAAGTCCTTCTTTTGACCCATTTTGCCAAAGGAAAGGAAGTTGCCTAATAATTATGCACACCTGATATAGGGTGTTGATGTCATTAGACCACACCCCTTCTCATTATAGAGATGCACATCACCTAATATGCTTAATTGGTAGTAGGCTTTCGAGCCTATACAGCTTGGAGTAAGACAACATGCATAAAGAGGATGATGTGGTCAAAATACTAATTTGCCTAATAATTCTGCACTCCCTGTATATTGTTTATATGACTTCTCATTAGACCCTGTGTGTGCCTTGCAAGCAATGCTGCCACTAATTCCGGGAGGGTGGGACTCCAATCTTTCAAAGATATGTTGGGAACTCTGTAATCTTCTCTGCTGCCCGAGGGGGAGAACTCCCGGAACTCCTGCATCATGGAGCGAGATAAGGCGTCAGTGGCATTATTATGAATGCCAGGAACATGCCTGGCACGAAATGTAATGTCAAGCTTCAAATACAACAGGACCAAATGTTTCAGCAACCTCAAGCAAAACCCACATGAGACTCCCTGCCTGTTAATGCCTTCAACTAATGCCATTTTTTCAGACCAAAATATTACTGATTTGTCCTTAAACACCATCGCGCACCCACAATAGGGAATAATTCCAAGAAAGCTACGTTTTTTGTGATGCCACTGTCATGCCAATTTGCTGGCCAGTCCCCTCTGCACCATTCAGAACCTAATGTGGCTCCAAACCCCGCACTGCCTGCAGCATCAGTAAAAAAGACCTAAGGTAGAACTGGATATGGGGGTGAGAAGGCCATTTGACTGCACCATTAAAATGTTGCAGGAAGGAGGACTAGATCTGTAGGTCCTCTTTAATCTTAGAAGAAAGCAGGGTGTGATGATGCTTTTCTTTAAGGCCTGTCATTGCCATAGCTATGGACTGCGAAAATGGGCGAGCCATGGGGATAATCCTTAGGGCAAAGTTTAGCTGACCAAGCAGAACCTGAAGCTGATGGAAGGTAAGTTTCTTATGTGCTAACACTGTGTCAATTGATTGCCTAAATGCCATTGTCTTATTCAAAGGGAGGGAGCACTCACCTGCAACTATGTCTATTTCAATGCCAAGGAATGTCAGGCAGGTTGAAGGGCCCACAGTTTTCTCTGGGGCTATGGGAACGCCCAATTTCTCAATCATGGCAGTCAGTGCCCTCAAAGCACACAAACACCTCCCTGATCCGGGGGGCCGAACACCAAGAAATCGTCAAGGTAATGAATAACTTCCTTATGGCCTGGGGGCATGGTGAAAATCCACTGTAACATAGAGCTACACTGTTCAAAGTATGTGGAGGACACACTACATCCCATTGGCATGCGTTTATTGTAATAATAGGAGCCCGCAAATCGGAAGCCCAACAGGTGGTAATCATCAGGGTGGACTTGGAGTAACCAAAAGGCAGATTACATGGCAGTCTTTGCCAGGAGGGCCCCCTGGCCTAGATTATGCAGCCTCACAAGTGCCTGGTCCACCGTGGCATAACGGACCGATCATAGCTGAGGATCGATTTCTTAGTTCACCGACGAACCCCAAGGGGCTGAAAGATTATGAATCAGCCTAAATTTAATAAATTAAATTTAATAAAATTGTCCAGGCTCCTTCTTGGGAACCACTCCAAGCGGCGAGCAAACAAACTTCGCCAACAGAGGTATGGGGAAGGGACGGGCCACTCTGCTTAACAACTTCTCCTTCTCAATCTTTTTAGCTACTACCTCCTGATGCATGCGGGCTGACAAGTTACTGCAATGCGGTATAGGGGTTACACCGAGGGTGGGGATCCTGAAACCAGAATAGAAACCCATGTACACTACTCCTGCTGTGTCTCTGTTGGGATATGAATGCAACGACGGAAGCAATCTTGAAATCTGTATTGGGGTGGGCAACAGATGTTTAGCTTGAGGGCTTACTCCCAACCTTGTCTTTCTCTTTGTCTTTTTTTATTACATTTAAACTCAGGGTGAGATGGGTGTCCACAAAAGGAGCAATTATGCTTGTACTTGCAGGATCCAGTTGGGCAGGAGCGCACCTTTCTATTAAAGGCCTCAAAAACCCTTCCTGTGCCCTGTGTGTTGCTGGCGAAAAGGCTGTTTCACAGGTATGTTGTTATTCATGCACTCAAGCCACACATTTACCTCAGTCTGGTCCTAGCCTATATCTGGATCCTCTACTTTGCCCACTTGAAGTTCCTATTGTACTCCAACCATGCGGTGCCCCCATAAACATGATGTACTTTCAGTATCTTGTTAGAATAGAAAATCATGGAAGTTGCCAATTCAGGTTTTTTTTCTAACAACACAGACATGTAAACATTAAAACCAAATAACCAATTTGTAATGTTTTCTTCCACCCTGGGTTTTTTATCCTTTGGTGAGGTGTCCTTACCGTCTTTTTCTTTCTGATCCGCTTCCCTTCTCTTGGCCCTAATTAGTAAGAAAATATAGTCAAATTCCCCCTTCCAAATTCTTTTCTTCATGTCAAAAGGCTAGCTTCCCTGGCCGAGACAACAATATATTGTGACCAGTGCCCACTGAACCACAAAAACTACCTGTCTTGCTTGCACTCTGGTCTGCGACCCTACCTGGTTCAGAATCCAAATTGGAAAGGTCCCTCCCGCCCAGTGATAGCATGCCACCCAAGCTCTTATTACAAGGACCTGCTGCCCCAGTGGAACGCAACACACTGATGGCGTCGATCTGGTATCTAAGACTAGCCTGGCCTTCCTCATGGTATCAAAAGGCTTCCAGGGGGTAGTAGGTGAGACCATGGTTGAAGGAATATCCAGCTTGGACAATAACTGGGGCAATGAAAGAAAAGCCTGAGGTGTGATGTCATGGGAATCGATTGGCTGCTCCTGAGCAGAAGGTGCCGGCTGCGCTGGGGTCATAGGAATAATGGATGGAACCTGAGGGGATGGCGCTAGAGGAGCTGTTCCAGAAGGAGATGCATTGTTTTGAAATTGGCCAGCAGTGTCTCCAGGGGGAGCTGAGGACAAGGCGGATAGGGCCTTCTTGATGTCTGCCAAGATGGCACAGAGCCCCTGTGCATCCACTGGAGGTGATCCCTACTCATCGGGCGGGCACCCTACCAAGGGGGGGGTAACATTGGTTTGCATTGAAGGACCTGAAGGACCCCCTTGAACAACCCTGCTAGGAGTGAGTGGTTGAGATATTGTAGTAGGCACAGCAAGGCTAGGAGCATCAGACGCGCCATGGGAGTCGGTTGCTGTACAGACTCACCAACCTTCTCTGCAGGAACTGCCAGGGGCTGCTTCCTAGTCCTACGCCTGACTGGAGGGAAAGTAGCACGGGGGAGGCACATGAGACCATCAAGTACAGTCACCTACGATCCTGGCTTCTTCTCTCTCAGACTAAGAGCCAGAGCTCTCGGAACCTCCCTCACCCAAATTTTCCAAAAAACTGTTTCAACAATTGGGACAATTCAGGGTCCTTGCCTTTCCTCTTGCCTATCTGGCTTTTCCCGGAAGCCATGAGCCAGGAAGGTGATTAATATCCTGAATGAGCCTTGAATCAAAAAACTCCTTACACAAACAAAATAGGCATGCACGACTAAAACATTACCCAAGGAACAATCCCCCTCCCCAATGCCCACACGAACCTGCAATCCCTGGTCCATGTTCCTAGGCCCTGGCCGGAGGCAATGTCAGTCGAAGCTGGTGGAAAGGATCTGGGTGGCCTCACCAAGGCCAGGAAGGCGGGGTAGGGATAGCACTACTGGGGCAAGTAGATGGGAAAGTACCCAGGTATGAACTAGAAAGAATTTAGAGTAAGGACTGACTACAGACCAAGCGTGACTCTGGTGTCACAGTATCAGATGGCACAGCTTCGCCTAGAGCGCACTGTGCACGATTGAGGGAAAAAGAAAAAAAACAGGGGGGAGGAATATCTATAGCCGCACCTTAATTAGAATAAAGTACAACTGGCAAGCTCGGGGCTCAATCTGTGCCCAGGATTGAATCACGGCCTTTCCCCAGACTCAGCCCAGAAGCCTCAACTCCTAGGAAATAGGGTCTGTAATTGTGACCATCCAAGGCTACAGGGGCCCCAATGAGTGAGACACCAGATGTGTGGTGGAGCGGAAGAGGGAAACAACAAGCCCCTGCCCCTCCCCCCCAGGCCGAGGTCACAGGGGCACCAAAAAGAAGGCAGCACAACAAGGAAGGCTGCTCAGGGGTGACATGAGTGCCCAAAGGAGAAGCTTCTCCGGGGGACATGGGTGCCCAAATGAGAGGCGGCTCAGGGTAACATGGGCACCCAGGACCGCTGTGCACTCAAAGGTCCGAGCAGCCACTGGATGCTTCCCCCAACGACAATAACCTCGGCCCGCCGCCTAATCCACGAAAAAAGGCTGAGGCCCTCACTGGAGGGCCCTAATTACCCTTTTGTGGATGCAGCATTGGCGGGTGGAAGTGACGCTCCTCTTTCGCAACTCCCAACTTCCTTCTGCCCCCGTCTCGCAAGGCGAGAGGGTGGAAGGAACACGCCAGCAAACACTAGAGAGGTGCACAGGCCTGGGCCACGGAGGCCCTGGGTACTAAGCGCCATGCCACCCCACCCCATTTGGGGTGGCGCTCTCTCAAAATCCTCAACACTCTCTCCCGGCACAGCGGAAGAGTAGATACTACAATGGGACCACCACCAAACCATTCAGCATGATGCACTCTTTCTGTATAGTTCATCTCTGGGTCCCAACACTAGGTGGGGGGGGGCAAAATAGGAACCTCTCTCACAATTCCGTATCTTTTTAAGCTCTAATGGCTGGAACTTTTGTTTTACAGCTGGGAGTAGTTTGTGTTTTAAGGGCCTTGTTTGTAATATTATTCTATTAGGCCTGAAAGTGTGTAATACAGTACACCATGTAGGGGCTAAATATATGGTTACATTGCATTACATTCTGCCATTCTTTTTTCAGGTGGTTATGCTCTCTAAGGGCCAACTATATGGTTACATGATTATGTTTCTTACAAATGCTATTTTATTGTGGTGCCCTCTAGAAGCTATTCTGAGCATTACAGTCAAGTTACTACAATATTCGCTGCACTCAGAAAATCTCCCCATAATGCTTTGCGGGCATTCCTTTCACAAAACATTTTTGCTTAAAACTCACCATGTGGTGGTCCTGGGGCAATAGGATCACCATCAAAATGTTCAGCATGATGCTCTCCTTCTGTCTAGGTCATCTATGGGTCCCCACACTAGTTTGTGGGGACTCTAAAATAATAACCCCACCCACCATTCAGTGTCTTTTTAAGTTCTCTCATGGCTGTAACATTTGTTTTTCACCTGGGAGAAGTTTGTGTTTTAAGGGCCTTGTTTCTAATATTATTCTAGTAGGCCTGCTAGGCCTGCAAATGTGTAGAACACTATACCCTCCGGGGGCTAAAAATATAGTTACACTGCATTGAGTTCTGCCATTCTGTTTTTATGTGGTTATGCTCTCCAGGGGCTGACTATATGGATACATGACCATGTTTCTCACAAATGCTATTTTTATTGTGGTGCCCTCTAGGGGCTGTTCTGAGCATTACATTCAAGATACTATAATATTCGCTCCACTCGGAAACCTGCCCCATAATGCTTTAAGGGACATTCCTTTTACAAAACATTTTTGCCCATAATTTACCGTGTGGTGGTCCTAGGACTATGTGACCACCATCAAAACGGGCATGCTCTTTCTGTCAAGGTCATCTCTGGGTCCCCACACTAGGTTAGGGGGCCCCCAAGTAATAATATAAATAAATATAATAAATAATGGCGATATTTTCATTTCTTGCTGCAGATGGAGGAAGACGATAAATGGAAGTACTTTAATTATATGCAGGGCCACTGGAATTAAATGGCAGAGAGGACCAAAATATGCAGCATGGTTGACCAATTTATGTGGCAAGAAAAGTCCAGTTATGCATTTACAAGGCCAATAGCTCTAACTCAAGCCAGTGTGAGACCTATTGCGTTGCAAATGCTTGTTTGAATCAGTTGCCAATCGAACTAGCTCAGAATGACTGAAATATGATGTGTTGACAGACCTTTGATTAGAAGTCCTGCAGGATTTTAGACGAATTTGTAGGTGATTGCTCTGTGATAGCCAGATAGACGGTTATCATATTTCAGTCTCTTCTGAATTAAAACAGTTGTTGTGTGCTACAGAAAGAGGATTCAATGTATGGAAATATACACCTTATGATTTTGAATTGGGAGAAACAGATTCCTCATACCTTTGATTTGGGACTGCAGATATAGTTATCAGGGAGGCACTCAGGTTTCCAGCCTCCTTTACTAGAGCTGGAAGCTAACCCGTGTTTTGTGGCAAGGACTCACCCTTCGATTCAGGGTTGTCTGGTGTAGCTGAATTGCATTTTAACATTTTTGTCTTTGCATAACTGTAACTGGTGCAGCCATCATTTTGCTTGTGCTAACCCTGCCTACTTAGACAAGGCCTAAACAGGCCGAAGCTGGTCTGGTGTTTCTTCTACTCCCATTTGACGGGGAGCTGTCCTGGCATTTTGGCTGCACTGTTCCAGTTGAAGCAAGATCAATGGTGATTTGCTTAAGGTGGGTCTCTGTGTAGAGTGGCACAGTGGGTGAAAAGCCATATACTGGGTTGTGGCATGAGTAATCACCAGTGGCAACGACTGAATTAAGTGTTGCTTCTATCACTTTGGTGTTTGTTGCATTAGGCACCCTTACTGAGTGTGTTATGCCTGTATTTGGGTCCTGTGCTCACTGTGTCATAGGACTTAAGCTATACCTCAGTGATGAGCTTTAAGGAGGATGAAAAAAGCCTGTGGGTTCTTGTGCTTCCATTTGGAGCGATCCTGGCTGAAATGTTATTATTGGAGCAGGATTAGGATTTAGTAGCATAAGGCAGGTCCCTACCTCAAGTGCCACAATGGGTGAAAAACAATGGATTTCCATGCGGATCTGAACAATTAGCAGTGGCTAACATTAATACAGGCATTCCATCACTTTGTATCAAACCAAAAGCACATAGGAAGATTCCATCACTTTGTTGTTTGTTGCATTTGCTGCATTAAACAAGAATCTTCTGATTAGCTTGCTCAGCGGTGACAGTTAACATTGTAGTTTCCATGTGAAGGTTGTTTGCTTACTTTCTCATGACTTTAGAATCCTGCACCTGTGTGTGCCTTTGTTTCAGTTTCATCACATGATCTCCATTGGATATATGTAAATGAAACCCTATACATTTTTGTCTTGACTGTGCGGCTCATGCGCAGTTGAAGTGCGATAGTTAACCATGTTGCCTGCCTCTGGTCATCACAGATACGTGTTTCTTTTGTTAATGAACATTTTTAGATTTCAAACAGGCAGATATTTTGACACGGACTAATTTCAAGACTTTGGTGCATATTCACTAACTGATGAAGTGTAGGCACCCTATTCGGAGAAAATAGGTGTTTATATCCTCTGGGAAGCCAGGTAGGTTGTGAGAAGTCCAATGTTAACAGGGGGTCATTCACATACATGTATAAGTGTACCCTTGCTAAATGTAATAACTTAGCCATGGTACACAGAAGGGAATAAGGAAATGACACAGTTCATCTCTCCAGAACGCTACAGTCGAGTTGAGATCTAGAGTTAAAGTTTGGAAAATGGTGTTCTTGTGACTTATCTATTGGGTATGGCTTCAGCCACTGTGCTACATATCTGTCAAATAATGCTTCCACAAATCTGGAGATCAAGTTGGTATGATAATGGTGTTGAAGGCTGCTGAGTGACATGCACTCAGATGTCCCTTTGGTCCACTGATATCTATAGGTCGTGAAGCATTATGCTCTAACCCCATAGCCAGCAATCATTGAAAATAATTACATGAAATTATCAGCACTACATTGTTTTCAGTACTGGTTAATCCATTATAAAATTATAATGCCAACAAATCAGCCGCGTGGATACGAATCTACAAGTCTTTTCAACTCCCTGTACACTTGTGAGCCCTTAAATGGCTATAACACCGCCACACTGAATACAGTCATCGTGTTGGCTGGCAGATGACAGCAACGCTAAAGAGATTTTATACAATGACCCCGCCCTTTCCTTTTTCACATCAAAAGCTAATGTTGATTGCAACAAATTTGTACTATCCCTGCACTGCACCACAGATGGTTCTGGGCATGTCATCCTTGTCCTAGCCGACTGTTTTCCTGAACAAAGAAACAAAAGTTTGAGGACAGGGTAGACCTCTCCACAGTGATCCACAGCCCCCAACTTGGGGACCCGGTCAGTTTAAACAGGAAAAGCGGCAGCGCAGACCTTCATGAATGCTTTTAACTCTGGACCACAGAACCTTCGGACTCTGCAGCCAGGAACTATCCTTACTGCTGGGTTGTAAAAAGTGTATAGTGTATATGGCAGGGTAGTCTCCACAGTGCCTCACCACTTAATCTGCACTGCTTCCAAACTTGTGAGCATGCTTAGAAGAGAACTTAGAACCCAAGCCATGCAGTGACAATTTGTGAGAGTCTCGAGTAGTGAAATTAGCACCAGAAAATATAACCACTGAAGGGTGGATGACACACAAATGTTTGTACCTTATAGAGGACATTCCTAAAACAAATAGGATTCTAAAAGGAGTTTTAATGATCGAGTAATTTCTTACTGCCTAAATACTAAAAGACAATTATTTTGAAGGCTCTCACAAAGGGAAAAGAAGACGTTTTTATTTGACTCCTAATATGTACTTAAAATCAGTAGTAAGTTAACTGCTAGGAAAATGTCTTTGTTTACGCCAAAGGAATTGGGAGAAAGGCCAAATGCAAAAAGATCATCAATTCTGGGGTAATTGGGCAAGGGCTCAGAGGTAAAACACTGAGCTACTGCGAGGGAGAAGCAAGAAATAGGAGGCTGTCGTGAGGAATAATTATTGGCCTGAAAAATCATCTAAAGAGACTCTAGAAGAACTATTCAGACTTCTTTCAAATTCCTCACAGTGGAACCTTTTTACTGTCCTCTCATAAATAGGAAGCCTCATCATTATCTAACCAACCAGAGAATACACATCCTTTTTGCAGACTTTAAAACCATCTATCCTGCATATTAATCGAAAGCAGAGCACATTGCAAATCGATCTATATTTACTGCTTCCTTCTTGCTTGTTGCTGGTCCTTAACTTTTCATTCCGTTTCCCTCTCATCTATCAACCGCCCTCTCAAAAAACTCAGTTTTTATTGATACTCACCTAGCTTGGAATTAGACAATTACCTCCCAAACCTCTGTACATTAGCTGAACTCAACACATGGGTTGACAAACCAGCACTACACCACACTTCAGGCTTCGAAGCTTCGGACTTCCATCGTGTAGTCATGGGGACGATCCATTCAACTGGTCACACTCTCAAGATTATATTCATCTCATAAAGACTATTTCTAGACGCAGGAAAAAAATGCTGCTTCATAGAGCATTCACCGGGTCATCAGCTTTTATCTGTATTGACCCACGACAACACCATCATGAGCAGATCCTTCTTTATATACTTTTGCTCTTACTTGAAAAACCTTGACTGAAAGCTCTTCTAAGCTAACCTTTTCAGCATTGGTTCCACTTGGACATGAAACTACATAATGCAGAAACTAGAAGCCTTAAAAGACAATGGAGGAAAACACACAAACGGAAGGATTGAATGTTTGCCCAAAATAAGGACAGAGTATACAAAGCATCCTTGAAGATATCCAAAAGACACCACAACTCTCACCACATTTTATGGCTTACATGCCTTCTAAAGAGCTCTTTAAAATACTTCACGAATTGTTTTACCCAGTTTGCACTGCAACTAACATAGAACAGGTTGAAGATATTTGCAACTCTTTGTAAGAGCACTTCAACAAAAAATCAGGTGCTCCTGAAGTCCCTTTATCCTAAAACCATCAAGTAACACCGTCCAACTGCAAACTTGGCTAAATTGTGCTATATCCACAATTGAATCCATTATGTGCTCTGTAAACCTCCTAACAATAAACCAGTGGGCTAATCAACACCTAAACATTAGAGGATTTCCAGCTAACCCTTGCCCACTGAACATATATAAAATCATTACATAGGAAAACCCCTTCTGTCGTCAGCCAGAGAAATAGTAATTTCTGCCTAGCAAATGGTAATTCCCTGATCAACCATCTTACATTAAACCATATTACTATAGCAAAGACTTTATCGGTCGGACCCTGTAAAATACAGGCCAATATCAACTCAAATGACCCTAGGTAAACTGATTGAAAAGATAACTTTTCCCAGATCTACAGCTTCATTAAATAAAGAAACTTATCTCTGACCGACGGACAGGATTCAGACCTGGAAGGCATATGGAATCAGCATTAATCTTCATCTGGAATGACCTAAAGAACACCATAAGCACTAATGAAGTTTCAGCGCTACTTCTGCTCGACCTATCATCAGCATTCTAAAGTGTACACCACCAACTGCTGGTGCTGAGTCTAAACAGAATACAAATCAGTGACAATTAGTTTGATAGAATCAGTTTGAAAGACTCATAACTTTTGTACAGAGGCTAAATTGCCGCTTTTCAGTCATTCTGCTCATCAACTTTCTCCTCTTGGGTTGGTCTCTTACAGTCCTCAACAATCTTCCCTCTTCGCTTTAACATGTGTTTGTCCCAACTTCTTGACTTAGTTGACTCCTTCAACCTTATCAGCTACAAATATTCTGATGATACACCGATTACTGAAACTTGAAAAACCCTCAGACTTAAGACCTCCGACTTCAGTAAATGCCTCTTGGCAAAAGGCTATTGGACAGTAAAGAATCATCTTAACAGTTACAACTATGATCCTGATATCCATTCGGCTCCAGGACGTAGGACCACCACCAACCAAATCAAAGGAGGTGAAGTACCTTGGTGTGATCATACACGCCACACCTTTACTCAATTAAAGTTAACAAAGTCACCAGATACACTTTATTCATGTTGAGAATTCTATAATGTTGCTTGCTTTACTTAGGGCACATGATTCAGGCTTAAATTACACTAGTATAGTCATGCCTTGATTATGTGAATGGCCTGGTAATTGTATTTTCTAAAATAATGATTGGTAAGCTTCAACAAATCAAGACTGGGTGAATCAGACAAATACTAAGTCTTAGTAGAGACAACCGCAAAAGCCAGGCCCTCAAAGCATTGGCTGCTAGTAGCAAGAAGAATCTCATACAGTACACACTGCATTGTACACGTAGCACACGAGGCAAGCCTTTGGGCTGGATCTTCCTTCTTACAGTTGAAACACAACCTGTACAGCCAAAAGAGAAACCACACGTCCAGAATTGGTCAACTCCTAATGTTTCCCCATTTTAAAAATCATGCATTGAAAGAAGCATTCCTTTCTTCAGAAATGCTAAATCTGAAATGGGCTCCAAAAAAGAATAGGGATCATCAACAGCCCTCTGGATTTCAGGAAAGAACAAAGATATGGCTGATCCAGCGCTCATGATTCAACTATCAAACTACAAATTCACTTTGGTTAGTGTATGCAGCGGCAAAACTATCCCTTGACTTAATTATCATTCACTTCAACACTCAGTGCATATTACACATCTCTCTCAAGTGAATATGTATCAGGCACTTGCCTTGTTTGAGGCCTAGATTCTGCACTGTGGTGTTTTTAATTTTTTGAAGAAAATTTACTGATTTGCCACTCGTTATAAATGATGCTAATAGACAGACTAATATTTCACAAACACCTGCCTTTTTACTTACTTATAAAAACTTAATGTACAATAACAGAGAAGGACAGGAACACAATAGAGGACATGTAATCCATCATTTGATGTAGACGAACCCCTGAAAGCAATTAAGGATCTGATGCATCATTGTACTTTGGAGTCGTAAAACCTGTAGTTTTCAAAATTGCAAGTTTTGTAACAGCAAATTGCTAAGATGCAATAAAGGCATTTGCAATTTGGAAAAGTCTATCTGACTCGCAAAGTGACTTTTGTGGCTCATTGCTAACAGAAGCTAGGAGGGGTTATTGAAGAAGTGTTCCTTCCTGATTGTGATTCAAAATCAAACGTACGTATGATTTGTTAACACAATTGCAGTTGCAACCCACTGATCAGAGAGCGGCTCCCAAGTTGCGGTGGAATAAGATTTGCAAAGTGCAAGCTGTCCCAGTGTTACAGCTTCTCCTTTGTGAATCATGTCAGTCAGCTCCGTGTGGTGGGGCAAGGGGGTTGGTTGGTAGGGGTCCTCTGGACCACTGCATGCTGCCACCAGTGGTGTAGGAACAGTTTTCAGACAGGGGGTGCTGCCATATGTGTTATGTCCCTGAAATCATCGGAATGGTGAAAAAATCAAGCATCATACAAAGAACAAGTGTAGCGAATCAGCTATGCTGATACAGCAGGTATATGTAGTCGATGGTGCATTTTGGAGCAAAATATCACAAAGATATTACTGAAGCATTATGTGGCAGTGCAATGCCATTTATTAACACTGTGTTTTCCACTGAAATGGCCGTGAATTTGCAAAGGCGTGTAATTTTGCTGGAAATTGTACATCACCAAGTACAGTGTCTTAATTTATTTTGATCCGATTAAAGTATTGGTTTCCATCATACTTAAAAATTACTAACTGCTGATATGTTTTGAAATATTTGTAGGGTTAAAGTTTTGTTATGTTTTTTTTTTTTTTTTTTTTTTTTTAAACAACATTGTACAGCCTTTCTTTTCATACTCAGCAATTTGGTCACATAGTTCACATTAAAATATCCTCTCATTTTGCAGTCAGAGAAAGAAAAGTGAAAGACAGTCTCCTTGTTTAAAGAATAAGCAGTAATTTGTCAGAAGAGAGAGCCTAACATTTGACCTCTGTGACAAGATAAAAACTAAATTTATAAGCATCTTTATTCCTCATTCACCTTCTGAACTCCATTGACTACAGCACCCACACCACCCCTACTTTCAGCGCCTATGGCTGCCCTGATGTCTTTTAAAAGTAGCACCAGACACAACTGCTTTTAAAACAAAATAGTTACTCTTTTAGGAATACAAATGCAAGGGTGGGGGCTTGTTGTCCTTTGCAGCCAGTCACTCCTGCATGTTTGACCAAACACAGAGGGTCACAAATAGCAACCAGTCTAATTAACATGCACTAGATAGGTCATTTTCCTACCTATCTGAATATTCAGTTGTGAGGTGACCTCTTTGTAGAAAGGCTGTGTTGAAAATTGCATTCCCATTTGCAAACCAGTTGGTGTGCAATTTGCACATTGTGGATTGCCAAGAGGCTGTACAAGAGCCTTAAGCGTGGTGGTGGGTCATCACAGGAACCATGTCTGTTTGTCTGCACAGTGTAGCCAGTTGCTTTCATGATCTTTAGTTACTAAAAGATTCTCGGTGCTTAAGGCACCCAGACACTCACAAATAATCATATTTGACACTGATAAGCCTCAGAAATTGGACAAATGTCACATTTAAAAAGACCCAGCATTTTGAATAGTGCATTATTCTTAGCTTTTGACTTGCTTGTATTGAAGAGTAATGATGGGTGAAGCACAGTGAACACCATCAATGGCATGTCTTGAATCAAGGTTATTCATGTATAAGACCACTGGAGATCGTATTACTTTTTGTTCTGACTGAAGGGATGTCCCCTTCCTCACTGGAAACTCTAAGTCCTGCAGCCCTGCCAGGATTATCTGTTGATGGAACACATGTCTGATTCTCGCATTCTTCTTTGAAGATAGTGGCAGTATAGGATAGGCGACTTTTCTCACTTGAAACATTGTAGCGTGAGTAATACTGTGATAAGACACCAGCTTATCCAGGACTGCTCTCAGTGACACAGAATAAATGTGCTGCTTAGGGGCCAGGGGCAACGCCAGGTGAGGGTGGGCCCCGAAGACAAATGTGGGCCGGATCGGACTGGCTGAAGTCGTCAGCCAATGGTGGCGCCATATTTTTGAGTTTTCGTAGCAATCCCGCAACATCAGCAATTGACTGGCATGGGGTAATGGGGCCCCCTTGGCGGGTAGCAGGGGCAGCCAAGCAGGTCAAAAAGGGGATACTGCCCTACTCCCCTCCACCAGGTTTTCGCCTGGCTGCCCCAGTGACCACCAACATGCCTGCATCTTGGATTCTCTTGCCTTGGGACACAGCAAGGACTGGCTGGTCGGAGAACCACCTTAGCCTGTGGTAGGTAAGGAGTCATGTTTTGACACAAAGCAGGTGCACATCCTTGGCATCGGGAATGGAAATGCGTGCAAATTCAAGGTGGAATTGGAAGCCTTTGGCTCAAACTGGGGCTGGGGTACAGCAGTATGTTGAAGGGCTCAGGACACCTGCTACAGCAATTGTCCATAGCCTCCCACTGGCGCTCCAATACATGGCCCTGGAAAGGTTGAGGGATTGTGACTGCGCCAGGGGACCAAGGTATGGTCCAGTTGCCCCTGCACATCCCCCCTTGAATGCCAGGGAGAATCCCTCCTTTGAGTTGGCTGAAGAATGGTTGTTTTGGAGTCTAGAATTAATTCCGGCCCATGTTCCCTCTATCTTGAAGGGGCAGGCGAGTTCACCTTGTAATGTGCAATGTGTTGAGGAGAGAGTACAGCCCCTGAGTCAAACGGAATAGTCCATGCTATAGGTGCCTGGCGGGTGGTCAGCCATGACTCCTTTAGGAGCTATTGTAGGAGATTGATTGAATTAGTTATCCCCAAAATGAAGTGATTTACATATTGTAAATAATATGCAAGAATGATGAAAAATGTTTAACGTATTTATGTTTTGTAATAAATACAGCCTGCAAATTTGTTATTCTCTAACGCAAGAGTATTGTCAGCTTATCTCTGTCATTCTAGGAGGATGCTTCCAATCTTGCTTAGTGGGGAAGGTGGGTAGATTTGAAGAGGTCTTGGTACAGTTCCCCACCTGTTGCCTTGAACCCCAGGACTCTTCCAATTTTCTTTTTTCTAATGGAATTTCTTGGGCTTGTTAAAGTACTTGTTGAAATACAGCACCTTTGCTTAAAGCCTCACTAATTATCTGCAGTAAAACTGCTGCATGTGTGGTCACACCAGGCATCAGCAAGCCCTGAATATGAGAAGAACACAGCGGGACATGCAGGTGGATATCAGATAGACACCGGTGATAGGTGTGGAGAGAAGATCTCTTCTCCAGCTGTAACCAGTGGATGCAGTAAGAGATTGACGGGCACATGTGTGAAAGCTCTCTTTGCTTACTCCATTGTTGCTTACCATGTAGCCTGAATAAAATCTTTTGATTTGCAATGTGATTTTTTTGTTGTTGTTGAAAGTATTTTGCAAAAACTTATTTTAGAGTAAGAATAGTCACAGTTTGAATTTTTGTTTTGAGGCTGGCTTCAGCGTTCTCCAAAAGTATCGATTTGTAGCAGGGGTTTCATCTGATGCCAGACCGCTCACCTTGTCACAGGTAATGAGCAACTGGTCACTAGGCTGGCCACTGAAATTATTCCAGATGGAGAGTGTGAGTTGTTGGTACTCCTTTCGATGTCTGTGGCATTTGCAACACAGAAAAATGCTCCTGCGCCCCCACACTCCCATCCTGAATGAAGAGCACCCTCTGTGACTGATGGCTGCCTACATTTAATGCGCTTAGTAGGTGAAATCATTGCCTGTCCTAATGCTGTGTAATTATTAAGATACACTGCTTTTAAAAATACCGAGTGAATAATATTGATTTAGTGCTCTGCTATTTAGAAAAACGCAAGCAAAGGAGGAATATTTAACGTGAGCTGGCAGGGAGCAATAATGGGCCTGCGCTGAGATATTCATGTGCAAATAAATTATGCACAAGGTAAACTATTTTGTTCTGCAGAGCCCGTAATATTAATTAAGCTGTAATTTTATCAACATTGCTTTAATTTACCAAATAAAAGGAAATCATTTTTACCGGTCTTTGAAATGTACAAAATTGGGGGCCTCAATAAAACACCTTGCATTTCCTACAATTACTTTAAAGCCAAGTGTGTAACTATAATATTTAGAGGGTAATTGTGCATTATAATTTATTGATGTGTTCTACTGGATCTAATTACAGTTATAATTTGTTATTTTTTTCTGGTATCACATACGCTTCATCTAGGTCCAACAGTGTTGTTTTGCAAGCAGGGTCCAATCAGTTTTCTCATGTGATAACAGTTAATGACTGAATAACTTAAAATGAATATTCGTTAATCTGAGTTCCGCTCTTTTTCATTGCGTTCATCACGAACCCTTGTCTCGCTTCCTCAGGTCAGCTATTATGACTGCGGTATTCCAAAGCATGGGATACAGTCTTTGGTCCACACAAATCCTCACAGAGCCGTAAACCCGATGACCTTTTTTGACAGTCTAGAAAACATTTAATGGCTACTAGATCAAAGAACCCCAACACCAACTTTTAGTCCATCCTTGTGCAACCTCTGATGCATTTAGTGGCATGAAGTGCAAGTAGGTGCTCTGCAGATCTCTGTCACTGAATTGTCTTAATCCAAAATAGTAAAGACTTGGAAGAGGGACATGGGAGCAAAGTGCAATGTTAGGAGACATAGGGCGCACACAGTATGGTAGGAGCTTTAAAACAGGATAGATGCCGCCTACGTGTGGTACAGGTTAACTATGTTCACATGACTTACTTGTCTCCGTCATCCATCCAGCATATGTGCTCAGATACTCGCCATAGATGTGCGCAATGCAGACTCCCGGCAGCAGACATGTGCATATGGCATGGGATTGCTCAGCTCGATCGGGCTGAGCCCTAAAATAGCACTACTGGTACTCCTGGAGGAACTGGGAGGGCCACGGGCAGACCGGAATTTTATAGGGATGGCATGCCTGGTGGCAAAAAGAGACATTTCCCAATTATGGAAAAGACCTACATCCCGTTGCTGTCAATGTGGCGGTTTGAAGTCGATTCACGAGCCTCTTCTTGTAGGAGGCTAATATACACAAGATAGATTGCTAGGATTCAGAGTAGGCTTAAAGATAGCATTTTATTTAGCTGCAGCGGATTACACCCAAAGAGTGTCCATGACTCTCTCTGGCCAAGTGCAACTAGTCCCCCCCCATATGTCTTAATTGCAGAGCCCACTCTACCCCACCATACACACATCATAAATTCCAAACACGTTCAAACAAGCTTTTCCTCTGACACTGTTGAACCAAAAGAACAGGATGTTTAAGCACAAAATAACATTTCTGAGAAAAAAGAGTGGCGGTTAAGCCATCTGCAAAGTTTTGAAAACATTTCTAAGAAGCCAGCACATTGTTAAGAAACAAAACAAGCACAACTGCTGAAGGCATACAATTTTACTTGTAGCAGATACAGAATGGAGTTAAAGGTTAGACGAAATGAAGCCCTCATGCCAAGTTAAGAAATCCATTTTTCACAAACCGCCCTTTTTGCTGTGAAGCAAAAATTTTGTCTACAATTAAATTTCACACATTTCCTTAACATGTATTATTTTTTCCCTTGGAACAGCAGGTGGTTGACAGCAGATGCACACATGGAACATATCATAAGCAAGCAGCTGATACAAAATCAAAATCCCAATATTCCACCAGCAACTAAAAGCAATACAATAAAAATGTCCCATCCCCATGTGGAAAGTAGGCCCCAGAACCATCATGAAAAGGGACCAGGTGCCTGTCTCCTGGTGTATCTCGGCAGCTATTCTGTGCAAATTTTTTATGGCCAATTGTACTGAGGGAGCATTATCCAGTATATATAGACAGCAGGAAGAACCTATTATCCGGCATACACCACCACGGTCAGCCAGGATGATGTCTAAAACAATCTTGTTTTGAAGAGTAATCTATTGGCTTGCATTTCAACAGTTATGTTAGCCAGGGCTCCTGCAGTCTCATTTATGACACCCTCAACTACCTGCGTAAGTCTTCTTATGTCTCTACTAGTGAAACCTGTTCTCACTGGAAAGAATAGGCCAAAAAAGAAAACCTTAGTTACCTCCCCTTCAGTGTCACTTTGGTCTACCTCTCTTTTCTGCAATCAATGATCTTTATGGTAATTTGGTGAGGCAGGATAGATGGGAGGTACCAGTAAAGCAATAAAACAAGTGCTCAACCAATTTTTGGGCAACTAAGTATAGACACTTGATCCTCATATAAAGTATGTATTTGTGGTCGGTACAAGCAAGGGACATTTGGTGCAATTTAACATTATCACCATGGAGCAATCACTGTTACCCATAGGATGAGTGCGATAGGCATGGATACATAGTGTACCCTTTACATGGAGTACGGATATAGTGTATTTGCATTGGTAATATTGCGTGGTTTATAATCCACCAGTTGAACTATTGTGAAATCCATTTCCAGGGCGGTACCAATGTGTGTAATGTTATTGGCCCAGCATATTCTGTGTATGTCATCTAACAGGGGCGTGTCCAATTAGTATCTCTTTTCACCTCTGAAGTGACCATTTTGGATAGTTCATAATAAGCTCTACACGATCCATTTCTTGTAAAAGATATAGGAACAAATGGGCTTTTAGTATCCGTAGAATGAGGCAACAGGTCACAAATGTAACAATCTGTCTTGTTATAGACCTGCTGGGCTGCTCCTAATATTTTAATGAAGGTATTATTCATATAATTTATTCTGTGGGCCTCTTTGTGGGGTTCTAAAGTTATGGAGTGATGTTCTGGAGGGGGAACAGTGGTGGGAAGAACCTTATGTATGGGAACATACCATTCAAGCAATAGAAATGCCACCAATATAAGCAAACAAATAAAAAGCTATGCAGCAAATATTACAATACCCCGTCTTTTTTCATTCATTACTTTTTTCTCCTCTGGTATATTGTCATACCTGGCCATTTTCCCTATCTACTCTAACAGACAGAAGATATAATAATCTGCAGTGTCCTTTATTTCCAAGCCTCACTGGCAAGCTTATATACTGGTCCGAACGTTGGTGGTGCAGTCCCTCCTGGGACTGTTTCTTCCTTAAAGTCTCTTTATAGTTCATCCGAACCCTGTTCCTAAAATTGTATCTAGGTCCATATATCTCAGAATCAAAGAGTTCAGGGGGAAAAGTAGACTTGTCAGCGTATTCCTCAGGTGTCACTTCTCCATTCCCAAAAGGAACTTGGTACGCAATGTGCTCATATGCTCAGTCTCAGTATCCGGGCAATTGTCTAATACCCACTGGTCATAAGGTAAAGGCAAAGGGCACTTTTTCACATGTGATGCATGAATCCAGTTTTTCTTTCCGTCACACTTCACAGCGGATGGGTGGCCAGAAGAACTTGAAAGGGCCCCTTCCACCTGGTTTCAAGGCTCTTTTTCTTTTGGAAATTCTTTACAAAGATCCAGTCTCCTGGCTTGATGTAGTGTCCAGAGCCCTCAAGTCTCCTGGCAGTGCTTCTTTGACCTGTTCATTGATAGAACGCAATTGTTCTGTTAACTGCACACAATAGTATAAAAACAGTGGGTGATCTATATCAGCAAATTTTGTTGTCATAGGTACACCCCAAACATTAGCTGGTTGCCCCATTGGACAGTAAAGCTATAGGTAGTGCATCTGGCCATTTTAGTTTTGTCTCAGCACATATGGTACCTAATGTGGTCTTTAAGGTACCATTACATCGTTCCACTAAACCTGCTGCTTGCGGATGATAGGCACAATGAAATGCCTGTTTTATCTGAAACCCCGTACAGACCAGATCCATTACTTGCCAAGTGAAATGACTGCTATTGTCACTCCAGATTGGTCGAGGCATGCCGTATCTGTTAAACTATTCCTTCATCAAAACCTTGGCTGTGCTGGCGTTGGAACAGTGCGTCAGTTGATAGACCTCCACCCATCGACTGACGGTGCATATTACCAACAGCATATACCTTTTCTTGTTCACTGGTTTCATTTCTACAAAATCCATTTGCAGGACTTCGAATGGCAAGTCCGGTTGTGCAAAATTTCCTTGAGGGACAAGAGTGCCTTTTCCTACATTGTATGTCTGGCATATGAGGAAACTGTGGCATTCACATAAGCATTAGGTAACATCCATCTAATTTTCTTTGTCTTGTCTACCCAACATTTTTCACTATCTAAGGTGACATAACGGGACCACTTAGCAAGTTCCTCCAGAGTAGCTGCATCCTGAATATCCTTTACACAGTCTGTTGTCTGGTTCATCATGCCAACTTCTGGTAACCATCTAGCTGTCCCTGCCACATACATGATAGTGTACTCAGCTTGTGCTGTATTTTTCACTGTCCTGTCTGCAAATGCATTTCCTTTTCCTACATCATTCTCAATTTTCTTGTGAGCTGAATATTTTACCACAGCCAATTTCTTAGGCAATGTTAAGGCATTTAGTAGTTTTACAGTAAGTTCACCATGCCGTATTTGTGTTCCATGAGAGGTCATAAATCCCCTTAACTATCAAATCTTTGCATAATTCACATGCCCGAGTCAAGGCTATCAATTCCGCACGCTTGTGCAGAGTTGTAGGGTATCTTGTTGCTTTCCACTATAGTCTGTAACGTAGTAACAGCATAGGCTGCAACTGCAGGAACCTTCAACATAGAATTTGCCATCCCACTCCTCCAATGGCGTGTCAGTGAGGTCCACTCTACCTTTGGTCACTTGTTCTGTTCTGATAATACAGTCATAAACAAATTGAGTTTGTAGCCTGTCAACCTATCATTTATCAAATGTTGTGTCTGTGTTTTGTTCAGTAGAACATCTACAGCGTAGGGTACCATCACTATTAATGGATGTCCAAGCACATATCTTTCACTCTGTTTCACTGCTGCTGCCGCTGCTACTACAGTTCTGAGACAATGTGGCAATGCTCGTGCTACCGGGTCTATCCTGGATAAAAAAATAAGCAAAAGGTCTGTTTTTGTCTCCATGTGATTTTGTCAATACTGAAAGGCTGGAACCTTTGTTTTCATGTATAAATAGGGTAAAGGGTTTCTGATAATCTAGGGTGGCCAACACAGGTGCATTACACAAAGCCTTTTTCAATTCACAGAAAGCTCTTTCACATTCATCATTCCAAGTGGTTGGTACATGTACGTCTTTGAGAGTGAGGGCAACTGAAGGTTCCGCTATGAGGGTATAATTGGGTATCCATTGTCTGCAATATGAGGTAATACCTATAAAAGCTCGACCATCTTTTGGTGTTTGTGGGCGTTGTAAGTTGCAAATTATTGATAATCTTTGGGGGTCTAGTCTTCTACCCCCCCTTCGACGGGAGGTGCCCTATATAGGACACCTCCTGTTGACAATATTGCAACTTGACCTGTGTCCATGTGTGCCTAAATATGACAGCAATTCTGATGTTGCCTGTTCACATTGTTCAAGTGTGTCAGATGCAATGAGTAGATCGTCAATGTACTGTAAAAGGACATTGCCTTCTTGTAATTTTAAAGTATCCAATTATCTTTTTAGAGCCTGTGAACAAATTGACTGACTCTCCATATACCCCTGAGCAGCTCAACAAAACTTGAAACATCTGTTTTTTATGGTGAAGGAGAATAAATATTTACTTTTCTCCGCAATTGGTATATTAAAGAAAGTATTATTTGAATCTATAACAGAGAAATATTTGGCAGTGGGTGGGACCATGTTGAACAGTGTAGTGACATCTGTTACAACTGGGAATTGTGGTACTACTATCTTGTTAATAGCTCACAGGTCAGTAACCAATCTGGATTCTGTCTGTTGTCCAGTAGGACTTTTCTTGATGACGGGTAGTATGGGGATAATACAGGGACTACCATAACTCTCCTTCACAATACCCTTATCAAGGAGGTCCTGTACTATAGAAAAAGTCCTTCCTCGGCTTTGGGGGATAACTTATATTGTGGTATGCGGGGCAAGGATGCGACTTCTTTAATGCGTATCCTGACTAGTTCCATTTTTATGAAACCTGCATTGTTGTTTCATAGGGCGCAAATAGACGGATCTATATGTGACAACTGGTGGGGTAAATTAGATGTGGAAAGAACAGGGTAACTCTTTGAAATGGAAGGATTAACAATTGCCACATATACTCCATCAGGGGAACAATAAATATGAGCATGCACTTTCTTTAACAAATCCAACCCTAACAAATTTTCGACACAGTCTTCAGTGAGGATGAATGAATGGGGAAAAATATAAGGTCAAATAGTAACATCCAAAGGCTTTGATATGGGGCTTCGTACAGGCATTCCAGCAAATCCAAGTGAAGTGTTAATAGACCGAAAGAGGGGAGCCCCAGGAAGATGGCTGTGGATGGTGGAGGTGCGGGTAGCTCCAATGTCTAACAAAAAAGGCTGCTCTTAACCACACACCTGCATGTCTTCCTACGGTCCCCGCTGATATACTGTAATTGCCAATCTCCCTTTACCCTCTTATGGGCATCCCTAGTCCATATTGTCGACTTGGTCATCTACCACATATGATCTGTCCATGTGTGCTGTGTCAAAGTAATTAGTGTGCATCTGTTGTTGAGAATGTGTAGCAAAATCTTCTCTAGATGGTCCACCTCTTCCTCCCTGCTTTCTCCTATTTCCCATCCCTCTCTGCATTCTCTCGCCAGAATTTTGTAGTTCTGGACAAATGTCTTTCCAATGTCCTTCTTGCTTGCAATATGCATAGATATTATATCCTACCACTCTCATCGCCTGTTGCATAGGAGTATTTGTTTGCCCTCTGCCAACCCACCATCCATGTCCTCTTGCATTCTGTATCTGTTCTGTATCTTGGGCCTGGTTAGGGAAAGCCTGTTGCATTAATGCTTTTGTTTTCAAATCCTTCATTTTCTTATCACAGACCTCTTTCTTGTTTTTGAAAATATTTTCATATGTGGCCATAACTAGGAGTTCTGATGGACTCTTAGTTGGCCATGTACTTCAGTATTTCTAATAGCGTCACAGAGGTCCTTTTGCATGTTATTAATGAATTTATCTGCAAACATTAGTTGGCCAGTCTGTGTATTAATATCTTGTCTTCTCTGGTCACGAAACACTTCTTCAAACCTAGTAAAATAATCAGATATTTCTTCTTCATTTTTCTGTTTACAAGCCATTATTTTGTCCCAATCTACATTGTTTCTAGGTATGAGTGTTTGGAGGTGTTGTATGATTCGGTCAGGCAAGTCGCAAAGGTGCTGAGAAGGGAGGTCGCCAGCCGCTCGAGTGGCGTCATCCCCTTCCAACACATTCCATGTAGCCAGGTACCTTGCCACATCATCTACGTCCTGTATTTGTCTCCAAATCGATATATGTAAAAGAGTGCCAAAAACATTTCAATATCCTTAAAAGTCAAGACACATAATTTGCTAGCAGCTTCAAGTTCCTCATAAAATTTAGATGGATTTTTTCTATAATCAGGAAGGCCCTTTCGTATGTTAAGAAGTTCAGATCTTTGCCAGGGAGTATGTACATATTGTGAACTAACGCATTGGGGTTGAGTGGATCAGGTATAGGGTGTATCTCCCTCATGGATCTCTGGCGTGTTATGTCATCTAAACTATCATCATCCCCTGGCACTTTAAGAAGTTCATCTAGTAATCGTGCAGTGTCTAACAACTCCTTGACTGCCTTTATTCTGTCAATAGGGTCCATGTTAAGTGAGCCAGCATGATATCGGGTAAGGCCCATGGTAGTTGGTACATCTATACCATTTCAGAACATTCTTTCTTGATCCATCTAGCCATCAAGTCCAAAAGACAATGTTGCTAAAAATCGTTATAGTTTTTTAATTCATGTTAAGTGATGGCTGAATTTGTATATGGAGCATCCGTTATCCACCTATATACAGTGACCGGTAGGGCCGCACCAGTTGCTCGGGATCTACTTAGTCTTTCACCTTCCGTGAGAAGACAAGAGAGAACATCACCGTGGGGTCCTTCCAAACACTACATGGACTGGTGTCAGAAGTGTGTCCTACAGAGGAGGGCCAGTGTCCCTTCTTGTATTTCTTAAATCTGATATGGTTATTTATATATGGCGACTGTTGTGGAGTATAAGAGACAGTTACTTGCTGCATTTTAGAATGAATCTGTGAAGTCACCATTATACTTGGAGTACTATTAAACTGAGGTATTCTTCCCATAATAGTGTTTGGTATAGCAGCATTTTGGTGGTTTGCATGGGGACTGGTTTGGGATGAACATTTATAATCTGGGCCGGATTAAACATTTGACAGCCAAGAACCTGATTGCCAACATTGGGGACATTAGGGACAGATCCAGGAGGAGGAGGAATAGCAACATGAGGAGCGGGATTAGGGATATTGACGTTAACATTTTGCACTGGAGCATTGGGTTGGACGGGAACATAAGACGGAGGATTGTCCAAAAGATTTTCCAACAATTCGTCCTGTGTAGTCTTTTGTCGTATGTCATACACTGACCAAGATGGATACATTTTATTTATAGTCATTCTAAATTCCCGGTCTCTCTCTTCAATATTCTTCTCTTTCTTGGCGTCATTATCTTCTTTCAATTTCAAGGCTGGCGGTTTTTGTTTTTCATATTCCCTTGTCTCTTTCATGGCTCTTTTTCTAGTCTCTTTTTCCAATCGCTGATAACTGTCCCACATTGCCTGTCTAACATTTTTGTTAAATAATGTCTGCTGTAAAAAATTTAATTTGTCATTGTCAAAGAATCCATTTAATGGCCACTGTCTGTCTCCCCCTTTCTTCGTATATTTCTGCCAAATTGGGCACCAGGGGGTCGGGCCCTCACCATATTTTTTCATTACTATCCAGGCTGGACTATCTTCGGCTGGCACGGATATAGACTCGTCCAGACGGGGGGTCCAGAAACAACAATAACATTTAGAAATGCATTTCTTGAGCTTACTCATGGTTGTCCTAAATGCAGAATTTACCCATGAGAAGATCACAAACAAGTATCAAGATCAAATACCAAAATCAATATGACATCAATACCAAGATACAATTTTACAAGTTACAAGTGACATAGAACAGTCTCACCAAATAGGCAGGTCCGGATCCTTGTATTCTTGAGGTCAAATGTCCCCTCGACCTCCTACCGGGTCTCAGTGGGAGAAATTCTTTACAGAGGATGGGAGTTGGCGACCTGGGATGGCAGCTACAAGAAACTTCTCTTTTAGCATGGGCCCCGCGATCCACTGTCTCCGATCTCCTTTCTCTGCCACAGCCTTTTACTCTATCGAATTTCTCTCCAGGAGTATCTCAGCAGTCCCGCCAAATTTATGAAGTCAGTTCAAAAGCTTCTTCTTGTAGGAGGCTGATGTCCACAAGATAGAATACAAGGATTCGGAGTAGGCCTTAAGATAGCATTTTATTTAGCTGCATCGGATCACACCCAAAGAGTGTCCATGGCACACTCTTGCCAAGTGCAACTACCACCTTCCCCCTCATATGTCTTTATTGCAGTACCCACTGTACCACACCATACACGCATCATAAATTCCAAACACGTTCAAACAAACGTTTCTGTAACACTGTTGAACCACAAGAACAGGATGGTCAAGCATAAACATTTCTGAGAACAAGAGGAGCGGTTAAACGATCTGCAAAGTTTTGAAAACATTTCTGAGAAACCATCACATTTTTAAGAAACGAAAACAAGCACAGCTGCTGAAGGCATACAATTTTGCTCATAGCATATACAGAATGGAGTTAGAAAAGGTGGAGTCCTCACACCAAGCTAAAGAATCCATTTTCCACAGCAGGCTGATGTTGACTGCTGTGCCCAACAAGAAAAACCAATCTACGAATCATGTGGCTATCCTCAGAAGCATGATAAAGTATGGGGGCAGTGGCCGGCATATCATGGACTAATGTTGTAAGTGGGTAGATCTTTGTGGATATTATGATGTATGCTGATATAGATCTGAAACCTCAAAATTGACACCTGAAATGGAATTAAAGTGCTTGCTGTAAAAGCTGAAATAAAGTTGGTTATGAAAAAAAGCAGGACATATGTGTTATATGGCAGAGGTAGCTTCTCCAGCAGCAGGAGCTGCAAACCTTGAAAAGGAAAACAATAATAAGCTATGTTTATTATTGTTTTATTTTAAAAGGGGGCGGGCCGGGGGTGACGAGCAGTGAGAGGAGGCACAGAGCACTCCCTTCAGTACGCATGTGCGTTTGGCCGGCCGTCTCGGGCCAGCATACACACATGTGCACAAGAGCTCTCTCTAACCCCGCACGGTGTTGCCGAGTTGGAGAGAGCCGTACCAGGCTCCCAGTCAGCGTTGGAGCATCCAGCGAGGGCGCTCCAGCCAATCATAACTCTGCTTTGAGCAAGGTTATAATTGGCCACAGAACAGGCTGGGAGCCTGCAGTGCAGCAGCGGCGACGTTCAGGTAAGTTTTTTTTTACTCATTTTTTTATTTTTATTTTATCTGCCCCGCCACTTTACCAAGTCGCGAGCCGCAACGGTTGTAAAGTGCATCAAAGGAATTTCTATGATGTACTATACGAGTTACCTCAGAATATTGTGAATGGCTTCATCCTGCCCACGCCAAACATGAAAACATTGGTTCTTTTTTTATTTTCAAGCGTTCTTCCAAGTTTAAAAAAGGAATCCTAAAACCCTGCTTATTTCTACTTCATATGTGTATATATATGTATCTGATTACACAGACTTAATCGACGTACTGCTGTGTTTCCTATTAGTAGCCATTCAGGCAGGGCAGGGTCATGCAAAAGTCATAAAATAAATAAGACGGATAAAGCATCTTAGGTCAGAAAAAGGCAACCTCTGTGTTTGCAAAGAAATCTGCATTATTACTTCATTTGTATGTTTAAACAAAACCAAGGTGGAGGTGTCTGGTTAGATTTTAACGTGATTTTCTTTACAAAATAAAAAAAAAGGCATATACTTTACTTAACACAAACGACCCTCCTCTGACACGTCATTGTCCGCCGGTGGTTCGGCTGAGACAACATTATGCATGCAGTTCTTTAACCCCTTGCTGGCCACGGACGTAATGGTTCCGTCCGTGGCTGCGCCTCTCAGGCACCACGGACGTAACCATTACATACTGTTACCGGCCCTTGGGGGAAGTGCTAGCGCCCCCCCCCCCCAAGGTCAGGGCTGGAAGGGGAATCGTTTCCCCTTTCACCCCCGATTTGCCCACCCCCACCGAGTGACGTCGAGCGCGATGCGGAAGAGAAATGCAAAAGAGGGGGCCAGCAGAGGCATGAAAGGAAAGGAAAGGCCTTTCCTTTCCTTTCATGTCTCTGCAAGCATTTCTGCTGCCCGATCGCGATGCAATCTGGCAGCACAAATGCCCACTACACACCAGGGATTTTTGTTTTTTGTGTGAAATGGACACAAGGGTAGCGGCCCCTTGGCCAAGGGCCGCTTCCCAGGGGGCAAATAATGTTTAGGCCATTTCTGCCCCTCCTGGGGGCAGAAAAGCCAATCTGCCCCTGGGGGGAGGGGGGGCAGAAAAGCCCTAGACACCAGGGATAAAAAAAAATGTGTTTTTCTTTTCCATTTATGTGTGGGGAGCGACCCCTCAGGCAAAGGTCGCTCCCAGGGGGCCAAATTGCTTTTAGGCTAGAAACCACTAGACACCAGTGAATTTTTTTTATTACACTTACGCATAAGGGGAACAGTTCCTTGGGCAAGGGTGGCTCGCCAGGGGGCCAAATAATCTTTAGGCCATTTCAGCCCCCCCGGGGGCAGATCAACCTAATATAATTAGGCTGATCTGCCCCCGGGGAGGCAGATAACCCCTAGACACCTATGCCCCCACCCCAACTGAAGGGGATAACAGTCTTTCAGCTCTCCCTCCGCACACTAAAATATCTTATCCCATGGCAAGCAAGAGGACATTTGACTATTTTGGGTTTTGGTTTTAAATTTGGGCCATGAGAGCTTTTAACTCTCAAAATCGCCCCAATTGGAATGGTGAGGGCTGCACTTTTTTTTACTTTGGAACCCTGCCATGTAGAAAAATCCACAAGACCCAGACACATCTGAAAACTAAACATCTGGTTGTTTCCAGGGTGGTGTGCTTCACACGCACCCCGCACCATTTTCTTAACCACAATGCCCTGCAAACCTCCAACTTTGCTTGAAATCACACATTTTTCCCCCATTTTTGTGATGGAACCTTCCAGAATCTGCAGGAATCCACAAAATTCCTACCACCCAACATTGTGTCATCTATACCGATAAAAATTCTGCTGCACTTGTCAGCCTAAAAATGTTTTTTTTCAAACTGCCCTTTTGGACCCGCTTTGGTTTCCCCTCAATTTCAACATGTTTTTAGTTCTTCCCTGTCGCAGGCACTTAGCCTACCTAAACAAGTGAGGTATCATTTTTACCGGGAGACTGAGGGGAACGTTGGGTGGTAGGAAATTTGTCCCGGTGTGGTGATCCCACACAGAAATGTGGGAAAAAATGATTTTTTTTTGCTACATTTGAGTTTTGCTGAGGATTCTGGGTAAGAAAACATTGGGGATCCACACAAATCACACCTCCCTGGACTCCCTCAGGTGTCTAATTTTCGGAAATATCTTGGTTTGGCAGGTTTCCCTAGATGGCTGCTGAGCCCAGGACCAAAAACGCAGGTGCCCCCACCCCCACAAAAAAACAGGTAATTTTGTATTTGATAATTTTGATGTGTCCAGATAGTATTTTGGGGCATTTCCTTTCACGAGCACTAGACCTAATCACACAAGTGAGGTACTATTTTTATCGGGAGACTTGGGGGAACCCTGGGTGGAAGGAAATTTGTGGCTCCTCTCAGATTCCAGGACTTTCTGTCATCAGAATGAGAGGGAAAAGTGTTTTTCTTTTTTTGGTCACATTTTGAGGTTTGCAAAGGATTCTGGGTAACAGAACCTGGTCAGAGCCCCACAAGTCACCCCATCTTGGATTCCCCTAGGTGTCTAGTTTAAAAAAATGTGCCGGTTTGCTAGGTTTCCCTAGGTGCCTGCTGAGCTAGATGCCAACATCCACAGCTAGTCACTTTGCAAAAAACTGCTCTGTTTTCTTTGGGAAAATGTGATGTGTCCGCGTTGTGTTTTGGGGCATTTCCTGTCGCGGGAGCTAGGCCTACCCGCACAAGTGAGGTACCATTTTTATCAGGAGACTTGGGGGAATGCTGGGTGGAAGGAAATTTGTGGCTCCTCTCAGATTCCAGAACTTTCTGTCACCAAAATGAGAGGAAAAAGTGTTTTTTGGGCCAAATGTTGAGGTTTGCAAAGGATTCTAGGTAACAGATCCTGGTCAGAGCCCACAAGTCACCCCATCTTGGATTCCCCTTGGTGTCTAGTTTTCAAAAATGTGCAGGTTTGGTAGGTTTCCCTAGGTGCCGGCTGAGCTAGAGGCCAAAATCTACAGCTAGGCACTTTGCAAAAAACATGTCAGATTTCAATGTAAAAATGTGATGTGTCCATGTTGTGTTTCCTGTCGCGAGCATTAGGCCTACCCACGCAAGTGCGGTACCATTTTTATCGGGAGACTTTGGGGAACACAGAATAGCAAAGCAAGTGTTATTGCCCCTTGTCTTTCTCAACATTTTTTCCTTACAAATGTAAGACAATGTGTAAAAAATACATCTATTTGAGAAATGGCCGTAATTCACATGCTAGTATGGGCACCCCAGAATTCAGAGATGTGCACATAACCACTGCTTCTCATCACCTTATCTTGTGCCCATATTGGAAATACAAAGGTTTTCTTGATATCTATTTTTCACTTTTTATATTTCAGCAAATGAATTGCTGTATACCCGATATGGAATGAAAACCCATTGCAAGGTGCAGCTCATTTATTGGCGCTGGGTACCTAGGGTTCTTGATGAACCTACAAGCCCTATATATCCCCGTACCCAGAAGAGTCCAGCAGACTTAATGGTATATTGCTTTCAAAAATATGACATCGCAGGAAAAAGTTACAGAATAAAACTTGGAGAAAAACGATGTTTTTTACCTCAATTTCAATATTTTCTTTATTTCAGCTGGTATTTCCTGTAGGAAACACTTGTAGGATCTACACAAATTACCCCTTGCTGAATTCAGAATTTTGTCTACTTTTCAGAAATGTTTAGCTTTCTGGGATCCAGCATTGGTTTCACACCCATTTCTGTCACTAAGTGGAAGGAGGCTGAAAGCAGAAAAAATAGTAAAAATGGGGTATGTCCCAGTAAAATGCCAAAATTGTGTTGGACAGTTGGGTTTTCTGATTCAGGTCTGCCTGTTCCTGAAAGGTGGGAAGATTGTGATTTTAGCACTGCAAACTCTTTGTTGATGCCATTTTCAGGGGGAAAAACCACAAGCCTTCTTCTGCAGCCCTTTTTTCCCTCTTTTTTTTTTTAATGAAGTTTTGCTGTATTTTGGCTAATGTCTTGGTCTCCTTCTGGGCAACCCACAAAGTCTGGGTACCTCTAAAATCCCTAGGATGTTGGGGAAAAAAAGGACGCAAATCTGACGTGGGTAGCTTATGTGGACAAAAGGTTATAAGGTCCTAAGCGCAAACTGCCCCAAATAGCCAAAGAGGCTTGGCACCTGAGGGGGTAAAGGCCTAGCAGCAAGGGCTTAACTGACTTTAACAATCCAGAGGCCTTGTCCTCTTATAAATCACTACGACTTTTCGGAAATAACACTCTCCGTGTGTTTAGATTTGGACTCAAGGTGTATTTTTATCATTTTTTAATAAGCACTGAAAGGTGATTTGGGGGCTTCAGAGGCACTTCGATCATACAATAAAGTACAAACAAAGGCATGACTTTTTTTTTAATGAACGAGATGTTTTTCTAATCCCTCATAAGAGTTTGAAGTACATCGCCAGGACATTTGGGCGTTCAAGTGACACTTTTAGACGCGTAACTCTTTTCTTTCACCTGCCTGTTCTAGTCCAGGCAACCATTCGCACGCCTCCCTGCTCCACGTCAGACTCACCGTCTGACCTCAGGCTCTCTTGCTGTTATGGCCTCGAAGCGGAGTAATGCAGCGAGCTGCTGCTTACTGGGGTCTCCAGTCATTATCGGCGCTCGAGCAGATAACACAACACGTTGAATAATTTACAGGTGGCAGTATAACGCTTAGTGCAGCGCGCGGTGACGGCGGCTCTTGGCGCATCCCCGGCCCCGCTGCTGCGCGGCCTTCTGAGGCGGCTGCGGAGGAGGCCGGCGCCTCTCGGGGAACGCTGAGTCCGCAGATCCGCAGATTTGTCAGCGCGGAAAAGCTACGTGTTCATCTTTATCAGCCAAAGTGGTTTCTTGTTAGCTGAGCAGCAAGCTAGAAAGGGACTGATTTTGACAACATAATTTACATCTTTGTATAAAACTATTGCTGGCAGCCCAACTAATTTGCGCAGGATTAGGTTGTTTGTCTCCGCCGCCGTCTAACTACGCAATCTATCAAGGGGCCGTTTTCAAATATCACTCCGCAACTGTGCCCTTGAGAGGAGAAATTGATCGGGAATATACAGAGCAAAATTACTGCAATAACTTCATCGGAGAGCAAAGGGAAAAAAAACAATTACTGGATTGTAGCGCTGTGGGGAAAATGCCCTGACTGTCGCCCCCAGGCACACACAGGCTATTAATAGCGTGTAGGCAATTCCTCGTTTATTTTTATTTTAGACTGAACTTTCCTTGAAGCCTATCAGTCATTCTTTTCAACTCTTCATCAGATGTCATAGCAAGCAGCAGATCTAACACGGGAATAATGACGTACGTGGAACATTGCCACATAGACGAATCTTCCACACCTGAACAACTTTCACTTACACGTCCACGTCCACTAAAAGCAGCAGAAAAGACCAACTGGATAAAATACCTGCTGGTTGAATGTGTTTTGCGAATGTATATACATGGACTCTGCGGTTTAGGTCCTTATCTAGTTACGCACATCCACATTTAGGTGGGAAACATTTGAAAAGAGATGTTGCAACCACCAACATCAATTGCTCATAAAAAGGTCATCCTAACATGAAGTCTAAATTTGTCAACTGATGTCGTTTGTTTTATCCTTTATTTGATGTAGCAAGGTGCCACAATATCATTTTTTTTTAATATTGTCATGTCATGTTTAATGTTGAATAATTCATGCTCACTGATCATTTCTAAAATGTGATAGAACGCTTTACAATACAGCTTCATTTGTGGGGATAGGAAGATTTGCACAACAGCTGAAATGTGGTACTGACATGACGTTAAATGTACTAGAGTAAGGCAAGAGATGAGCCTGTACATCTGTTGTCAGAAAATACGTTTTATAGAGGTAATTAGCGCTTACAGAGATATCAGGACATATTCACAAAGGTACTTTAGGCCGTAAATTAAGTTTACAGCCGAAAATATCTCATTTATGTCTGCCAGGAATTTTCAAAGCGATTCCTCAGGTTTAAATGCGTTAGCGTGGATTTCATTGTCATGAGTGCTGAGAAATCCGCAGCAGTAAATTTCACTTAAGGGATGGGAAGTGGGCATTCCATGGCGTGGTTTACCTTAGAAGTTTTTGAATGTGCACAAACATTTATGTCACGGGACAGTCCCAAATTTAGATTCGACCCCTTTTCATCCTTCGAGGTCGGGAAGTAAAATGAATGGATCACCTCTAGGTTTGCTCTGGTTGTATGAGTAGAGATTTCTTCTTGGGGAGAAAATGTTTTCCCAACAGAGAAAAAGTGGGTTTGCATGTGTGGGCTCAATTCCTTTCTGAGTGGAATTCTGTGCTGTGTAGAATTCATCTCGACAAGAATATGATTCCATGGGATTTGTCTCATCACATGACAATCCCAGTAGTATTCCTGGAAACTTGCACCTTGCACAGCTTTCCAGGCGTTTTACTGGGGGTATTGGTGAATTCAAAAAAAGGAAAAGATGTTCAGTTGTGGTTATAAATCTTTGCCTGTACTTTTATGTTTATGTTGGTAAATTGGGCCCATTGTCTCTGTTGCACTTGCAATAATAAGCAAGATACTGAATATCTAGGTCATCAGCATGATGTAATGATGCCATCTCAGTGAGTGTGCATAATAAGCCAGTTTTAATAGGTGATCTTTTAGTTTGGATTTGAAAATTTGCAGTGAAGTGGCAAGTCGTGTATGCAGGGCATTCCAAATCCTAGGTACCATGACATGAGCAAGTGCATTTAATGATGGAGGTTTGTTCAAATGTGGTATTGAAGGAGCAGTGTTGATTTGCTTCTTAGCGCTCGGTTATTGCTGGACAGTTCAGTTTTTCTGCAAGGTAAGATGAAGTGGGGATTAGGAGTATGGCCTGGGGTATGAGACAGGCTGTAATACGCAGATAGAGATTCAAATGATAGCCATAGACTGCAGAGAGTGCAGTAGCTTTGAGAAGGGTCAAGTGGATTTTAGGCAGCTAGAGTAACCATTTTGGTATTCATCATTCACTGTTTTGTGGTTACATCCCCTTATTCTTTAAGGATCTCTCTTTTATATAGTGTTATGTTTTATTTTTGCCTGGGGTTTGGCTGGTGCACTCAAGAGAGGTGTGAAGCATTTATTTCTTAGTGAATTTCTCACTCTTTATAATTGATAAATTATTAAGCTGGTATTGGCACCTTAAAGTTTAAATTCCAGTATGATTTTGCAATGTAAAAGTACTACTCATAGAACAACTATATTTTATTAGGTTTTATCTCACAAAGAGTGTGAAAAAGCAATACAGTACACAGTGCTGTGACTATGTTTAGTCCAGTGGTCCTCAAACTTTTTAATGCCATGCCCCCCAGTTGAAAAATAAAAATCTTTGCCCCCCTCAGAATTTTTCACAATTATTTTATGAAGATGGCAATGTTTAAATATGTCTAGACCTATCTAAACATTGCAGTTAAGTACTGTTAACTTTTTTTAAAATGCAATAACATGCTTCTGGATAAAACAAAGGCCTGTTATTTGTATAATGCTTCTTTTGGCCAGTGTCTGACCCTCCCCCCCCCCCCCCCCGATCACTTGGTCCCCCCTAGGCGGGCCTTCCCCACAGTTTGAAGACCTCTGGTTTAGTCTGTTGTGTGCATGTAGTCTATTGCATGGTTGTGTATTCATGTGATGTGGGCTATTTAGGAGGGTGTTAAATTTGATAAGAGATGTGAATGTACAAGGGTTGAATGCAGCACAGACATGTCTCTACATAGCCTTGGTGTAATTTAAGGACCGATGCGTGGGGTCATTTTGCAAAAATATTGCATTTTATGTTGTATTTTGTACTCCATCAGTGATATTCAAGTGTCCAAATACGACAGGGTTGTGTCCTCATATGGTGTATGGCCTTAAATCTTATTTACTTAAGGAGTGATTCACATGTATTTGTGTCAGAGCACAAGCCTGTTGTAAATTCCTGTGTCACGTTCTTTTAAGGCATTGCAAATATGCAAGTGGCTGTTTCCTCAATATTTGTTTAGCATTTTGCGTGTTAGATGTATGCTATACTCTGGATGTAATCATTAGTCCCAGTGTCTGTATTCCACCTAGAAGTTTGCTCACCATCGGACATGAGTTAGGGGTTTGTGTGTTGTACTCATGGAACAATGCGAATACTGGCATGTCGGACAGCCTCCCAAATTTGCATTTGAATGTTGGATGTTGGTTTTGGGGTTTATTATAGTCTAGGTCTGATGCATTTGAACCTGGTTGAGCACAATCTGTCAAGCCATAAGGGATTAGTACTATTCATATTCAAACTATCATGACTAAGGTGTCTGACTCAATCACGTCAAGACATGTGTTTGTGCAACATGAGTTAGTGATCTGTGTCACAATATGTTGTACATATGGAATTGTCCAAATTTCTAGGTAGGTGTATGTTTGTGTGGCATTTCATAATGTGGGTTTGGATGTACTCCAATTGGGCACAGGCCATATGCACATTCACAAGCCCTAGAAGGCTTCACCATGGGTTATGCATACAGTTTGGATTAGTAGATATGTGTGCACGTGTTGCATGGAGGCGTATAAGATTCCTAGGTACCTGCTCAGAGTGTATTGATTTATGGAATGCGATGTCAGTGAATTGTCCTAGGTGTGGAGGTTGAGATTCGCTTAGAGAGTGTTTCAGGAATAGTTTTTCACCTGGAATATAATATATGGTTGTAAGGTTTAATTTAATCAGATTTCAGCATTGACTTTCTTTTTGGGTAAGATTGTAATTGTAATTTATTGGGAAGCTTGCCCTGCTTCTTCTTTAGAAAGAAGAATATACTTTAAAGGACCTCAATGAAAAGAGGTGTTCGAATTGAAATTACTGAACCAATGGTAGATTGTCATTGTATTGTAGGACATATTTATCTAGGGATTTCGTTTGGACATATTTATCCGGGGAATTAGTTTGACCATGACCAAGTGGTAGCCAAATTATCTGCTTTCGTATTTTTCCATTGAATAGAATGGTGCATGTGTTTTATTCTGATTGCATGTTGGACACTTATGAATTGTTGGGTATCAAGTGACAGACACCTTTATGCATTGCTGGTAGATGGTTGGAAACATTTTTTTTTCTCCTTATTTCAGTTTTATTTGATTGCTATCATGTTGATTCTGCATCTTCTGAAAGTAATAAAGACTTAAAATGTATTTCACAGTTTGCTTGTCCATGTCACTCCAAAAGATTTTTATATCCTGTGGTTATTGATGTATTTTATTTATTCAGCAAAATATGTACAATGGCGCTTTAGAAATCAAGGGCCCTCTTTTGAATTGTGCTAAAATACATAAGATAGAACTTAACCTTGTAAAGCCCAGGAGCCTACTGACAACTCTCTGTCTCTGGTACTTTGGAGTTTAACCAGAGCTTCAACTCTTTTCTGTGTATGTGTGCCTAAGTGGTCAGTTAGAGGTACAAAGCTAATTACAAAAAAAACATGCTGAGGTGCATGTACAAAGGGACTCCCACAGTAAGAACCCCCCAGCATAAGCCGGCCCTAATGGGGTGGGAGAATGCTCAACAATTTTTTGGGCGGGAGATTGGGACAGTTTTAAGTCCCTTTTATTGTGATTGGTTGTTGGGGGTTGGCGTGGAGCAGCTGCAGGGGACTAGGGCAGCCAGTACTTAAGACGGACAAGTTGCGGCAGTGCTCTCTTTTTACCTGGCCTGGCGATCCTGCAGCAGACCTCAGGGCCTGTGGACTCAAGGACAAGAACTCAGAGAGCAGACTTTTATTCAGCCGTCTTCACACCTCTAATGTTATGTAGTTTGCCACGTTGTGCTGTTTCTGCACGATGTTGATTTGTTTGTAATATTTGATAGGGTCGACTCATCATTGGCTACAAGGCAGGCTGACTCCTTGGTATCACACATTAAAAAGGCAGGCGGGTTCTGGCATCAGTTTAATTTTTTATCACAAGCAAAGGTAGTGGTATGGCATTGATTAGGGGGTTCTGTGTGGCAGGGACAGCTACTGTGCTATACCTAGGTCTTCAAGATTACATCTTAGACATGCTGTTGGTAGGGGGGGAGATGGTGCTTGCTTCAGGGGAACAAATTATGACCGAGTTGCCAAGGCTCATCTCCCAAAACATGCCAGGGTGGATCCCTCCTTAGGGTTGGCTCTGGCATGGTGTTTCATTTGGGCTCAGCTTACAAGTTGACCCAGGCTCCCTTGATTTTGGCGGGTAGGTGAAGTCATTTTGGGAGTAATCTGTAGAGACCCTGGTAAGTAGTGCTTTGGGGCCCAAGTCAATTAGCTGATATTGTAGGGGGGGAAATTGGTGCTATTAGGTGATCATTGTCTAGTTACACGGTGACTGGTGTAAGTAAGAGGTGTGACAGGTTTCCTTTGTAATGATTGTTTAAACTTGTTTTATCAATAGAAACGGCCACAAAGTGTTGATTCTCATAACCAGTGCTGGTGGATCTCAGGCTGTGTTTTGAGGCAGATGTGAGCAACGTTGGGTGGTGGCCTTGTTCGTGGGGCCCCTCGCCTTGGCTTGGGATGTCCCTCAGCCACGTATACTATCAGTGGGCTGCGAAACTGCTCGAAGACAGTAAAAGGAAAAGGCTAGAAAAAGCCACTGCGAGCTCCACAGTCAGCAGTTTCTAGGCAGCCGTCCTTGTGTGCATGATGGCTGAAGTTAAAATGTCACACACTTGTGATGGTTGCAGACTACTCCGGTGTCAGAAGGAGCTTGAGGCTGGCCATAGCACAATCTGGGCAGAAAAATAAACCCAGGGGTCTAAGAGGTGCAGCCCGGTGTATGAGCAAGCACACATTCCTAATGACAGAATGCACCTGAGTGAGAAAACCCCAGAATGAGGTGAACGAAAACACGCAAAATTAAAATAAAACCAAAATTAGCCTTTCAAGGGCACGCACGTGTCCTTGCTTTCTCTACACTACAGGATCAGAAGAATCTGTGGAGGAATGGGTTGGAGAATTTTGTGCAACGACCTTTGTGCTCAAGGGCCCCGTGTTTTTCCTGCTGAAGGCACAACTCGGTCCCTTCGACGGGAATCAGGGGTGCTCTCTGTCTGAATAAAAAGAGGTGCGCGGTCCTTAAGTGAGGAACCAAGCGTGTGCTTGGTTATCGGCTGCGTGTTTATGCAAACGTTGTATTATCTTGTTTTGTGATGCTGGGAAGGAGAGTCAGCAAATACAAATCTTCTTCATCCTTTTCCAGCAGATAATGGATGCTCGAATGATCAGAGCAGAGGGAGACACAAACTCACAATTCAAGGCTCATAACTACCCTTGAGTTGTTTATTAGCCGCCACAGATGAGCCGGCAAACAAAAAGCCATTAAGCACCTATTATTTTAAGGCAGGGTGTGCGGTTTTCATCACTTTCCGCGGTTGAATTTTCACTCCCGAGTCCTGTTGGAGATAATTAATTGCTTTCAGCAGAGAGCAGTAATAATGGAATAAATTATCCCGGTACTTCTTGTCAGAGAACTAGTCACACGGCAGCCTCCTTGTGAGAAGGGACTCGTAAGACAGGTGAGAAAAGAAATATGGTGGAGTTGTCCAGTACTGTAACATTTTAAATGATGTCATTGGCTCCGCAGTCAATCACACGTCCTGCCCAGAGCACTCTTGTCTTATGATGAATAGCGTCCTCTTCTCGGGAATGTTGAAGTAGTTGGGTAATCCCTTCCTTTTGGACTCCAAAACCAAATTAAAATCCCTCCCCAAAATTTTAAGTTGTCTAGGCCTGTTTCCAAAACCAGTATCTTTGCGTAAGTCACAATTAACGTGCAGAAAAAGTGGAAAACTGCACAAATCTAAAGCAAATTCACAAAGAAAGGAGTGCCTAGGAGATATAATTTGCAGAAGCTCTGGCTGATGGATTTTTGAAGCTGTGACACATAGAGGAGGAGTGCTCCGAATGGAGTGCGTCATGCGAACAAGGTGAGCATTGAGTCCTAACTTTGTGTCATCACAAGCATTTTCAGTGCCTCTCCCACCCTTACGTTTTACTTGCAGACTTGCACCTAAATGAACGAGCCAGGTGTCAGAGTTGTAGCATCTCTGTCAAAGTAACTAGAACATTCTCATTTTTAAGGGATACTCCAGGTGAGCGGAGAGAACAGAAAACAAAAGATAGTTGAGAAATTTCCCAAATATCCGTATCCTGTGCATGAGCATTTCCTGCACTTCAGAAAATCTAGTCCCCATATGGCTAGGGGAAGCAGTGCAATGGAAGTCGTGGAAAATGTAAACTTCTCATTCATGTGTCTGTCACGTTTGCGAATAGTGTAAAATGTTCTCTCTCTGCTATATGTAGATATGTATGTAGATGTATGTCTACACAAAAGATACTTACAATTTCTTTGGAAGTATTTACCCTCTGTCTTTAAGCATGGTCATCTGCTCATCTCCTAAAATGGAAACGACTCCAGCATGTATTATGCTGGATTGCTTGCAGGTGACTGGAATGCCACAGCAGGCTTTTTGATTTGTTTTTACTGCAGTGAGCTAGACTGTAATACATGTTGACTGAGGACATCCCTGTTTATAGGGATTGAGATGCCAGCGATGCCTGTGAGGTGAACAGGAGTAACCAAAGTGTACTCCTCATAGACTGAATGATGTCCTCTCACTGGGCGTAGTGGCACTTGCAATAATGGAGGGACAAGTAATGGAAGAGACACGCAGTTTTACCTATCTCCTTTGGGTGGTTGATGTCTACAGACCTCTCTCTGAACATTTGACATCAAACTCTTTTTACCAGGTAGTTCATTCCAACTTTGTCAGGCATTGATGCAGGGTGCATATGCATTTGGGACCTTGGGATGGGGGGTGGTAGGTGATGTGTTTAGTAATAACTTATAGGTTTAAAAGCACCTGCTGCAGAGATCCTTGCAGGCGCAGCAGTTTCCATGCAATAATAAAAACATCAAGATAACTTTAGTGATTAATGTTACTGCTGGAAAAGATGGAAGTTTTGTCAAGTGGTAATTTTTGACTCAACATAAAGTAATGCAGAGGGTTAATATGCCTGCTGCAAAAAACACATACGTAAAAGATCACCAAAATGTATTTTATGTGGATAGCCCAGTGGGTTACAGTTTTTGTCACACAGATCTCTTTGTTAACTGCAATTCATAAGTTATATAGTCCTAATATAGTACAGCTGCCTACGAACTGTCATTAAAGAGCAGCATGCAAGCTGCATGTTTTAGGTTTGAACAAATACGTTTTTGTCTTTCATTATCCTAAGTTTGCTGAAAAGGGTTTGTTTGAGTAGAAGTGCATTCTTATTAGCAATGCCAACTCCAATCACTGTGGTACTTTCAAAACCCTGTATTCTTTTCCAGACCAAGCACTCTTAAAATATATACTTCCTACCAATACGAATGGCAAGTGATTACCACACCTTGTAGTCTTCATTGTCTTATGTAATATTTCCTATGAAGTTATTTACACTTTTATGATTAACTCTCTCTGTGTAATGTGTGTGTATGTGTGATCTAACATGCTCTGGCACCCTACACTGGCATGAGTAGTGTTGTAAAACAAATGAAAAGCATGTGAGAGAGGGGCATATGGAGAGTTGGGGGGGCGGTACTGAGGGAATCCGTGGAGAAAAAGGTCATTGGGGGCAGATGCCACCAGTGCTAAAGGTGGCTCTGGCTGCAGTATCTGTGAGTGGGGTGTGGTGCACACTCTCCTTTGTGTTTGTCTCCTGGTTTTGTGTACCAGAGTGCTCTGGCTCCACACACTCCTGCCTACTTGTGTTTGACAATAGATATGGCTGACCTGCCTAGTTTCAGTATACAAATGTTCATGAGCCAGCAGAAATCAGCCCTTGGGGAAATTCTTTAAAATGACACCCTAGCATGAAGTTAGTATTCAGTGTCAGTACAAGCCTTGTTTGGGGGGCATCCCTCATTTAGAACATTGAACAGGAGAAGATTTGTCATCCTGGGAATAAATGCTGTGCAGTCTCTCTACTTAGGGGAATCACTATTTAATTTAGATCAAGGGAGGGGACCACACACCAGCGGTGGCCTAGAAGATATTTGTACTCTAGGGCTAGTATGTCAAGCTGAGAACTGAAACAAGTCCTGCATTATGCCAGATGTGCTCATGTAGCTCCCTTGAGGGAAGGAACATTGTTGATGAGTGAGGTGCTGGTTTGTGTCCAGGCAAAGGAAGCTGCCAAGACAAGGAGACCCAAAGTCTAGCGGTCTTTGACTGAGGAGCTGTGGAGACAGAATCTATCATCAACATAATATGTGGGCTGGAGAAAGATAATCTGTGTGAGGATCTCCGTAATGGGTCCTCTGCTGATGACCCCCTGGTGTGCCTCAGCTGGATCCCGACAATGCTTTGTGTTCTTGCTCCAGGTCTGTAGCAGTATTGTTGGAGTTACTGAGGTAGGCTTTACTTAACATAGCCCTAAATGGCCTGGTATTGCAGAGGCCTCCCCAATTGACACTTGACCAACCTCCCAAAACAGACCCACTCCATCCCACCTTAGATAGACACCAAAATGTAACCCCTTTTCTGGGTAAAGGTTTGAGATCACTTGGCTGTATTTTATTAAAACACAAAATCCACAGTTAAAAAACACACAACATTTTCCATGATTATATGCAGTAACCGTTCATAGTTACAGCTTTATTTACATGTGTTGATAACTAGCCTTAAAAGAGACCTCATACATCAAATTCCTAACCATATCTAGACTTGTTCCAGCGTATCCACTATTTGGGCCATCGTGTGAGTTCATGAATGATCCCACTGGTGTCTCCTGTTCCAGAACCTCTCCTTCAAATTCACCTGGGGTGGGTCCTGCCTAAAGGGAGGACTCCACCAACTTGCATCCTCTCCCGGGGTACGCCTGTGCAGAGAAGCCCGCCTGTCTGCCAGGATATCCACCTCGGACACCCCTGCACCCGTCTTTATCCCCCCCAAGGGCCAGTGCTAGCTTTGTGCACATTGTACATGCATGGGTAATTGGCCAGAAGAACCAGATGCCAGGGATCACTCCCAAACAACCGCACCCGGCAACCTGCATTCAACTCACTGCAAGCATCCCTTGAAGAGCCCCGCGATACCGCTGTTATGTTATATTTGGTAAAGGTATGACTTATATGGACCCAAACTGTCCCACCAATCATGACCTTACCGAGCAACGTTACATGAAATCACAATGAATGGAAATCACATTGAATGAAAAAATGTCAGTGACCACAACAGTTAACCAAGGACTTAAACATTTTCCCCAGGAACATCATCATATAGAACTCTTAGACAAAATAAAATTGGCCCATTACCTTCCAACTCGTGGACAACTCTCACCAACCTTGCTCAAACACTACCAAAAAAATGAGAGGGGTCTGCTTGCTATTGGGATCGTGGGTGGGAAAACAAAATCCCCCTTCGGGTGCGGTAGGAGCGGGTGGTGTCTTCGTGAGGCAGCGATCAGGAAACAGACCCCTCGCAGCCTCACAGCCACTCTTATGGGTGGGGCTTGGTGCGTTCATGGGCATGCGACCCAGCATCATTCTAAGTGCTTCTGGTGCCACTGCCTCGACAGGACCCAATCAGCGCCCACCTTACTGCGAGGCAGTGACTCATCATGCTGCTGACCGCCAGCTGCAGGCCGAGTTGGGGGAGCCTTTGCCATACAGCCTGATATCGCAGAGACCTCCCCAATTGACACTTGAGCAACCTCCCAAAACCGGCACACTCCATCCCACTTTAGGTAGACACAAACATTTCACTCCTTTTTTGGGTTAGGGGTCGTGCACTCCCGGACGGTTTTTATTAAAACCCAAAATTTGCAGTTAAAAAAAAAAACACACACATTTCCCATGAATATACACAGTGACCCTTCATATTTACAGTTTTATTGACATGTGTTGATGACTTTGTTTAACAGAGACACTAATTCATCAAATTCCCCAACCATACTAGTCGTGTTCCTGCATATCCACAATTTGGGTAGTCACGTGAGATCATGACTGGTCCCAGTGGTATCTCCTGCTCCAGAACCTCCTTTTCTTGTCAAATGCACCCCTCCCGGGGTATGCCTGTGCTGTTGCCCGCCTTTCTGTCAGGATACCTACCTCTGGCACCCCCCATACCCATCATGATCTCACCCCCTCCCTCCAACCAGGGGCCAGTGCTAGCTTTGTTCACATTGCACCTGCGCGGGTGGTTGACCAGAAGGACCAGACACCAGGGATCGCCCCCGCGTCACTGCAACCTCCATTTGAAGGCACCCATTGGAAGGTTATATTTATCTCAGGAAAAGGTATGCTTTTTATGAACCTGAACTGTCCTACTAATCATGACCTCACCTGCCACAGGCCAGCATAGTTTATCTACTGTCTCCCCCGATGAATCATGCTAACCACACAGGCCAGCAGGTTCTCTAGGAACATTTGATTACCAATCTTTGACAAATGAACTCCATCCTCTGGGAAAATATCTTCACCTTTTATGCAGCCATGAGGTATAGACAACAGCCTGGGCAACCTCAACAACTTTGCTGTTTATTCTCTTCAATTAATCATTTAGAACCTTGACTGAATTACCACCCCTCCACCGTAGCCTTGGGATGATGTTAGACCATAGAAGCACAGTATGCGGAAACTTCTTTGCCAACCAATCTCAAAGATTAACAGTTTGAACAGATCCTTCCAGACAATGTGCACCAGTTCTTTGCCACTAAGGTGCACTATGATGACCCCAGAGAGGGTGTACCTGTGGGTAACATTTTGTCCAGTGAAGCTCTCAAATTGGCCAGACGCAGCCCTCCTCGACCATAAAAAGACGGACAGTAACCTGCCCGCTGTGCCTTGGCTGTGAAAACACATGCAAAATAAATATCTTTAGCTTGCCGCATATATACGAATGGCCCAGAACCAGCACTTCTGTAATTTGTCACCTTCTTGTTGACACGGGTAACCAAGAAATCCATCCACTGACTTGAATCTCCACGCACACCACCTGCATCCACAGGAAAGAAAAAGAGGGGAGAAGATGGGGATTATATGTAATTGTTACAACATGTGCTATCTAATGTACTGCTTGTTGCAATCCAAGGACCACCTGCCTATTTTTTGCACCGCCAAGCCCATGAGTCCCATTGCTGCAGTGGCCGCGCCTATCGTCAAGGAGTGAGACACAAACTCAGCGGGGTCATACCCCCCATTAAGTGCTCTACGGCACTGAAACTTGGTCAAAGGAGACACATAAACATGGACCAGGAAGGGGGCCCCTTCATTCCCGGGGCTGATGAGCTAGAAATTACTCAAATTTACTTGAGGAGCAACAGGCATTACATGGGTCCCTATGTAATAGGCTGTAGTCATTTATACCACCTGCTCTGTCTTGGAGTCGGGGATATTAATTGCCAGGGACACCTCCAACCATTGAATATCCACTGGCAGCAAATACCTTTCAGAATTCCTCTTGTTTTGGCCACTAACAAACACACCCTGAGGGCCCCATAAAAAGCAAGGGTAAATGGCAGTCTAAAGAGGCAAACGTCTTCCAGTGACCTGCAGATGCTCCCCCAGGGAACTCAGACTTGCAGCTAGCTAGCCCATGTCAATGGGGCGCCTAGAGTCAGGCCTGGCCCCCTCTAGGCACTGCCAACCCCTGAAGGACCTCTGCACCAAGAAAGATTTGGTCCCGCCCGCGTGTCCCAGCATTTTTGCAAAAAAGGATATTGCCACGATGTGGCATCTGGCATAGGCCACTTTCATCCCTTCGCCCCTTAGCGACCCCAGGAATGCCAGTACTGAAGTAGAGGTAAACCAGTCCACCGCCCCTACGTGTCCCAAGAACTTTCAATATGTGTTAAATGCCCCCTCATAGGCACGTCTGGTCCTGGGTGCTAAGCTGGCTGCCACAAGATCTGGTAAGCTTGGACACCGGGTCGTCACAGATGGTCCCAGAAAGGCATGGGGGACTCCATTGCTCCTAGGTGATGGAACTTGAAAGCCTGCATCTTGAAACAAGATAATGCATCAACAGCATTGTGTAATGTACCAGGGACATGTTTGGCTTTAAACAGCACATTCAGCCTCAAACGCTGCAATATAGTCTCCTTCAACAACCTCAGAATCATTTTGCATTTTGCTGCCTGCTGATTAATGCATTCTACCACTGTCCTATTATCAGACCAGAACACGACTGACTGGTTGCGGAACTGTTCTGGCCAAATGGACAGTGCCAACAGAATTGGAAACAGCTCAAGTAAGCAAATGTTAGCAACCAACCCAGACTACATCCGCTCATCGAACCCCTGCTGTGCCTAACATGCTGTGCCTAGGACAGCACCAAAACCTTTGCTGCCTGCCGCATCAGTGAAGAGATCTATCTCCTCGTTCTTTCTCGACTGGCTGGGCCACACCACTGTCACTGTTACATTACCCTGAGACAGTACTTGGCCCAAGTTATCTGCCACCAGGGTCAGGACTGCCGGTGCAGCTTCTGCTTGGACACATCCCTGAGCCCCCACTTCTACCTGCAAATTCCCCATCCGTGTACCCTGCCCCCTGGACTTCTTCGGGACCAGGGGAAATGCCACCCTAGTAGCCACACCTGGCCTTCTAGGCCTCTCAGCTGGCTCTGCAAGCCACTGTGTTGGCCCACAGGACTCCCCACCCTCATCAATGCCTAAGCCTCGTCCATAGTGCCCATTCTACGCATTAACGTGTCCAGAAGCACCTCGGTCCACTGGTGCTTAGCATCTTTCCACACAACCACCAGACATTGTCAGAATGCAAACAAGAGTCCCAAAGCAAACACTAGATAGTGTAGGTAAAAAACTGATTCCACAAAAAATAAATCTGTAGCCTACCACCTCGTGTCCTCAGACCAACACACCTAACACAGTAAGACTAAATTCACCTCCTCTCGCCTCTCAGGCCCAGAACACACTCCTCAAATGTGGCAAGACAAATGCCCCAAACAATGCCATTATTCTAGACAAATTGCTACCAACAGCAACTCAATGAAACACAAACAGGTCTATTATTGGGAGACCACATGGACTCAATCATGGACTGCCAAGTGCCCCCGGATTCCAAGTATTACAAATGATGGTGTTTTTTTGCACCACAAAGAAACCTCCTTACCCAGCAAAAACACCGCAGACTTGGCCCCCCAAATTCCACCATCACCTGCAGCAACAGTGGCCCCCTGCCAGAGCCACCACAGAGTACTCAGATACCTGGGTCAGGCGAAACACATTCTGGCTCATGTGTCTCCCAGAAATGAGACGGCAGAGCTGCTCAAGCATTCTGCACAGTGCGGAGTGGAGCACGCTGAGTCGTGGATCTGTAGGAAAGGGAAACAAAAAGAAAATCCCTCATCGGGCGCGGTGGGAGCAGACCGCGTCTTTGCAAGGTGGCAAGTGGGGAAACAGAGCCGCTCGTGGCCTCACAGCCACTTTTATGGGCGGGACTTGGCATGTTCAGGATCACAGGTCCTGGAGGCACTCTAAGTGCTTCTGGCGCAGTGACCTTGACAGGACTAAATTGCCTCCCGCTTCACTGAGAAGCGGCAGCACATCATTGTGCCGACCCCCAGCTGCAGGCCCATCAAAAACTGCCATATGTGTGGCTCTCTTTGCCATAAACAGCATGTAAATAGCACACAGGCTGCAGAGTGCGTTTTGAAACCTGACTCATGCAAGTTCTTTGTGCACCTGCCCAAGCCACTGGGTTTCATGTGTTTCACGGGCATAGGAAAAAAAACATCCACTGTGATCAGCAGTGTCATAGTTAGGCATCTGTCAGTTGTGACACAGTTAAAAAATACAACTGTGTTCAACACTTTTAAAGTTATCTCCATTTACATCCTCACCACTTTGGCCTGGAGATTATAGTTTGTGGGTATAAGAGGACAACTATAGTCCCCCATCAGATCTGCCAGTCACTCCCCTCTGACATCCCCCTTATTTATTCAGAATTGTTTAGATGGATTATCCATCTTGTTAGAATGAGGGCAGATTGATTGGTGAAATGAACATCCTGACTTCACTACACAATACTTGGTCTAGGCATGCTTTGGTGAGCATTCCCTTCAACAATGCTTCACTAATAGGGAGCCTCCTTGCTTCTGACCATGGACATCCCTATCCATTGTGCTTCCCATTCTGAGATGCCTGTCTATGTATAAAAATGCGTGGGGACAAAAGTAAACCAGCAAAGTTCACATACCATGAGAGCGGCACTCAAGAATTAATGATGTTAACTCTGTCTCCTGCCCCACTTTTAGCAAACTTGTGCCATTCCCAATAGGAATATTTTGAGAATTGAGAAACCTGATAATAAATACAGAGTGATGGGACTAACAAAGTTGTGAAGGCCGTCTTGACCCCTAGTTCTTAGGAGGTGCTTAGAATCATCTGAGTATTGTTTCCTGTGTACCTTTGCAATTGTAGCTGTACGTGTAGTACATACCTGTGTATCTATTTGTGTATAAAATAAAGTGCCTTATCTTTGTAACTTAAAAGTACTGTCTAGACATTAATATTATTGATTGTTTGTAGGGAGCTGGGTTTTGGTTTCAGTACCCCAAAACACTTTTTGCCTTATTTTTAGATGCAATTTTAACTGAAGTGCACTGGGTTCCTGCTAACCAGGTCCCCAGGGCTAGTATTCCTTCCCCGAAACAAGACATCTGGTCACTTGATCCCCAAGTGACCAGGCCCTTTAGCACCTCTGTAAGTCCCTAGTAAATGGTACCACTGGTACCCAGGGCATGAGTACTGAGTGGGCCACTCAGAACTGCAGCACCTTGTGCCACTCTGAGAGACCCAGCACCAAAGTTATGAAGACTGTCAACGCACACTGCGTGACAAGGTGCTCACAAAATTGAAAACACGACATGGCACACAGTTGAGTGTCATGTCCCTTAAAACACTTCTTGTGTTTTAGCAGGCCTTCAAGCCCTAAGGCAGTGTGCATTATATTACCAGTGAGGGCACATATGCATGAGCAAATGTGCCCCTACTATGTCTTTATAGATTCTTAGACATAGTAACTGTGCAGGGAAGCCATTTTGAACACATGTGCTAGATCTGAATCTAGGGATGTTTGGTATCAAATATCTTGTATTAATACATATTCACTGAATCCAGTGATGGATGTATTAATACATGCACTCAAAGGGCACCTTCAATGTGCCCCCTGAAAATCTTACTGACTGCTAGTGTGTTGACAGACTGGTCTTAACTGGATCAGCCACTATAGACATGTTTTTGACCACCTAAGGTTAGAGCCTACGCTCTCAAAGACCAGGAACAAAGCCTGCTCTGGGTGGAGGTGTCAACACCTTCTCATTGCAGGATATGCATTCCAGGACGAGAAGCTTCAAAGGCCAAGCCATCTTTGTTACGTGACCCAGGTCACTCCAGATGGCGGAGATGACCAATCCGTCCTGTCCTGACCCCACTTCTTGGTGGCAAGACAGGTGGCAATATTGGTAAGATTAAGAGGTGTGCCCACATCATGCCAGTCCCACCCCTAAGGTGGACTAGCTGATGTGGACACCACTTTTCATATTCCTTCATCTTGCTTTGGACAGGATTAGTCTTCCGGAGTCAGGGTTATGCCCACCTCCCACTGGAAGTGGTCATATACAGGGTGTACAAAGTGCAAAAAAGGGACCTCCCCCGGCTAGCGGATAATGGTCCCTAGGGCAGGGAAAAATACAAACAATGTACATGTAACCATGGCAACCAAGAATATACTAATAGCAATGTCTAAAATATGTGTATGAGGCTCAGACAAAAATTAACTCTCAAATCTGACTTTATTGCTATTTATTAACCATTGCTGTAATGGATCTGATCTTTGCATTCAACCCACATACATACCTCACTCATATTCAACCTCATTAAATCACACCAATCCTTTCACTGTACTTATAATCTCAAACAAAATCAATGCTACATATAGTTATTGTGTGTGTCACTAAGACAACTAGGAACATTAATTCTTATTGTACAATAAACTTAAGTTTAATATTTCATCCTTGGAATAGAGGGTGTAGTCACCGTAAAGGTAGGTAACCCATTGGCTGCTACCTGGCACTCCCTTTAACGCCCCCAAAGTAAGTATTTAGGTGGCACCTCTGAACCCAAGTACTCGGATTTGACGGATCTAGAGCAAAAGGACAAAGAAGACTCATTGCCTTGTGAGAACAGCAGAAGAGCTGTGAACTTTTTTTTGTGAAAGACTGCCTGCTCGTAACTCTCTGAACGATTGCGACAGAGTGACTCATCTTGCAAGCTAGAGAACTACCAAAACCTCGGGTAGCCTGCCAGCACCATGAAAATCACCACTAGTCTTCCTTGGAGCAGAGGAGATACTTCCCTGCAGCCCACAGGCACCAACAAGTAAAGTCCAGTCCACCAACTTGCAGCTCTGTGGCTCAACCCATGCCGCAGTTGCCTACAAAAAGGTACTGTTGCTCTGGAGGACCAGATCTGTCACCCCACCAGGTGTGAAGACACCAGGACTAACCAGAGCCGTGCAGCACCAACCCCCGGGTTACCCAATGCCCTGCACTAAGCACCAACAGTGAGAGTCCATTCTGGATTCTACTGTACTGGGACCAAGCAGCCGTCAAGAGCCAACTGTGCCCACTTGCTTTAAGGCCCCTTGCAACCCAAACCCCCATTTGGGTGCTCTCTGACTTGTCTGCCCAAAGTCACCATGTGGAGCCTGTTTACGGCTGTCCCCCCTTTGCTGTAGCATGCCCAGCTACAACCTCACCAGCACCCTGCTCCTGGTGAAACCCGGGCACCTCCTGAAGGACTGCTGGTAGTACTTTGGACCTTGGCCACTACAACTCCAAACCCTGAAGGTGAACCCCCTGAAATTGTCTGTATCTATCTTTATTTAGCTCTGATTTGTCTTTCCATAGGAATGCATTTTACTTACCTGTGAAAGTTCATAACAAAAACAGTACTTACTTGTGAACAAAGTTCTTGCTTTCAAAACGTATATAAAAATAAGTGTTAATTTTCTAATTTGGTCTCAGATTCATTCTTTGATTGTGTCTCTCATTTATTGCCTCTGTGAGTACAGCAAATGCTTAGCAATGCCCTCTGATAAGCCTACCTGCTCATCCACACTACCACAAAAGGGGGTGTTAGTATTATCTACTTTTTCCTCTGTAAACCAACTGTAGGTATGCACTGGACTCTTTGCCTGGTATACTTCTTTAGTGCACCATTTAGAGAGCCAGCTGCCTACTTTGACGAGTTTTATGTCTATGACCATACCACCCACCTGTGTAAGCCAAGCTCTGCTTCACTACCATGAAGGCCAAGAGCTAAAATGGCATACTTTGTGCTTAGTTTTAGATAGAATAGTAAGGTTAGCCTCATGACACCAGGGAACACAGTTAGTCCAGTATCTCCTGATTGGCATGTAACTCACCCAAAGTCAATTCCACACCTAGTGCAGTGCATAATTTGAGCCAGTGGTTGCCTGTGGGACCCACAGCACTTATTTTTGAGGACTGGCACTTATTGTCCCTCATCACATATTTCCCGAGAAGAAGAGAGGGAAAAACTCATGAAGCATAAAATCAGAGGAAAAGAAATACAGAAAAGCTATCACAAAAGGTGAAAGCGGGAACCCGCAGGAGTGAGATAAAGAGGCAGCAGTATCTGGTAGTTGTTTAAAGAGGCATGAAGAGCTATTAGGACTCACAGCCTTGGTATTCAACATCCCAATGTAGGAAACTGGGTTTCGGTAGTCCTCCCCACCACTTTTTGCCTGGTTTCTGATGCAACTTTTACAGAAGTGCATTGGGATCCTGCTAACCAGGCCTCCAGTGCCAGTATTCCTTCCCCAAAAACACCACCAATGGTCACTTGATCCCAAGTGCCCAGGCCTTCAGCACTTCTGTAAGTCCCTAATAAGTGGTACCTAGGGCAGAGGTACTAAAGAGGGTCCCTAAGAGTTGCAGCATAACTTGTGCCACTCTAGGGGACCCAGCACTAACCTCATACAGACTGCCACTGCAGGCTGCGTGACAAGGTGCTCTAAAAAGTGAAAACACATCATGTCACACTCTTATGTGCCATGCCCCCTAGACTCTGCCTCTAATATTTGTAAGTCATTCCCAAAGAAAGCCTTACAGCCCTAAGGCAGGGTGCATTATATTACAAGTGAGGACACATCTGCGTGAGCAGATATGTCCCTGTTATATCTTTGTCGATTCTTAGCCCTAGTAAGTGACCAGGGAAGCCATTTTAAGAACATGTGCTAGACACTGGTCAGTACGGGTTCCCCAGCTACATGATAGCCTCACTGAAATTAGGAATGTTTGGTATCAAACATCTTGTGTTAATAAACATTCACTGATTCCAGTGATGGATTTATTGATACATGCACCCAGAGGGCACCTTACCAACTGCTGCTGTGCTGACTGACTGGTTTCTACCAGTTTGTCACCAACAGACGAGTTTCTAACCTCCAAGGGTGAGAGCCTCTCCTCTTGTGTTGGGAGGAACAAAGCGTGCTCTGGCAGGAGTGTTACACGCCCCTCCCAACAGGGTGATCTGCAGATCTGCATTTCAAGGCAGGGGACTTCGAAGAGCCCACCGCCTTTGGTTGGCGGATCTGGTTTCCCTCAGAATTGAGGAGATGCTGCCCCTCTTGGCCATGGTCCATTTGGCACCTGACAGGTGGGAAAATTAGCTATGTAGGAGACATGTTGCACTGTCAGGCTGGATACCTCTAGTGTGGCAAGCCTAAAGTGACCAGAAGATTAGGAATTCCACCATCTTGTGTGGGGTGGAATTAGGAATTTTGGGACAGGCTGATGCCTACTCCCCAAAAGAAGTGGTCATCTACGGGGGCATAGTGACCCCAGGGGTAAGTAGTCTATTGTCTACTACCCCTCACTCCCCTTAATGCCCCTAAATTGAGTGTTTTGGGGACCCCCGATACCAGGACTTCATACTTGCTGGACTACAGAAGAAGGACCCAAAGATCTGTGAAAAGCTAGAACTGAGGAGCACCAACTGACTTGGCACCACCGCCACTGGCCTGCCTACTGCCTCCACAGTTGCACCAAAGACGACTCGCCCTGCAGCTATTCTGCCTCCAAAAGCCTGGGAAGACTCCTAGTACTTCAAGAAGTACCCAGGATTTCCTGTGGAGTAGTGGAGCGGCTTCCATGCACCCTGCAGACACCAAAGAAGACTCATGAGGACTCCTTGCTGCCAAAACTCGACACCAGATAGCACCATTGCACCTGTGCCCCTTAGCGCGAATTGAAGTGGGCAGTGGTGCCCGCACGGTCTCCAGACCCTCCAGAGCCAAAGCGCACTTTGGGTTTGCCAACAGTTGAGTTCTCAACACCACCTACATGCCGCCTATGGATTCTTTCTGCAGGCCCCTTCCAACGGCGAGGATCCCCTGCACCAGAACCTGGCAGAAATAGGCACCACTGTACTCAAGCCCCACAGCCTGAGGAGAAGTGTGCTAATGGTATCTCTTTGTACCTGAGGATCTCAAGGGTTGGGCCTCCTGTGAGTGCCCCAAGACTGGCCCCCCATTCCCTGCTTGCAGCCTCTTTCTGACTGGGCCAATCTCCATTGAAGTGAATGGGTGTAGTATCCATATAGAATTTGATAAAGTCTCTTTTCCATCTTCTTTAATATTTAGAATATTCTTCCATGTCATGGTAATGTTCACTAATTCCTACATACAATCCTGGTTGCTAGGTGAGATCAGATCCCCTCTGAGTTTCACCTTGCAGGCAGCCGTTTGCCGTGGGTCCTTGTTTATCTTCAAATAAACTACCATAAATGTACTCTACTATTGTGGTCTTTCTCTGTTTGGACCCTACAAAGGACACTCGACTTCATAAAACACCTCTGCACCCGGATGTCCCCGAGCCTCCCCGAGGTTAACTGTTGGTGTGGCCTTGGACCTTGCCCCATTCTCACCTCAAGTACAGAAGAACAGTCCTGTACGTTGTCGTTAAGTACCCACATGAAGTGTCTGTATTTTTGCCATTGGATAACATTAGGACACCCAAGACTGAAAAGCACCTCTTCACCCAGATTCCTCAGTGCCTCCTGAAGTGACCTGTTGGTGCTCCTTTGGACCTTGCCTCATACTTACCTTAACTCTCAAAGAACAGGCCTATAGGTCATTGCCCAGTGCCTGAATGCAGCACAAGCTTCTTATCCCATAGGATAACGTAAGAGCCCAGAAGCTGAAAAGCACCTCTGCACCCGGATGCCCCAGTGCCTCCCAAAGTGACCTGTTGGTGCTGCCTTGGTCCTTGCCCCATAATTACCTTAACTCCAGAAGATTGGTCATGTAAGTAGCTGCTAAGTACCCGTATGCAGTATATGTTTTTCCCCCGTAGAATAGCATTACCACTTCAAAGATTCCACTGTCAACTTTTGAAAACTGTTAAAATTAATTACTCAAAAAGTACTTAGTTGATTCTGATGATCTTGGGGTTTAAATTCAGATAAAAGTATGTATTATTTTTATAAGTTGGTGTTTGATTTCTTTGAGTGTGTGCCTCACTTACTAACACAAAAGAATGATGGACGGAGTGCTGACAATGCAAACACTCACCCCAAGTCACAGATCTGGGTTTAAGCCATCGTTTTTTTGCTGCCCATGCCATTCCAGTTTGGACCCAGCCATATGCAAATCAGTCTTGACCCTGTTCCCATGGGAACAGTCCAGCCCGAACTGCCAGGCCAGGTCTTCCCTGGACTGGAAACAAGCATCCTGGGACCGGTTTCGGGGTTTCACCCCTCATCAGCCAGGCTAGCTTGAATCCAGTGGCATGGGAAGCACGGGACCCACGTCTGGGCATACCCTTCCCACTTAGGGCGACATTACCAACACAAAAGAATGATGGACGGAGTGCTGACAATGCAAACACTCACCCCCAGTCACAGATCTGGGTTTAATCCATCGTTTTTTTGCTGCCCATGCCTTTCCAGTTTGGACCCAGCCATATGCAAATCAGTCTTGACCCTGTTCCCATGGGAACAGTCCAGCCCGAACTGCCAGGCCAGGTCTTCCCTGGACTGGAAACAAGCATCCTGGGACCGGTTTCGGAGTTTCACCCCTCATCAGCCAGGCTAGCTTGAATCCAGTGGCATGGGAAGCACGGGACCCACGTCTGGGCATACCCTTCCCACTTAGGGCGACATTACCAACACAAAAGAATGATGGACGGAGTGCTGACAATGCAAACACTCACCCCCAGTCACAGATCTGGGTTTAATCCATCGTTTTTTTGCTGCCCATGCCATTCCAGTTTGGACCCAGCCATATGCAAATCAGTCTTGACCCTGTTCCCATGGGAACAGTCCAGCCCGAACTGCCAGGCCAGGTCTTCCCTGGACTGGAAACAAGCATCCTGGGACCGGTTTCGGAGTTTCACCCCTCATCAGCCAGGCTAGCCTGAATCCAGTGGCATGGGAAGCACGGGACCCACGTCTGGGCATACCCTTCCCACTTAGGGCGACATTACCAACACAAAAGAATGATGGACGGAGTGCTGACAATGCAAATACTCACCCCCAGTCACAGATCTGGGTTTAATCCATCGTTTTTTTGCTGCCCATGCCATTCCAGTTTGAACCCAGCCATATGCAAATCAGTCTTGACCCTGTTCCCATGGGAACAGTCCAGCCCGAACTGCCAGGCCAGGTCTTCCCTGGACTGGAAACAAACATCCTGGGACCGGTTTCGGGGTTTCACCCCTCATCAGCCAGGCTAGCTTGAATCCAGTGGCATGGGAAGCACGGGACCCACGTCTGGGCATACCCTTCCCACTTAGGGCGACATTACCAACACAAAAGAATGATGGACGGAGTGCAGACAATGCAAACACTCACCCCCAGTCACAGATCTGGGTTTAATCCATCGTTTTTTTGCTGCCCATGCCATTCCAGTTTGGACCCAGCCATATGCAAATCAGTCTTGACCCTGTTCCCATGGGAACAGTCCAGCCCGAACTGCCAGGCCAGGTCTTCCCTGGACTGGAAACAAGCATCCTGGGACCGGTTTCGGGGTTTCACCCCTCATCAGCCAGGCTAGCTTGAATCCAGTGGCATGGGAAGCACGGGACCCACGTCTGGGCATACCCTTCCCACTTAGGGCGACATTACCAACACAAAAGAATGATGGACGGAGTGCTGACAATGCAAACACTCACCCCCAGTCACAGATCTGGGTTTAATCCATCGTTTTTTTGCTGCCCATGCCATTCCAGTTTGGACCCAGCCATATGCAAATCAGTCTTGACCCTGTTCCCATGGGAACAGTCCAGCCCGAACTGCCAGGCCAGGTCTTCCCTGGACTGGAAACAAGCATCCTGGGACCGGTTTCGGGGTTTCACCCCTCATCAGCCAGGCTAGCTTGAATCCAGTGGCATGGGAAGCACGGGACTTACTTACTGCCTATGTATGTGCAATACATGCTTAGCACTACCCTCTTATATGCCTAACTGCTTGCCCACACTACAATTGGGGTGCCATACCTCTGTAATTCTTTTGGAGTTTGCCTGGATTCTTTGCACTGTGTACCTCTTTTTGGTTCACCATATAAAGAGCCAGCTTCCTACACCCAACATTTAATAGAGCCAGCTGCAGGTTTCTGAGCAGAGTTTAGGGCACCGGCACTCATACTTTAACAAAGTAACCACTGTCCACACGGAACCTCAATTCTGTAGCAAATTCAAAAGGGAGACTTTTTTTGGGGGCCAACTCTGTCACAAATATAGTCGGCAGGATATGATGCATTATGTAAACTCTGCTAAAATATTGTATGCAGGGGTTGTGCATTTTGTAATCCCTATCGAAGACCTTTCCACGCAGAAAGGCGGAGGGAGCACACCCCCTGCATACCAGCACACAGTCTACCTGAATGCATTGTGGCAAAAGCAGTGTACGATAATAGTGACTTTAGTTGTTTGTTCTTAGTATTGAACATTGTTGGTGCAGTCAGTGCTGTGTATCTCTAGCCACATGTTTCAAAATATTTGTCCTTCTTCCATAGCGAGAGAAACTTAAATTTGGTGATGCTGGCAGTCCAGCTCACTATCGTCTCAGGTTTCCTTACTAATTCTATAGTGCAGGTGAAACCAAGAGCTCATAAGCTGAACAACGCAACAAGGACCCAACCGCAAAAGGGGAGTAGCGAACACAAAAGCTGGCATACCAGTGTTCAGTTTGCCCAGATGGATTGTGCTAAATGCAGTGCATGATAATACTCACTGTAATTGAAAGTTATTATTCACCATTGTTGGAGCAGCCAGTGCCGTGTATATCTAGATATGTGTATCAGGATATTGGACCTTATTCGGTAGAGAGTAACAACTTGAATGTGGGTGTGCTGGTAATGCTGCTCTGCTGCTCAAATTTCTGTGCCACTCCTACAGCACAGGGGCTTGTGCTTTTCGTAATCAATTTCAAAGACATTTCTACACAGATTCTTAGTTTCAAAGTGTCTAGAAGACTCCGGTGTTCATTGTGTATATTTGCATTCTGTTTTCAGTATTTTTTTTGTGAATTAAAGAACGTTCTCATTTTTTGGTGTAAAAACACCTATTTCAGTTGGCAGTGTTACAGAGTGATAATACTGCCTTTGCTGAGTTCCGAGTGTCTAGACCATATCACTTCTCTAAGAAAGCCCTGGACTGCTCAGTCCCGTTGTTCTGAGTGACAAGGGGGTCTAGGAGTGTACTTGGATCTCAGTTTGGGTAGGGTAGCGCAAGGACACCGAATGTTAAAAAACAGAAGAACAAAAAAAACAGTTGACACAATTGGGGCCCAGTTCCCCCTAAACAGGTTCGCATATCATCTCTTTTGGAGGGCTGTCTAAATTTGCGTATTTCTTTGTGCCTGGTTTGACACAAACAAGAAGTCACTGTGTGTGCATGATTGTGTTTTTTGCTTGTCTCCGTCTTGACTAAGGTTCCATATTATGTATCGTTTGTTATGTGAAGCAAAGCTCTGCACCTCTGAACTTAATGGAGCCCTCGAGCACACCCTGTGTGACAGTCATCTTATAATAGTACTTTCTTATTACTACACTGGAGCCTCAGGAGGTGCCAAAAGTATCTCCACTATCCTTATTTCGACCCACTCAGTGCTTCTGTTTCAGTCAAAAAGAGCAGGTCTCTAGCCCCTGTTTTGAGGTGTCACTTATTCTCTCTGTCAGAAAACTGGGTGAGTGGCTGTAGACTTAGCGTGATTCATATGTAGTGCTCTCAAACCACAATAATATTACGGATTGACTGTTTACATGTTTCTTCACATGCTTGTTCTGGAATGTTAGTCCACCTTCCATCCCTGTGTCAACCACATCCAGATCTGCCTTCCAGTGCATGACCTGTGTAAAGTGTTTTGTGCAGTGGCCATAAGCCTTAGTTTGGCGCAGGATTGGATAGGGATCATTAAACTGAATCTGCACAGCTCAAATCACATGTTTTGGTCATGGGCCCAGTAACCTTCTGCAACGTCCTTCGTTTATCTCTTACCCCATCCTGAAGACTCAGATGCTAGACTTATTGCTACCAGCAGCAGAAACCACACTAAGGCCCTCATTATGACAACGGCGGTCTTTTGCCAAGACCACCGGGAATAATGCCCCCACCATACCGCCATTGCTGGCTGTACAGTGACTGCCGAATTTGTGTCACCCACGCATTTCTGCTCATTCATAGGCAGAAATCCGAGACTTTCAGCCTGACCGATGAGTGAGAGGGCTGTTCCACCACCAGCACCGTCACACTGCAAGGAGTCTGCCCACCGTTTTACAATACGGCATGGCAGACCCTGCACAGCAGTGCGGTCTGGTGGTGGAACAGCCAATACCCATCCCCTCCCGGACGACCACCTCGTCCAGACAGGTAGGTGGACCGACCCTAAGGGGGAGGTGGGGCGTGTGGATGCATGGATGGGTGGGGTGTGTTTGAATGTGGAGTGTATGTATGGATGCAGGGTGTATGTCAGTATGAGAGCAAGGGGGTGCGTGAATGTCAGTGTGAGAGTGAGTGACAGTGTTTTTATGTATGTGTGCAGTCTATTGGGGGAGTGTCTGCAAGTATGTGGTCGGGTGGGGGGTGTATGCAAGTGTGTGGACAAGTGAGTAGGTGTTTTGTGCATGTGTATGTGTAGTGGTATGGGTGTGCATGAGTGCGTATGGGTGTGTGTTACTGCATGTATGTGGAGGGGAGGGGGTTGTGTCAGGGTGCGAGTGAGTAGATGTGTGAATTGTGATGCATGTGAGTGGGGGTGCTTGTGTGCAAGTCTGTGAGTGGGGGTGTCTGTGTGGATGTGCATGGTTGGGTGGGGGTATTCGTATGGAAGGGTACGGATGAGGGGAGGTGTATGATGTATGCCTGCGCGGAGGGGTGGGGGTGTGGATGATTGTGTAGGGGTGATAGTGGTAATGATTGCGGAGGGGGGGCGTATCTGTGAGTGGGTGTGTGTATGTCAGTGTGAGAGCAGGAGGGGTTTTAGTATGGATGTGTGCAGTTGGGGGCTTGTTTGGAAGTGTGTGGACGGTAGGGGAGGGGTGTCTGCATGTGTGTGGGGTGTATGTGCCAGTGAAAATAATGGGTATTCTTGTCTCCAGGTCCGGTAACGGCAGAGTTTTTGTGGCAGGGCGACCGCCACAAAAATCCTGGCGGTTTGCTGCCTCCTAATACAGCCGGTGGCCTTAGGCCTGCTGCCAGCCTGGGTGAGCTCACCACCGGGCGCTGCAGTCTGACCAGACCAGCAGGCAAGCAGCATTGTGGCGGTTTGGCTTCGGCCAAACCCCACAACTCGTAAAAAGGCAGTCAATACCACCGGGTCTGCGGCGGTTAGATCGCTGCCCGAGTTTGGTGGTCTCATGACCGCCAAACTCATAATAAGGTCCTAAATGTTAAGTGTGCACACCCATCCTGTACATAATAGGCAGTTATAAAGGTCTGACACTAGAAAAGGAAAATCGGCATGAGATGTAATATTATAGAAGGCCATTCTTTACAGTATTTTATAAATATGAACTTGTACATAAGTGTATTCTTCTTAACCAACTCGGACAAGCATTGTCCTATATATGTCCCAAATTCCAAGATGATGTAGTCCACATTCTGATTACCACCAAGCTGGCCTTTGCTACCACCACAAACCTGAATGACTGACTACTTGACTTCTAAAATGCCCACAATTTGTCTAATTGACATATTGTTCGTTTCTAAAAAGGATAAGGCACCTTCCTTTTCCTGAAGGGCCTCCACAGACATCTACTCTCCTCCCAAAATATCATTTCTGTCAAATGGCAGCCTTCTTCTACACACATGATATACTTCCGGGTTACTCTTGATCACCTTCAGCAAAACCTAAAATCCTACCTCTGCTCCCGACCTCTATTCAGTCCAATTCGACATTATTCCGTTATCTGAAACAAAAATGCGGTTAGAGTTGACTATGTTTGGAGATATGAATCATGGAAAAAAGACAAGTGATTTCTAAAATGCAGCGAGATGTGAGTTTACTGGTGTGGGTTGTGTCTGTTTTAAGTCAGTATAACCAACTTGATTAAATCAACCGCAAAAAAACTTTAGTCTTTAATTGACTGAACTCCAATTGTGTCACTGTGTCTTCCTGGAGGTATTCATCATATTTTCAGATGTGTGTCAATTTTAGGTCTTAGTGAAAAACATACATTCAGAGAAAGATCCAATTGCTTTCCTTTCCTGTAGGATGGGCCGCCTAGGTTTCACAATTTATCACTTCTGCTGGAGCCAAGGCTGCGTGTCTTTTCGCAGTATCCCTACATTGTCTGCCTCGGCTGCCACAGCCTTCCCTCTGACTTCCCAACTAATCAGCTATTTCAACTTTCATTCCATAAGCTTTATGTCTAAATGTAATTAAATGAACATTAAGTTCCTCTTTTTACTACCGCAGCCGAAAGTTCTGATACTGCTGTGATAAGTGTGAAGTGAATTTTGAACGGCATTTATACCTCCTCATCGCTGCTAAATGCTTGATTTACATAACTAGTTAAAATGATATTGGAGCAGCATATTGATTTAATCCCATCTCCGAAAACTGTTAATTAATAATGATAATAAATGTGTCAGCTCTTTATTATCTGCTTGGAATTGTCAATGACGGCTATATTAATACCAATTCAGTAAAAGACCTGCTGGCTAATGTTGGCAAAGCTTTTGATGGTCTGAGTAACCCTGCGACCAGGATTTATAAAATATGCTGCTGCGCAAATTTTAAAGGAATAATGTTTCCTAACGAACCTGCTTTGCTCACCACTTACATATTAATTTATAGCTCTGTGGATTCCATGGGCTGGTATTCGTGCAGAGTGAGAGCATTAATACTTAACCACAATTCGGTGCTTGGTATAGGAGCAGGCTTCATAGCAGGACCAGGCCCAGTTTATGGAGAGGTATTTTGCCATGTAGGCATCTATCGCCTTAGCAGCAGTGGCATTTCTAGATTATCTGGAGAAATTTGTCACCATCTTGAGATAATTTACGGTGGTGCGTTAAGGCAGCTGTCTATAATGGCGCAACTGTAGCCCAGCCGTGGTAGTAGAGCTTAAATATTGTAAACAATAATATTGCATACTCTTTGGCAGTGCATTAGAGTGAGCCAGCTGCAGAATTGAAAAATGCATATCAAGGTCTCATTGCTGTATTATCCCAAACCCACATACAATGTTTCTTTGATATGGTTGGAACATTCCCAGGATGCATGTTATACCGAGCATTCACCAAGCTATATGCCTGGCCTTCACAAACATACACAATAGGTATTAAAAACGTAAAAGCAAAATTGCTGCCCTCTAAAATCGTCATGCTTATGTTTGCAAAAAATAAGTAAGAAATCATGTCTCCCAAAGCTAAACTAAAAAAAGATGAAATTAAAAAGAGATTGGCCTGCCAGGTTTAGCTTTGAAGTCGACTAATTTTAAGTTGGATGTGCACATGTGTGCACAGTCACTCATAGTCGGGAGAGTCAATGGCCTTAGTGAGCTGACCCACTACTTCATGTGGTACGTTGTGAGGGAAGGGAGCAAAATTTGAATGTTACCAGAAGGCCTGCTAATTTGAACGGCACCACGGTGTATCACGCAATATTGTCTCCTTTCGCAAGATCATCTGGTGCGGAGCTGTATGACATGGTAGCAACATGAGTCGGAAACAACTGCAGAGAGCGTTTCCTGTTCACATTGTGTGGAGGCCAAGCACTGCTGATTTTGCAACCTCCACAGGACATCAGCTGCACCCAGTGAAGCCTTGGTTTGTTTATTTAGAGGGATTAGAGTGGCTCAAAGGCAGTGCCCTGCACAAAAGCTCCGCTCCCCTCAATGGCCTCAATGGCCTCGTCCCCTCAGAAGTACTTTCATGTCTGGTGATGTAATGGGCTCAAGGTCCTGTCCCCTCACCAGACATCGCCTCCTCTTGGTTCTCTCCTCTCATACAGTAACGTTTTTTGGAGGTAGACAGGTCTGCACATGAACAGATCAATGAAAGACGACTGACCAAAAACATTTCTATGTAGATATTTATTATTATTATAATACGTTTTGCAAATTATGATACTCACGATGCAGCTAAAGCTTTCTGTTGGCAAGACCTAAAAATGAGTGTGAACACATGGAACAAGGCATAGGGGTAAACTGAATAAAATGCAAAGATAAACTGAAAACATTACAGCTCTGGCCAGCCATATAGCAGAATGTTCTGACAAAAGAGCCAAAAGGAGAGCTAATATTTTATTTTTTTGTTTTGAACATGGCAAATATGTATCCCATGCCGATAAGACTGTTGGATCATAAATTGTCAGCAATCATTCCTCTACCTCTCTGTGATGTCTTAGCTCCTGGACTTCAAATTTGGCATCAGCTATCCTCAGTTTGAAGAGCAGTACCATGCAGATATGGAAATTATATGCCTGCATCTTCAGTCCAACTAAGTAAACAGTATCCTTTGCACCTTGCCTGCGATTTTAACATTTTTGACATTTGAAGGGTTGATAGTGTTTTTTCTAAAAACAAGGGTGTCACACACTACTGACAAAGCCTGGCACTGCTGAGAGTAAGTAGTTAATGAAGTACATGAAAGGGTGAAAAAATGTGTATTTTTAAAAGACAAACATTTTTAGATGTGTCGGTCAGGAAACAACCTATTTAAGAAACAGTTATCAAAACGATAATTTTAGAAACCCCGAGTGCCTGAAATGTTCCACTCTTGGAGACATTATGTTTTTTACTTTGTCCTTTAATTTATGTCCTAGAAGGCCATTACGCCAGACGGTACAAGGTACTTGTGCTCTATTGTCATTGTTGGACATTCTACCGACCTCACTTTCCATAGAATTTATGCACCATTCTACTAAAGCTCAATTGTTTTCGGATTCCAGTTTTTCAGGTATGTTCCTTTAATGTCAGCACTCCCCAAACGTCAGTGGATCTACTTCTGTCTTATAACTACCTTGGTTAAGAATAACATAAATTCAGTTGTGCAAAGTCCAATCCAATCACCTTATTTGAAGTGACGTCCAAATTATTCAAAGAAGATTTCCATTTTGATATCCCACCTAGACAGATTTTAGCTGGTGCAGTGAACATCTATTGTGGACAGTTCGAGTCGTACGGTGACATTTAAATAAGCCCTTTAGTTAACATTGGTTGGTTTTCCTGTCAATCTCAGTTTCTTGCTTCGTATTCAATGGCTTTTGTTCCTCTTGTGTGTCCTGGAGCAAACATTCTGCCAGACTCAGTTTTGCTGTCTCCCCTCTGTGCTTCTCCCCTGCCATTGTGTTGCTCTCTCCCTCATGCCCCCACTCACTCCCTGTTGCTCCCCCAACCCGGTCACACATCTGCTCCTCCATTGCCCAGCCACCTCCACCATTATTTTTTTTAAATATTTTAATTGTATCCTAACTCCTTAAGTGTCATAGTGAGGAAAATGAAGTGTAAACGGATTGTGAAGTGTTGCCCCCACAGCTCCAAACGTTAAATCATCATGGTTTATTCGTAGTTATATAGAAATCAATAGTTATCACAAAAACATGCCATACTGTGATATATTATTTTGGCCTATTCTGCTCTTGTATCATAGACAGAAGAGAAGGATAGGCCAAATAATATGGAATTTTCAGTTCCCCACACCAGAGTTTGGAGATATTAACAGAAGCTTAGGAAATGTGCACAGTACAGCAAAACTCTAGTCTCCATCTATTAGGAGAGAGACGATCCTGCAGCACTGGCTCAAAATCAGTGTAATCGTTTCCCCTATTGTGGATAAGGTCATATATGACATTGTATGAGCCCTTGTCACATCTATCTTGAATAAAAAAACAATGCGCCTGATTACAACTTTGGAGGAGGTGTTAATCCGTCCCAAAAGTGACGGTAAAGTGACGGATATACCACCAGCCGTATTACAAGTCCATTATATCCTATGGAACTCATAATACGGCTGGTGGTATATCCGTCACTTTACCGTCACTTTTGGGACGGATTAACACCTCCTACAAAGTTGTAATCAAGCCCAATATGTTCCAAAAATTCCTTTTTTGCACTGAGCTGTAAAGCATTCTCTTAGGTCTCTAAAGTTTAAACTTTTATGGACACTGAATTGTCTGGGTCTAGTGCAGTATTCTTAAATACCAAGAGCTATTTTTACTGTTTCATTGCTTATAAAGCTATTATCACTGCCCTTCCTAATAAACTATGCATTGGTGTAAAATTAATGGACAATTACCAGCGAATAGCCAATCTACAATAAACAGCATTACATTAGAGAAAGTTTTATGCTGCACAAAATAAAAATGATTATTTGACCCACTACAATCTGGATTCTTCCCAATTCTCCTAACCAGCTCACTAGTGCAGCTTTCATTGGTGTTTTCACCTCTGTAGATAATGATGAAATACATTGTGATATTACTTTATCATTCAACATATTGACTGGTTGAAGCTAGTGAAGAGGCTGCATTTCATTGTGGGGTTTCTGTGCTGCGATTTAATGACTTAGATGAAATTCAGTATCCATTTCTTGAGTCTATTTCTTCATTTACCTGGGAGCGCCCCGATTTGAACTACTCCTTAATATCTTATTCAGTCCATGTTAAACATCATAGAGAGGAACGGCCTTCAAATGCTTTATTAAGCCTCAAAATAGAAAATATCCTTGTGCGTACCACTTAAAAATGAAGATTGTATTGCCGTGTCCAAGGGATTGTTTTCAATTGTGAATTGTATTGCCGAGACATGATTTAAGAAGGAAAGCTCTAAGATAAAAAAAAACATCCTTCCTGTGATAGATTGCATAATTCCATCTCTCTTTTTGGTCAAGCCATTCAGCCACTTATGAATGTCCGTAACCTGGTTGTCATGTTTGATAATCATCTTTTATTAGAACCATCTCATCAACACCTACCTTAGACATAGAAGATCAAACTGGATGACACCAGAATTAAACAGCCTTCAACCCCAAAACAAGATCTGTGCAAACAATCTGGAAATATCAAGCAAAACAGAGGACAAACTAAAGCTGCAATAGCATTCATGACAGTACAAAGTCACCACGGAAAATGTTTCACAGCAACAAGTGGATCTAAAGGCTGCATAGCCCAAGAAAGAACTATATAACATAATTGCTGAATTCCTGATCCTCGAATGCCATGATAAAAAATCACGGACAAATAATTGCTATTGACTTCGTAGCTTATGACTTCATATATAGATCAATAGGGTGCCACAAACACTGTCTACTAAACTTCAGTATACTAGCCAAGGATCACTTAAAAAAATAGCAAAATATTGTGATGCTTCCAGATTCCCAGCCAACCATTTCTTGGTTTGTTTTTTCAATGGTGCTCTTAACGGTAGTGGTGCTACCCATTAAGGAGGGCTATCACAAACCATCAGTGAATTCCGGCTATTTTCTAGAAGAACTCAAAACAGCTTGCATCAGCCATTTCTAAAATGTAAGTTGGCAAAGATAAGAGGTCTGTGGTTGGTGTCAGATGTTTAGCTTTGTGGCTGCTTGTATTGTAGTGTTTTCTTTTAAACTTAATTATGGCCGAGCTTATGAGCCCTCATTAGTATTAAACAAATCTTGGAAGCAGTCATTGCCAGTGTAATCCCCAGCACTGAAGTGAACTATCTCATGTGCAGATGTGCTTCTTGTGTAAAGCAGAAATGTGTCACACACACAGTAAAGTTAGTCAGTTGCTGAAGGAGGCTGACTTACTTCTGATATGTTTTTAGATTGCTCTAGATCACAAAGCTCAGTTTTCTGGACACCCTGCCTCTAAGGACTCAGTCAACGTGCCAGCCTGAGGCAGAAAACCAGTGTGACTCCAACCACTCTACAACCCATTGAGCAACGTTTGAGTGAGATGAGTTTCAGGTAATCAATCACGTGATCTTACAGGGATAATTAGTGGAACCCCAAACCCTCTCTGATTAAGGAATAACACACTCAAAAATAGTAAATAAGAAGAAATTGGTTTGAAAAATGCATTTCAAAGTCAAAGCAGTATTAAAGTGCACAGAATATGAATTGTCACTACAATAAAGACAAATAAAATGGCAGAGGACAGTGATTACTAAAAATGTAATCTGATTACTAAAAATGTAAATAAAAGGAACAATTCCAATCAAGAAAGCAAAGGACAACTGCCCCCTTCTCCCGTAGGCTTCGATTAAAATGGGTGATACAATTCTGCAGGGCCTGTCCTGCCACCTGGTGTGAAGGTTCCCCTCTCCCCCCTCACTGTTTGTGAACAGCTTTTATTACATTACTTCATTGTTGCTGAAACTCTGAGCATAACCCATTTGCAGAGAGTGAGCTGATGACGTTCTAATTATTTGCATTCTGCCTTACCATGTTCTTTCAAATAATAACAAATCAGACATATAGTTCTAGGAACTCAACAGAAATCCGTAACAAATGACCTAAAACAGAAATCAGCTTAAGTAATACAAATATATCCAAGTAAAATTGATTATCAAATTGCACAAGGAAATAACAGAAATTAACAGTCCATTCCATACTAATCAAATGTATTCACTTTTGATTGACTAACATATGTCACTCAATAAGGGGTATACCCATTAAAGTCATAATATTCATCACACCCCCGGAATGATAATAACATTATATTCAGTGAATATATTTGTAGATAAATGTGAAGCTAAATGTGCAATGATAAATTAAGGAAGTTAGGCAATTATAATAATTTTCTGAATTTAGTGTTTGGGTGCAAAATAATATACCAGTGAAAAGTGAAAAATACAAACTGTATTTTTGTGAGTTGTTTTGTGATTTTATTTCCACAAAAGAAGGAAGAGCTACTTGCACTTCCTGATGAAGTTTTGTCACTGTTACTTTCCCTCAGATGTCAGTCGACATGAATCTTCCAAGGAATGTGGATGTTAAAGCTGCAGATGGCACAGGAACCATTGAAGATGATGACAGAGTGATAAAAGCTTGTAGAACAACACCCGCTGAACTTGACAGTGTTGGTCTTACTGTTGCCATTTAAGACAGGATGCGCATATGTTGTAGCACAGCAAAGGAACCCAAGGATGCAAACATTGTTTGCTGTCTGACTCTTGCCAAAGCCAGTGACTGAGGAGTTACCAGCGTTGATGGTTCATCATATACGGCATACTTCAGGATTGCCAGGTGCAATGCAGTATGACTGGTACAACCATATTTGGTGAACTCACTTATCTCATGTGAAACTCTACTCTTGGTGGTAATTCCAAAGGGGTATCTTAGTAGCAAAATGGTACCCAAAATTTAGATAGATGGTAGTGGATGATTCCCCCAGGCATGTTCCATCCTAAGGTAGCCTAAACTCCGCCCCAAAAATCTATTATGGCTATGCTGGGAGATACGCCATCTCCCCCGGATCCGATCAAATGAGGCACCTGGAGAACACACTGGAGAAGCATACCGGCTTGCTCGACAAAATCCTGCAAGCAATATAGGACTCCAAGATGGCCATTGAAGCCCAACTTGGTGACATACAAGTCGAAACTGGCCTAATATGGGTGGAATATACCAAATCGGTGGAGCGGTGGATGAGGCTGGGTCCTCGCTGGTCTTTCTCACACCTTTGATGAAAAAGTACAGGGACAGCTGACCAGGTGCTCCAAGTGCGAGCTGAGGACACAGAAGGACGTTCCTGCTGCAAAAACATTCAATTAATAGGCTTCCCAGAATGATCAGAGGGCCCGAACACCAAACTATTCCTAGAGAACTGGTTGGTGACCACAGTTCTAGCTACCAACACCATTACAGCCTAACCGGACTACACCTCGGAGGTCCATAGAAGATGCAAAACTTTTGCTACAGTCAAGGCTCAGCTCTGCAACTTGAATGTATCCTACATCTTGCTGGTCCCGGCCCAGCTGCTTGTGGTAGACAAAGGGACAACACACTTTTTCATGTTGCCGGAAGAGGCCTGGCAATGGCTTTGCACTAAAGTGCTATCTGTGCAACCGAGGACAACCAACTGGGCTGGACTATGAGCATATCTAAACACCTTTATTGCCGCATGTGTGGCCCGAAATCCTGCCTCTCAGAAGAACAGGCCACCATAGAAAGGGCATGAGTGCTGGCCAGGATCACCACAGATACTGTAAACAGGTGCCATACGTTATCTCCGGACACTGACCTTTGCTCGGAACAGGGCCTTCCTGGCTAAGATGCCTCTGATCTGGGATCGCTGCAAGCATCACCAGGCTCCTCTCAAAAGGAGCTACCGTATTCCTGAGGCACTATGGTGGGTGAGTCACAATAAATCATGAAGGATGAGGAGCGCTCACCTCCTGCCGCGAGTGCTTCATTATCATCATGGGATCTGGACCAGGGGCTCTATACTTGTAAGCAGCATAGCTGGGCCAGGGGTCATAGTCAGGGCTTCCGCCACCAGACGGTGGATTTCACTTGGTTAGCCCCCAACAGGTTTTCTTCATGGGCATACTTCTGTTGCACAAAAATGTTTCATATTGGCTATATTATTGGGAATGTTGTGACAAGGGGCCTGAAGGTGCTCAGGCCTGGGGTAGGTGAGTTGTTTATTACACTTGTTTTGATTATTTTGCCCCTTTAGCTGACTGGGTGGGTTGGGCTGGTGCGATGGGGGGGGCAGCTTGGGAGGGGGGGGCACAGGGGATCCTAAAGATCTCAAACTGCATAATGTATGACAATGGCTGTCCCATACAGCACCTTGACTTGGAATATTCGGGGTATGGCAACCCCTGCTAGGCGACACAGAATATACACCTATCTCCAATGCAGATGCGTTCACTTTGTCTGCCTCCAAGAGACTCATCTAACCACAGGGTAACTTAACAAAGTTGGCAAACTGTGGAGTGGACAAATATATGGTATGGGGTACTCCACCTATGCCCGGGGGTCCTTGTTTGGGTTGCCCCAGAGGTACCTTTTGTGAAACACAGACTACTGCTAGATAGCGAGTGCTGCTATGTGTTTCTGGAGGGGACACTAGATGGGTGCTGATTTTATAATGTATCCCTTTATGCACCTAATACCTCACAGGGTGACTTTGTGGAGACCCTCTCACCAATTATGCTACTTGATCCCCAAGCCCCGGATTGTGGGGAGGCAATTTCAATTGCATACATGATACTGACTTAGATCGCTCTGCCCTCCCCCCCCCCCAAGGCACACAATTTATACAGGCCACAAAACACTTTCAGCAGTGGCCCCGGTCCCCTACCTTACATGACATCTAGCGTCTAGCGTCTAGAACAACCAGGGAAGCAGAGTACTCCTACTATGCGCCAGGCCACCAGGTTCACATTAGGCAGGACAATTTCTTCTGAAACACAGATTGTTTGCCCCTCATATAAATAGCACTGAATATTTAGGCAGGACAGTGTCTGACCTTAACCCACTTAAGATCACATTCCTGTGGGGGAGGCTGAGGGCCACTAGCCCAACTTGGCTGTTCTGTATGGAAGCGCTACAGGACATGCATTTAGGAACACTGTTGCTCTGCACCTCACCCAGTACGTCATGGATAATGCTGGTTGAGTGGACTCTCGGGGGCTTGAATGGGATGCACTAAAGGTGGTCATGAGGAGATAATGCATCAGCACGTCTTGGGGTACTAAGATGACACTCACTCGAAGTGTGCTGAAACGAGTCTGCAGGTGCTTGAAATAGAGGCAGTGTTGGTATTCAACACCGGTCCCTGACTTACAGCTCTCCATCGGCAATACCAGGATGAAGTAAAACGACTGTGTGACCTGGATTACAAGACTGCCTTGACCCGCCGCTATGCTGACTGGGATTAGCCTGGACGTACACTGGTGTGGCAACTATGATCTGAGGTCCCCAAGACATTGAGCGTCACATGATGAATGCACAAGTTGATATTAACAAAGTGTTTACTCAATACTGTAATTGGTTGTATTCCCCTCCACAGGAACTGGCTTAAGCTCAGCTCCGCGAGTACCTGCATGCGATAACACTCCCCCGTTTGACCCCGATCCAGCTGTTGGAATTGGAAAAACCTCCACAAATAGAGGAAATCCAGCTGGCAATCAGTCAAATAGCCCACGGCAAGACCCGGGCACGTATGGGTTCCCTTTGGAATATTAGTCCGCTTAAAGGGAGACCCTAGCTCCTCGCTTGTTAGAGATCTACCAGAAGGCACACGACTGGGGCATTCTACCAGTTACTGTTTGTGAGATCCTCAAAGTGGTGCTTCCAAAGCCAGGCAGAGACCCCCTTGAGGTGAGTTCTTACTGCCTGTTGTCAATGTTAAATATTTACTATAAAATCCCAAGTAAGGTCCTTGCTAACTGTCTGATTCTGATAGTGGTTTTCTTAGTCCACTCAGACCAATGCGGGCAACACACTCCAACACTTGACATCTGTGCCACATTATGAATGCTGTATCCAGGGAAACTGACCCTCTGATGGCAGTCCTCCTGGATTTCAAAAAAGGGTTTGAAACGCTGAGCTGGTCCTACCTGTTACAGTTGTTGGAGGCAATCGGGATGGGTTCTAAATTCTTTTAATGGGTCAGGCTTCTATATACTACCCCTCGAGCATGGTTTCAAACAGGTTGTCAAATCTCTCACTCTTTTGTCATAGGCAGAGGAACCAGACAGGGATGCTTCCTGTCCCCAGTGCTCTTTGCAGTGACCATGGAGCCACTGGCTATTCAGTTACTTACCAGGGGCCCCGCGTGGAGCATCAAGGTAGGGCCAGATTGGCACACTGTCTCTTTAGACGCATAAGATGTCTTAGTATATCTACTTGATCATACACACATATTGCTGGCATTTTACAACCTGCTTGATCTCACTGGAGACATGACATGCCTCAGGGTAAACTGGGGTAAATCCTGTATTCTCCCACTGCGCTGGGCCGCGCCTGAGTGTTATGTAGCACTGACAGCAGAGTGCCTTCCCTGGAGTTTTGAGAACTTTCGTTACCTGGGTGTGAATATTTATCATACGGATAAGGATCTGTTTGATGGTAATTATGATAGGACCCTGACTTCACTTCGACAATCCATGCTCTTCTGAACATGACACTCCCTTTCGCCGATGGGTAGGGCATCAATAGTAAATATACTGGTGCTCCAGAGACTGTTATATTTTTTTGCTGCTTCACTGTTGCTTCCTCCCAGATCCTTCTTTGTGGCTCTGAGGATTCTGGAATCCTACCTACTCTGGGGCCCTGCAGGGAAGCGAGTTTCACTTCCACTGATACAGCGCCTTATGCTTGAAGGAGGCCCCCGATCCCTGATCTGGAGCTGTACTTTGCAGTGGTTAAACTGCAGTGGCTTATGCAGTGGCTTGCTGGAGACAAAGCTGAGGCAGGCAGACATGTTCGTGCCGACTTAGGAGACGTGAAATTACTGGAATGGCTCTTCTCACCAGGGGTCCGGCCATGCAACCTTATCGTGCACTGACCCCTCTCGCACCCCAGCTCCCCCTGTGAAGCGTACCTGTCCTTAAAGTCTTGTTTAGGGCCCATGAGTCTTCCCCCTGGCTGTAGGCAGGGATAACACACCTGGGCAATCTGTATGAGTAGGGAACACTGCTCTCGTTCCAGGGTCTGAGGGACCTTTATGGACTGGGAGCTGCCCCCTTTCTTTCATGTTATGCACTTATGGCCGCCATTGAGGAGGTGTGGTCGCCTGGACAGGCTGAACCTACACTGCACTTAGGACTACAATGCTTCTTAACACATGGACTGGGTGGCCGGGTGGTGTCGGTGCTCTACAAAGCACTACAAACAGGTCACACCAACCTCCGGAACCGAGATAAACCCAAATGGGATGAGTGCTTAGGTATGGAGGTGATGGCCAAGTAGTGCATTATGGCACTGGAGCGTGTGAAATGCATTTCTCACAATGCCTGCCTGAAATCCACACAGTTTAACTACTTACATCAAACATACTTAACACCCAGTCGCCTCCATGGGATGTTCCCAGGGGTATCTCTGGCTTGCCCACGCTTTGGTCACCTAGGCGCCACAGTTATACATATGGTCTTGGAATGCCCTCCAATAATGCAGGTATGGACAAAGGTGATGGAACTATCAGCTGTGATTGAGGTGCAGTTCTCGCCAGATCCACTCCTTTGCCTCTTAGGGGTCACAAAGTGCACTAAACACAATAAACACTACTTGAAGATGGTGGACCTGGCACTAGTCCTTTTTAAGCTTTTAATAGCTATGACTTGGAAAGCCCTATACCACCCCACATTCAGATGCTGTATTTGTGTGATTCATAAATGGGCCCTGCCACAGTCGGATGCCATGGCACAGGACCGCTGGTTATTAGAAAACGAAGGTGGCGCCATGCTCTGGGACACTTATGTCCTTAAATTATTCAATAAATTACACAAGCCTCCCCCTACACTGACTGCACCCTGGACATAGTTAAAGCTGCGGTGGACACTCATTTGATCATATATATATATGGACTCTAAGTTATACTGTGGCCCCCAGAAGAGATTCCAGGGGGGTTTGGGTCCTTCTCCCCCCCACCTCCTTCTTCCTTCATTCTCCTGCCCCCTCCTTTCCGCCTGTGGTGGCTACGACCGACTCCTTGGGTTGATACAGTGCTCCTGAGATGACTGCCGCAGCTCTCCCATGCACTCTTTTTGAGCTACTTCGGCCAAGGGGTTTTACTACTGGTTGTTGGATAATAGTTTGTTCTGCCTTCACTACAGGCACAATGGCTTCTGCCCTACATGACTGGAAGCATTATGCTACCCGTAAATTATATTACACTTGTTTTACATGCCAAACTTTCCTGCTTATTGCTGTATGATTCACTCACAGAACACTGTCCCTATATGTAAAGTATGCCATATCTGATTGTTCCCTCTGTGAATAGACTTGATGTTACATTATGGCTCATAAGTGATGATGAATATATAAATGCCAATAAAGAAATTTGAAAAAACAATCAGAAATAGTAATAACACTCTGAACTGGCCTTGCAAAATTAGTGTTTATTATCTGTTGGCAAATGGTGCTTTCCTGCACATATTTGTTTGTAAGCTTTGGTAAATATGACCACCAGTATCATTGCTGTAGCACTGATGCCAGCATGTGCAGAAGCTATCCCCTAATGAGCTGCTCTGATTAAATCTAATCTAAATCACTCATCGGGAATAACTCTAGCTTGTAATCCGGACATAAATACCATAGGAACGTTATCTGAAGCGAGGGTGTAGGAGTATTTAGAAGGAAAAACATCAGGAGGTTTTTCTCCTTTCAGCGTTTCCTGTTTTACGCTAAATTTTTGCATCAATCTTGGTTTGAGATTTACTTACAGCGCCTACCTTAGAGATTTGCATCACTGTCTTTGCGGCAAAGTCTACTTCGCAGTTCCCCTTAGTGTGAATTTCTTCACTTTAATGGGCCATTGTGTACTGTACATTAACCAAAGTAACTTTGTCCTAATGGATAGCTACCTTTCCAAAAATGTTTGTACTTTTTGTTGAGTTCTCTTTTGAATACCCGAATCTGTCCAAGCAGTAGTGGGTTAGATCAACATCGTAGACTTGTATACAGAATACTGACTCTGACTCAATAAGTGTAGGAACTGATCGATCAGCCTTCTGTAGAGCATGCAACAGGGTATGCATTTCCGCAATCTGCGCAGTGCTACCACCTCAACTTTAGTGTGTATGCACTGCACTTTGAAATCTTCATATTCCCTACCCAACAGCACAAACTGCAGAATATTTCTGGTTAGCACCAACTGCAAGCTCTGTGGAGCCCTCTGTGAAGAACACACTGTTGTACTCTTGTATGGGTTAATCATACAGAGTTTATGGTATATTCTGTGTGTATTTCAAAAATTCTTGTCTGGGGAGTGTAGAATCATTTTCAAATGTTATGTCAGTAGCATTTAAAGAAGGGGCCAACTGCACCCAAGGCAGGTGTTGAGCGTCATATTTAGAAATACTTACTTTTGTTGCTATTTCCAGTGTAGGAGAGGCTATAATCATTGGTTCTCCTCTTCCAAAAGATACTTTTACAGCACGTTTGTCTGCACTGCAATAAGAATTTTCTTAGTGGAAGTGAAATGCCTTCATCACATTCTAAACACTGGAATCTGAACACTTCACCTCAACCAAGGCTATGCTCAGATCTTGGTGTGTGGCAGCCTGTATTGAATCCATCTGACAGGCACGATTTCACTGCTGCGCACAGACATTACACCAACAATTAGCTCAAACTCTTTATGAGGATGGCAAAGGGGATGGGGAAGAGTTTGGCCCATATTTTGATGATAACGTGCCTAAATCTACAGGATGCCAGTGGACTGGACACCTCAGCTTATAATGACATGGTTTACCACATGGGACAGCAAGAAATGAAAGCACTTCTTTTGCTACAGTGTTCAGAAGCAGGATCGGGCTGGCTTATGGACAATATGACAGTGCCCGATGGGTTGGTCTGACAAGTGAGTGTGTCACCCACCTTTTGACTGTTTGTAGGCCTGTTTTTTGGTCTAATGGGAAAATGTTTTCCTGTTATTGACACAAACATTGTCCGAAACAAGAAAAACTGCATGCGGCTACCCATATCTTGGACAGCATAAATGCAAAACTACCCTGATTGGCAAATGTTAGCCAATGTTTTAGGTATCTGATTCAGTAATTGGGCCTACTTTTATTTTGGTGCCCAGTAATATTTTCGGTCTCAGTTCAACCCTGATCCAGAAGGGCTGCTGAGGTTCCTCACCTCTACCTCCTTACTATGGGGTTAAATTTTTTTATTAACAGTGGTCCTACAACCTGGCCTGACACAGACCGAGCATCTTTTTGTCTTCAATTAAGCCCTCACTGACATATATATTACTGGGCGATTGGGCAAAAACATGTATGTTCTAGCCCTCCAATGAGCTGACAGGCACCTCCATTGGCACCTCCATAGGGCTATTCAGAATACTCAGACTTGTTAACACAGCATTTAGCGCCTAAGGGTCTGCAGGCACCTGTGTCCACCATTAGAGGTTAACCCTAATGCCATTCCAGCCACTCTCCTTGACAGCAATTCAAAACAGGTAGATACATTTCATAAACATGTGTTATTCTTAGCCAGCCTTGCCTTGAGATTGGTTATCGCAAGTTGTTTACTACGGTTGCTGGAACCATGCACTGTGAGACATTGTGGGTAAGATCTTACCTGCAGCCCCAGAAGACTTTCAGGCTTCCTTAGTCGAAACCACACAAGATAATCGGGATGCGGTCAAATTTGTCTTCCATACGGGCCTGGATACCACAGATTGTCAGGGTAGAGCTATGGGAACCAGAGGTGTGCTTTGACTCCATGCCTGAATGAGCTCCATTGGCTTCTTCAGAGATGTCCAGGCATCTTGATAGGCATGTCTATCATTGACTCCTATCTGTTCGGTAAGAACATGGATTTGGTCCTAGACTTTTTTAAGGAGTGCACAGCCACAGTATGCTCTTTGGACCCCCTCAACAATTTCACCACATTCAAGGGGAAGCAAGGGGCTTGGTGAATCAACATCAGGCTCCACCCACCCACATAGCAGACCTCCCAACCCTTTTGAGGTCAGGGCTGTGGGCCCAACAGGCAAGGACCTTGCCTTCATCAGCACTAATCTTAGTCTCTTTCCCTTCTGGCCACAACCTCCAAGCCCCTTTAGTGCATCCTTATAGGTGCCCAGCCATCCAGTAAGAATCTTTAAACACCAGAGCAAGTGAAATCAGCCTGCAGTTCCTAGTGCATCACAAATGGCAGTTACACCAGAAGTGGAACAGGGCCTCTTCCGATAATGGGTAGACCCGTGGCTCAATCTCTTTGCCAATGCGAAAAGTCAGCACTTTTGGTTCGTGGAATTTCTAAGATGGCTGTTACTCAGAGACTCATTATTTCTAGGTTGGGACACAGAACTCCTGTATGCCTTCTCACTGCTGACTCTCCTGCCCTCAGTTCTGAAAGAAGTTCAGGAACAATCAGTCCAAGTCATTCTATTGGCTTTGGATTAGACTTGGAAAGCGTGGTACTCAGACCTTCCTGCTAGGGGTATCTGTACTCTGATCAGGGTGCCACTTCAGGAGGACCTCTTGTCACAGCAGCAGAGCAGGGAACTGCACCCGAGCCATTAACCCTGCACCTTTATACTTGAAGATTGAGCAGCAACAATTGATCTCCAGCGATATTCTTCAGGACCGGTTTTATGGTGGTGCAACTGGTGCAGCTGCACCTGGCACTGAGCTCAGACTGTGTAGGATGGGCTGTGTTTAGAAATAGCTTAAGGGCTTAAAAGCACATGCTGCAAAGTTCCTTGTATGGCTAGCAGTTTTAGGGTAACAATAAAAAATGTCAAGAGAAGTCTAGTGATTAATGTTCCTGATGGAGAGAGAGAGATCAGAGTTTTGTCTATGGGCACTTTTGACTCATTATAAAGAAGGGCAGAATCACAGAAATATATTGTATGTTGATAGTTCAGTGGGTTACTGCTTTTGTCACAGATATGCTCTTGTTACTTGGAGTTTATAAATTGTAATCCTAGTATAGCATAGTAACCTATGAATTGTCATTTCATCGAAGAGCTGCATGCAAGCTGCATGATATTGGTTAGAACTTTGTTTTTCCCAGCCTTTCATTATCCTAATGCTGCTAAAAAGGGTTCATTTAGATGGAAATGCATTCTTATTTGTAAAACCAACATTAAAAACTGTGGTACATTTTAAATCCATGAGTTTGTGTTTTTCCAGACCAAACACTCTTAAAATATACTGCCTACTAGTATGTATGACATGTGATTTCAACAACTTGTAATCCTCATTGTCTCATGTAACATTTCCTATAGACTGATTTACACATGTATGATTTGTTGTTTCTGGTATGAGTAGAGCTATAAAATAAATCAAATGCATGTGAGAGAGGAGCTATGGAGAGATATGGGGAACTGTTGGAGGGTAGTAGGGTGAATCCGTTGAGATCATTTGAAGGTACCAAAAAGATTGTTGCAGTGGGGGTCACCTGTGCTAAAGCCGGTCCTAATCTTCCTCCCGAGGTTGTTGATTTCACTGTGGTTCCCGGCACCCATCAACGAAATCTATGTATCCAGGGCGCTGGGACAGATTTATGGACTGGTAAAGGAACCGATAGGTGGACCTGTTGCAGTGAAAACTGTTGGATGTGTTGTTGTTTGCCTTGTTTTGCCCCAATAAGGGCTTGCTCTGGGTACAGTTGAATGTTACTTATCAGCCAGTTAGGCTGTTTTATGTGTCTGCTGGACCAACAATCAAATCACCAGTGTTGATGTGTTTCCCAAATATTTTGCAGCATATGTTGCCACCTAACCACAGTGAGATTTAAATCTACTTCTCACATTTCTAATGCATACCCTTTTTAAAACACTGCACGGTTGTCCACTGGGCCTGTGCACCCTGAAAATGGTATTCCTAGTTGGTATAACACCCACAGGCTCAGTGAGTGAACTTCAAGTACTTTTGTTCCAGCTTCCCTCTACCACCATTTTTCCAGACAAATAGATGTTCAGCATTCAAGCTGCTCTCCTACTAAAGATGGTAACATCATTTCATGCTGGACACACCATCACCCTCCCTATCTCCTTCTCTCCATCTCAACTCTTGAAATAGAAAGACAGACTCTTTTGTTTGGATCCCAAGAGACCACTCATGTTTTAGTGAATCTTACAAAAGAATATTGGGTGGATGATCAGCTCTTTGTAGGGTTCTCTAAGGAGAAGAAGGGCAAGGCAGTGCAATAACATCCCATCTCTCAATGGCGAGTCCAATGCATTAAGATCTGCTACACAATGGCTAAAGCCTGAGTGCTCACTCCCCTTGGGCCAAGACTGCTACCACTGTGTTGGCCTGCGGAGTTCTTGTCGTGGGTATTTGTCAGGCAGCTATGTAAGCATCAGTGCATACTTTCACAAAGCACTACTATCTTGAAAGTCAAGCCCATCAAGATGGGCATTTTGCCCACTCTGTCCTGCAGGACTTTTTGCTCTGAGCCATTCCATAGACCCGCCATCTTCTAAGGTACTGCTTTCGAATCTATTCACAATGTGAGGAATCTGCGGTTAGACTTATCCATCAGAAGAACAAGTTACTTACCGTTGATTATGCTCTTGAAGGTGAGTACTCTTATCTGACAGCTGATTACCCACCGGCCTCCCACATCTCCATTCTGTGGTGAGGGCTATTTCATCTAAAAAGATCCCAATCTAGGAATCTGCACACTGGTTCCGTTCTCCGATGTACTCCACATTTTAGAGCATGAAAGGGTTCATGAAAGAAATTGACAGTGCGTATGGGTGGCACTTATATGCGTTTCCATTCCTCACTACAGGGCAGAACAGTGTTGATGCAGAGTTGTACGGTGCTGCCTGTCGGCTCTCAGAAGCACCAATTTTAAATCTTCCGGATCTAGTTTGGCTCCTTGGGAAATTCACAATGTGTGGAATCTGCAGTTGGATAGAGTAGCCACCGGAAAGAGTGTTACCTAAGGTAAGTTAACTTGTCCAACAGGGACATGAGGAGTGAAAGAGATAAGGAAGATGGCAGAAGTTTGGAAGGTGGCAGAGATTTTATTGAAACAGAGTTTGTGATGATAACAGTGACTCGTAAAGTGACAATGATTGAGAGGGTGGGACTGTACATTCATTCTCTCCTGCCCTATGTCAGATTTCTGTGTTTACTGAATTTTGCATTCTCACTAAGAAAATTAGACCCAAGCACTCCCTCTGGAATCTCCCTAATAATTCACTTTACAGGTCGGTACAGTATAAACCTTTAGCCATATTAGCTCAAGGAAAGTATTGTATTATGTTTGACCAGTGAACTCTTGGTGTGGTTTTCCCTGTCTTTTTGCTTCTGATCTCCTGTTTTTTTATCCTATGCTGAAGTTCATTTTTGCTGGCTTTAGTACTCTGGGCACTTTACCACTGCTGACCAATTGCATTGGTGATTGGTTTATCCAAGATTGACATATTTGATTTACTAGTAAAGTGCACCATGTGTACCCAGGGCCTGTAAATAAAATGCTACCAGTGGGCCTGCAGCACTGATTGTGCCACCTACACGAGTAGCCCTGTAAACATGCCTCAGACCTGCCACTTCAGGGTCAGTTTTAGACTGCCATTTCGACATGGCAAAGTGCACCCACTTGCCAGGTTCAAACCTTCCCTTTTATTACATGTAAGCCACCTCTAAGGTAGCCCCAAGGCAGCCCCATGGGCAGGGTGCAGTGCACTTAAAAGATAGGGCATTTACTGGTGTGTTTTACATGTCCTGATAGTGAAATACTGCTAAATTAGGTTGTCACTATTGTATTGACTATCCCTCCCTTAGGGTAACATGGGGGTTGCCTTGAAATATCTTTTAAGTATAATTTCACAGAGTTGTGGAGTTTGGGGTCTCTGAACTCACAATTTAAGTTTTAAAATGCCACTTTTAAAAAGTGGGCATTTTTTTGCTTAACTATTCTGAGCCTCTGCCTGTCTATGGAATCCACGTCTGGGTCAGGATGACTGGTGAGCTGTTTGTGAATTCACTCCAGACACACAAAGGGAGCTGAGGTGTGCCTGGCATATCCTGGTGGGTCTTCCAGAGCTAGAGTGGTGGGAGGAGCTGGCACTCGCTCCTGAATAGAGCTGTGCCTGTCCTTGCACAATGTAGTCTCAGGCCAGACATGATCTTGTGCACTACAAAGACTACTTTTTGAAGTTTGCCTACTTCAAAGACAGAAATGGGTATAGGTACTGGACCTCTGACCCCACAAAGTTAGAATCCTGCTGGACTGAGAACATTCTGCCAGGAAGAAGAGCTGGCTGATGTAGGAGCGACTGCCACTCTGCCTATTGCTTTGCTGCGCTGGTGTGGTGCTTGCTGTATCTGTCCTGGGAGTAAAAAGACTGGACTTTGCTTTCTACATACTCCTTTCCAAGGGTCTCCAAGGGCTTGAAATTAGCATACCTCTGGTTAAGAAGTCTCAGGGACATCAAAGACTTCATCTACCAGTGCCAGGGCTCTACTGCTGAGGGGTCCTGACTTGCAAAGTGATGCCAACTCTAGAAAATTAAACACGGGGCAGCAAAATCGATACAGCGCTGGCCACGCAGCTGAAGAATCAACGCAGCATTGGTCTTGCAGCTGCAGAATCGAGGCGGTGCCTGTTTCAGCGCAATTCCATCTATTCAGCGTGTTGGGATTTTCCATGCATCGTCCCTAGGTTTCAATTTCTCATCGACCCCGCACTGCAGTAAGGCTTCAAGGCTGTGTGTCTGGACATTGACGCATCGCCTTTGCATCAAGAAAAGAATAGACGCATCACCTCCCCTGCCAGTAAGGAACAGATGCATCGTCTCACCTGTGAGGAAAGAATCAACACATCACCTACCCTGCTCAACAAGGAACCGACGCATCGCCTTGCTTTTCCTACTCCTCTCCTTCCCTGGTGCCTGCATCGTCTTTGTTTTTGACACATCCCAGTTAGTGTGTGTTGAAATGATACAACCATTGATTCCTATGGATTAAGGCTAATTTAAACCTTTAAAAATGTGATATCTTTACTCGCGTTGTTTGGATTTTTTTTGTTTTGGTCTTGTTTTATTCAGATAAATATTGGCTATTTTTCAAAACTGGAGCCGGAGTGCTTGTGCGGTGTTTTGGGAGAGAGAATGAGAGAGAGAGGGAGAGAGAGAGAGAGAGTGTGTGTGTGTATGTGTGTGTTGTGCGCACATGCTCGTGCTTATTCTGTGATATTAACTGGCTCTTTTGGATTAAACTATAAACGGGCCCTGTTTCCTAGCTTGCTTGATCTAATTGCACCCAACAGTTTTTGCCCTACAGAACAGCAAACTTTACTATGAGCTTTAGAAAGAGATTGACAGTTTTTTTTAGCTTTACGTTTTCTGTATGGATCTGCACGAAACTTGGCATGTTGACTCTTGGCTACTTGCAATACCTGTTTCCCAAATTTCCCGAGGATTCATGGAACGGTGCCAGACCTATTTGCCAACCAATAAATGCCCTTTCAAAGGAAAGTCACAATTAACCAGTACAAGTGAGTGTGTTTGTGTAAAATACTTATGTTCTTGCCACCAAGGCTTATAGGGTTGTCTTATTCTGAAGCTCCTGGCGACATGGGAGGTGGGGGTGTGTGGGGGACATAGCACAACCTGTGGAAAACATGTTGATCGGTCCATGGCATCTGTGGCCCAGGATTCATAGCACCGTGGTGCAGAATGGTTAAATTAGCTTGTAAACACCAATTATTGAACTATGTACGAATAGCTCACATGGCACAAACATAAAAAAGTGTCAGCCTGCTCTGCAGAGAATACCTGTGCTGATGTGCTCCTAATGAGCAGTCCTCGTTACAGCGGGCCGAGGTGTGCGTCTGCTCCAGAGTTACTTTACGTGTTTAATAAACTGTTAGTAAATTGAGTTAATTAGAAGATGATTATGTACCGTTATACCAGATGTTGCCCGTTGTTTTTGCATTGATCCTCCCCGTACAATTTTAAATCTTGCTTATAATTCCCCAGGTTGTAGAGTGCCTAGTAAGAAGAACCGATTTACTACCTTTTAGGCACGCTCAAGTTCTGTTTTAAATTCGCCATTTGGAAATCAAAATTAAGGTTTTCTAATATTGACAATAATTGGATTATTTATTATCTCTTTTGAATTTGAATCATTGGGAGGGAGGTGCCACTTCAAAATAAATTAGATAGCTGTTTATATGCCACTACGTTTTTTCCCCAGACCTGTTCACTGAAGAAAACACCTCATTCTGGCACATTTAAACAGTTTTGAGTTTGTGTTTACCCTTTGTGTAAGATATTGGTCAATTTTAGAGGATTTTGTATATTTTAGTACAGATACAAGGGTCAGATTTTTAATGGCTAACTAAGGATATTTAACAAGATGGCTTTAGGAATTTTCTGTTGAAAGTATTTTGGAATCATTGCATAAAGAAACACTTTTATAATTTCTAAAATAAATGTTTGATTAATTTGTGGGTAGATCCGCATAGAACCACGGTGATTTGCCCCGCATTTGTTTCCATTTTTGAAGAAAACCACCACTTGTTGCCCATTGCTCACTGTTTTAAATTACCTAAAAAAATACATTTTGGCATCAGAATGTGGATTTACCCATCCTCGGAGCATGGAAACACCAATGCCCTGCTTGCTTCACTTGATAGGAGAGCTTGACTTAGGGAAATTGAAGTGGCTCAACTCAATCCTTTACTTTAGGAAACAAAAAAATTACCGAAAGTGCTTAACACACACACCCTTCATCTGCTGCATTGAAAGTTTCAAGGTGATTCATCAGGTGGGGGCCAAGAAAATGGGGCGGGGGGTCCAAAAATGCATATATATATATATCCATAACAACATTTGCCCCAAATGAGCCAGCTACCCGAGGGGGGTGAAGCGCTAGCCGGCAGAGCACCCCAACAAATAATATCCAAATGTACCCAAAGAGAAAACGCTCACTCAGGTGGAAAGTAATAGGGATTTACTTCAGAATGACGCATTTCAGCCGGCTACGCGGCCTTGATCACATGACCATATTTACTGTGTTATATACTTGTGATATACATAAAAAAAGGATCAATATCAACAAGTGTACACTGCCGCCATATCAGAATGGTAAAAATGCCAAAGTTAGTAACAAATAATGCATAGAAGAGCGACCTTTGACCAATCTGTTCATATTCTATTTCTGAAATCTGCAACGGCCCAAATATACATTTGAAAGCCATATGTATAATATATGAAGGAAAAAACATATCAGATTCAAACACATATATGGTAAGGCCGTCATCCATCATGTACAAAATTGAAGTATCATGATCATTATCGCATTTAAAATCAGATCACTACTACACACTGTAATTCATATTTGCCCCACTACTCCTTATACTCCAATGGAGCGTTGTAGTAAGCGAGGCTCAATCTATCAATCAAGCCCAAGTGGGCAGATCAGAGATATAAGGTCAAATAAGCGACAACCCCTTTTTCCCCAATTCAAACATAAGAAAAAATACAAGTTATAACACCACTAAGTGCTTATCTGATGGAGAGTGCTGGATTCTGAAAAAGAGGAAGAAAGGGTAGGGGAAACTTAGTAGATCCAAGGACCCCTTCCTTTCCTCCTGTGAAGAGAAAAGAAAGAAAAGAAAAACACAATATAAAAATCACTTCCATCAAAATCATTTTTTGCTGTACTAGTTAAGGGGGAGAAATCACACCACATGTTATGACATAATTCTAGTAGTAATAAACTACTCTTATATCACAAGTTATAATGTAACACGAGAGAAATGGCAGAAAAAAATGACAAAAAAGAGTATGACACAGAAATGTAACAAATTAATGTGCAAGCCCCGTGGACAAAAAGATGCATATGCATATAGGCCGTATTATTAACATTATAATATATTTTTCTCCCGACGGGGCGTGGCCAACATGGCGACCGGAGCAGCAGCTTAACACTGCAGCTCCGCGCCTGGCCCGATAAAGGATCCTGTTAACGGCTCCTGACACCGAACTCACGGCGGGTGCCCTTAGCCCAGCTGCCCAGGACCATCATCGGGAGCGGCGACCCGCTCCGGGACTCCGGGATTGCCTCCGGCGCCGGGAGGAAGCCGGGGACCTGCCCGGGTGTCGCCCGCGTCAACAGCCGGTCAATGAGCCGATCGAGGCCGGGGACCAGCTCCCCCTCTGGTGCTCGGCGCTCGGGTGTTGGAGCCCGTAGGGAGCCTGGGCGCGACGTCGGCGGACCTGCGCCCCAGACCCCACGCTGGAGTTGAGCGCTCGGTGGCGGCCCCCTGAGGCCAGAAAATAGATGCAGCGCTGGGCCTGAAGCGGGCCTAGGCGCTGCACGCTGGCATGCACAGCGGCCACGCACGGCCCCCCTGGATTGCGGCGCTTCGTTGCCGGCTGGGCCCTGGTTTCCCCTCTTGGACGGCTCACACGATACCCACAGAGGCCCCCATGGTGCTGGAATACCGCGACCGAGCAGGGTGTAATTCATGGGCGCTGAGGCCCCCAAAAATCAAATGACGGCCACAGTGACCACGCCGACAGAAGCAGATTTATTTATTTATTTTTGGACACCCCATCTCGAGGCGCCCTCACGGTGGGGCCTGCGAGGAGCTGAAAATCCTTCGGCGACGCGGATCGGGTCGTGGTGCAGGGGCGGGACGCTCGACCCCCCCCACCCACGGAGCTTGCCCAAACGCAGCGGACAGTGAAAGTGATAGGACAGAAGAATCACCATACCTGGCATTATTGGCTGAGAGGAGATCTGATGCTGCCCCGGGCCCTTTCTAACTTGTCCATTGCTGTCCCACAACCTGCTGCTCTAACTGCATAGTGCACGCCTCACTCCTTGACCACGCGATCTTCCAGGTTCGTCGCTGATGAGTGACTCAGTACCGGACACAAAACATAACTGACATCAAATGGCGACCAGGAAATAAGGCAGGACCCGGACGCAGCACTAACAAACAACGCCATACACCGAGACCCATGTAGCAAACGTCACTGCCATTAATATCCACGCCTAACACCGGAAAGACAGTGAGGTAACTCCGTCCCCTGCAAGCCATCAATCCCATAATCGTACTTACTCCACTAGTGCCCACTTTGTGCTGCAGACATCAAATGGGTAAACCGAAAACTCCACGGGCACCCTCGGGCAGCATGGATCCCACAGCCCCCGCCTCCTCCGAGGCACAATCCACCACGCAACTGGCTCTACAGAAACTGGAACTTACGCTGCAAACACATACTACGCAGTTCGAAAAGATCTTGCAAGCTATCCTGGACACCAAGTCCACCCTGGAAGCCAAAAAAGGTTCAGTCGCAGAAGATATAAACGTACTGCGGGCAGACCAACAGGTGCTGGCCGACAGGGTTAAGGAATTGGAGAAAGATAACGTGGCTCTCCCCCTAAATTTGAAGAACCTCCAAGTGCAGATGTCTCAATTAACAGTCGAAGTCGTAGACTTAAAACGTAGAGCTGAGGACGCAGCGAGCAGGTCACGACGTAACAACATCTGACTAGTGGGGTTTCCCGAGCGTGCTGAAGGCTCTTGTACTGAACTCTTTGTAGAACAATGGCTCGCTGATACAATTCTCAAGGACAACATACCAAAATACTTCTCAATCGAGTGCGCTGACAGAGTCCCGGGCAGACCCCCATCTCCGCGGGCCCAGCCTCGACCACTGATAGCAAGACTCCTGAACTATCGCGACAGAGACCTTATTCTACAATTATTCCGGAAATCAGGGCCTGTACTATTCGACAATGCAATGATCACAGCTTATCCAGACTTCACAGCGGAAGTGCAAAAGAAACGCAGTTCCTTTTACCGGGTCAAGGAACTTCTCCGTGAACACAACATCAAATACTCACTGCTGTTTCCGGCCAAACTTCGTGTGCAAGACGATTTACGTACACTCTTCTTCACCACACCGGAAGATACCTGGACTTGGCTACATGCTAAGGGCCTGGCCGACCCTTTGGACTCTAATAATTCTAAGGAAAAATGGTCCTCCCCCAAAACAAAACGTAGGCAACGTAAAAAACACGGTGGCAAACCTACACTCGAACAGTCTCGTACGGAACGCTCTCTTCTTCTACAGGCAACGTCTCGCTTTGTAAACACCTCACCTACAACCCTATCCACTCAAACTGAGGGTGACCCAGACCAGGAAGTAAACTTGGATTCGGCGGACTCTGATCGAGGCCCTACTCTCAGTCCGCGCACAGCAGATTACATTTAATAAAAAGCCATGTACCAACTGAGCGTACAGCTAGTGTCATGCTCAACATGATATGATACGGCCTGATCCAGGTGGCTGACGGGTGCCGGGGGGGCAGGGCCGGGAACCCCTGAACTCTGTACTCTAAGCAATCATGGTCCTGGGCAACGGACTCAATACCAGGAGCAACACGGGCTGGGCAACCTAATGACTCGGAATCTACGCTCGCCAGCACCCCCGCTCCATATGGACTGTTCCTTCACGCTGGCAATCGCCAGAATTTCTCTTATTATGCCACAACCTCAGTGGATGTTATACACAGTTACTGTTTGTTTTTTCACACATGGGCTTTTTTCCATGCTATTTAACTGGGACCACGCTTACATCAAACCATGCTATGCCTGTCACACCAACAGACCCAAGTACATCAACAATAGGGGCGCAAACTGGTCAACTTTGGAGGGGAGCGGGCACGTCTACATTATAAGAGGGAGAGGCGACACATATCACCTTCGCCTAGTTAAACTCATAAACCCCTCATGGCCTCTCAAACTCAACAATACACCCCAAAATACAAGATACTCACATGGAATGTAAGAGGCATGGTAGCATGGCGTAAGAGGCATCAAATGTATACGTTTCTCAGGAGACACTAGATACATATAGCTCTACTGCAAGAAACACACCTATCCCAACCCACACTGGAAAGCACACGCTCAAAATGGAGAGGGCAACTTTACAGCACCACTTCCTCAACATTTGCTCGGGCGGTGGCAGTATGGATTGCCCCAGGGGTCCCATTCGCCATGTCTCGTTCACAATGCGACCCAAACGGTAGATACGTGATATTGGAAGGCGTCCTAGATGGTTCTCCCTTAGCACTGACAGCACTATACGCCCCTAGCACAAACCAACAAGACTTTCTGAGCACACTCACAACGGGCATCCTTAGTGACCCTACGGCGGACAGCATATGGGGAGGGGACTTTAAATGTGTCCTCGATACTCACATGGACCGCTCATTTCCCCCACTAGACACTGCTCCGGCCAACCGTACATCTCTAGACCTGACAAAGTGGGTCTCCAATAATGGACTAAGAGACGTTTGGAGACTGAGACATCCTACACACTGCGAATACTCCTTCTATTCCCCTGTCCACAAACTACATACTAGAATAGACATGCTCCTTACATCTGCGTCCATTACCTCAAAAGTAAGTGCATCCGAGTACCTAGCCTGCTCTCTCTCCGACCATAACCCGCTTTACACAACTCTGGATTGGGGCCGCACCCACACTCGCATACCAACATGGCGGCTACAGACAGAAGCCCTTATAGACTCTCCCTTTCACGCGGAGTTATCCAAGTGCTTGGCTGACTATTTCTCCCTGCATAAACACACAACATCATCCCGTGCTACTGAATGGGACGTTCACAAAGTGGTAATACGTGGACACTGCCTTGCAGCCACAGTGGGGATTAGAAAGACACTCACTAGGGAGCTCCAGACACTAGAGATTAACCTCTGCAAAGCCGAGATAGAAGCCTCCCGAAGTGAATCTGCATTAGCAGAACTAAATTCGCTCAGAACAGACTACAGGGAGGCAGACTCTAGATTAAGCAAACATGATTACAGACACTACATGACGAAACAGCATGCTGAGGGAGATAGATCGGGCAGACTATTAGCATGACTAATTCGCCAACCAACACAATCCTCGACCATAGGCGCGATTCACTTGAACTCAGGTAACATTATCAACACTCAGGTGGAAATCAATGAGGCCTTCTTCACATATTATCGAGCTTTATACGCTCCTCCTCCCCTCCAACCGAGCAGAAATTAGCTGAAATACTCTTGGTGGTTCCCCAAAATCAACAAATCATTGACAACACAGATACTATAGACGGCCCCATCACTATCGAAGAGCTACGTCTAGCCCTGTCACAAATGGCTCGCAGCAAAACCCCTGGTTCAGATGGCCTTCCTATAGAGTATTTTAGCTCCCATGCTGCTCGCCTTTTACAGCCACTCCTGGAGGTATTCAATGAAGCACGTAATAAGATACAACTCCCTGACTCTATGTGCGAAGCCCTGATAGTCGTGCTTCCCAAACCAGGGCGCGATCCCCTAGACGTGAGATCATACAGACCGCTTTCCCTGCTAAACTCAGATTGTAAACTATTAGGGAAAATCCTGGCAAATAGAATACTTCCCTACCTACCAAACTTAATGCATTCCGATCAGTCGGGATTTATTCCGGGCAGGAGCACCTTTTTAAACATTAGAAGACTAATTCATATAATGCATCACGTTATGGAGACAGAAGCAGCGGCCCTCTCCCTAGACATAGAAAAAGCATTTGACACATTAAGCTGGGACTTCCTCATCCGCACGCTAAAAGCAATTGGTTTCAGGCACGGTTTCCTCAGCTGGATTAAAACACTGTATTCTAAACCTACAGCTCGTGTTAAGACGGGTCAGGTTATATCTGAAGCATTCCCCATAGGTAGAGGCACTCAACAAGGCTGTCCATTATCCCCCCTACTATTTGCAATAGCCATGGAACCATTAGCAATCAAACTACGAAGCAACGCCCGCACATGGGGCATTTTAGAATTTAATACATATCACATTATTTCCTTATATGCTGACGATGCCCTAATATACCTGCATAACCATTCCACTTCCATGGCCGGAGTAATGTCACTGCTGGACTCATTCGCACTAGCCTCCGGTTTGCGCATAAACTGGGCAAAATCAAGCATCTTCCCACTCACTCCAGTAACAAGCAATTCTCACTTGACATTGCCCCTATATCAACTACCATGGTCGCTCACTACTTTCAAATACTTAGGCATACAAATTTACCACTCCATTATTGACCTAAAAGAGGGCAACCTCGACAGAGCACTGAGATCCACCCGAAGCTCTCTCTCGTTTTGGTGCTCACTCCTGTTGTCCCCCATGGGCCGGGTAGCCATTGCCAAAATGCTCACTCTACCTCGGTTTCTATATTACTTCACTGCCCTCCCATTGCCCCTGCCACGTTCGTTCTTCCACAAGCTGCACTCTCTACTGACGGACCTGCTCTGGGGCAAGGACAGGCGCAGAGTAGCACTAGCAATAACACAATACCCACAGGAGGCAGGGGGACTGGACTTGCCAAACTTCCAATTATATTACGCAGCGGCTCAGCTGCTCTGGCTCACCACATGGCTTAGGATACCTCCACCCACAGAAAGCATAGGGCTGCGCGCATACACTGCACCACAAACGATCTTAACTTCACTGCTGACTGGCTCCCATCGCCAGCCGTTAAAGTCCATTCTACTTGATACAGCAAGATTTTGCTGGCGCAGATACGTCCAAGGCAAGACCAACACACCTCCTTATTCCCCCTTATTGCCACTGTCCCAACTGCCGGGAATCCATGCGCTCTCAATACACCATGACATGCGTGCCATAAGTACATTAAACGTGGGGGATTATTACTCAAACTCCACATTGCGCACCTTTGCAGAACTTGTGTCCGCAGGGGTAAAGCACTCAGGAGCTTTCCTGACACATAGTGCTATCAAAAACCTACTTATTATGCTATGGGGCCCTGGTAATGCAGAACCATATCAATCCTATATGCTCACTGCAAACCTCACTGTAGGAGATGCAAAAAGCATCATAACTAAACTATATAAAGGGCTCCTAACTGAGGCCAGCTCCGGAACTGACGCACGCAAAAACACGGTGGGACGCTGTTCTCCCGACACCATTAACACAAAACGCCTGGATCGCAGCCCTCACACTGATCACGACTGTGTCCTGCAATACTAAACTCCGATATACCCAATTTAATCATATCCACCACTCATACTTATCACCGGCCTGCATTCAAAGGATGTACTCGAACACAAACCCAGCGTGTCCTAGATGCGCTACCCCAGTGGCTGACTTCTATCATATGGTCTGGAGCTGCCACCCAATCAACACGGCCTGGCAACAAATCACTGATACCACAGCAGATATAGCGGGCCAGACTCTCACACCCACACCCGAATCCTACTTGCTCGGCATACGTCATCAAACTAAGGATAGCAAGCACCTACACAGATTTATAGATTTAGCATTTGCTGTCTTTAAGCGCCTGATTGCCATGCATTGGAAAGCCCCACACGCTCCCCCACACACCGTCTGGCTCCACGACCTGCATAGCCGTTCACTAGCTGAGGCGCAGACATTACGCCAGCTACAACACAAAGGCCTGATACAGGGCGGGCCGAAATCTGGGCCATTTTCGTGGTGAACATAAAAGCCAGGGATGATACGTACCCCCCTTGAAGTATCCAACACTCCAAATCTGTCTTCCTGTTCTTTACCATACATCCCCACCACGGCCCTCCAATTTGTTAGTTCTGACACCCTTATATTTTACATCAGTGCAACAATGGGGACACTTAAGGATACCTACCCCCAGTCAATGTCCCTTCGGAATCGGTATCTTGTCTCGCTCATTGCGCTCTGGACGCAGGTCATCACGTCGCCCCCTCCAATTCCATCAACAGCTCCACAGCTTATTTACACACACAAATGACATGACCCCCCTTCACCCCATCCCCCTCGATAGGCATGGCCCATCTCCACTCTTGTAATTAAAACTTGCACATTGGCACCCAGATATGTCCCTAGCTACCAGTTACACAGTTTTTAAGTTGCATTCCTATTCAAAACAACGCAACTGCACTGTACTAGATTATTAATATATGGAGACAGATTGTAAAATCCTGAATAGTGTATTGTAACAATGTTTATGTATAATGTTTAATATATATATTATTTTTTTTTCTCCCAAATGGAATATGCTGCTCCTACTGCAAATGTATGCTCAATTCCTCATCAAAGTTCAAACCCCAGGACTTAAGGTCTCAAGATAGATCAATAATCAGGTGAGGCTCCCTTTGCCTTAACCTTAGGGTCTGATTTCCTCCTTTCAGATTGTGTGCAAATTGTTCCACAGCAAAAAAAATATAATTTGTCACAATCACTGCCATGTTTTTCATGAAATTGTCTGGCCCCCAGGTATTTTATATCTCCATGACCAATGGCTCTTAAATGTTCTTAGACTTTTTTTCTTCACAGTGCAAATTGTACTACCTACATGTCTTACAGGCACAGGTAAGAATGTTTATGACGTACTGAGAGCTGCATGTGAGGAATTGTTTAATCTTCCGTTTCCTGTCACCTACCACCTTGAACTTGCTTATATGACAGCTATTCCTGCATGATTTGCAATGTCTGCAGGTAAAGAAACCCTTCAGCTAATTTTCACTAACGCCTTTGGTTAGTGTGATGTCATTGCATATTTTCTCTCTCTATTTATATACATATCTATTCATTCAATGGAAAAAAAGACAAAGGTTACAGGAACTGTAAAGTTAGATTAAGATTTTACATTCACTAAACCATAGAAATTCAGCAGTTATAGTTATACTTATCTCATGTAACTATAACTCGTGCCCTACGGTAACTAAAACTTCTGCCCCCGCCATGCACTGCTAATTACCCTGCATATTACATCACTGATGACATCTCCTATCAAATAATTATATCACTGCAACTTTTGCAGTGACATTATTGGGGGGTAAACTGTGCATGGAGGGGTGCGAGTAATAGCTACCTTAGGGGACGAGTTATAGTTTCTTGAAAGAAGTATAACTATAACTGCTAAATGTCTGTGGTTTTGTGCATGTAAACTCTTAACCTAAGTGTAACGTCCCTGTAAGCTTCCTTTTTTTAGTGAACATATATATATATATATATTTACTACAAAAACGAAGCTTACACACACACATACATACAGACTGAAAAAAACAAAGATTAAAGTGACATTATAGTTTAAATGTAAGTTAAAACATAAAGTTTAAGCACTGAAATTTACCAGTTATAGTTAAATCAAATGATTATGACGTGTGAATCCCAGTGGTGTAATTAATGATGTCTTTTCACATGTCATGAGTGATGTTATCAGTAATACCAAAGAACATATAATGAGTGATGTAATTTATAAATTAGGGTATAAGTAGTGCCTGGCAAACCTCCCAGGCCCCCACCCCAGCAGATCGGCATAGGTATGGGGTTCGCTGCAGCCAGGTCCTGCCTCCAACCACACTACGGGAGGCTGACTTTGCGTCAGTCATGGCCTTAAGCAGATTCCCCACATTGTGAATATATAGCAAAGCAGTACCTCTCAAGATGGCTGATCCATGAAACAGCTCAGAGCAAAAAGTCCTGCAAAACAGATTAACTGAGAGGCACTATAGTGCAGGGGTGTCTGCATTATGGAAGGGATAGTTGTTTGCAAAAAGACTGTCCTTTAACACTTTTTTTCTCTATTGTTGTGAACTATAGAATGTAGCACAAATGCAAAGAGGAAAGAAACAAAGAGAAATATAAATATTTTTCCTTGTTATGCTAGCCCCAGAGAGGTGTATGACTTTGGCACCAGTTCATATCTACAAGCAATTGTAGATATGGATTTGCATCAACATCCATAAGTGGATGCTAGGAAATGGGAATGGCCATACAACTCCCATGGAACACCCCTTAAGGCAAAGTAAAGCCAGGCTGTGCATTGCACTACATTGAATTAATTTTGCTTGTAAACCAACACTAATAATGGTTTGTTTGTGTCAGTTATGCACTAAAAAACTAACACAAGCATGAAGCAAAATCCTTATTAATCTGATAGAAATATATTGTTATAGACATTTGAGTTGTAATTACACGTATAACAATATACTATTTTTAGTGTAAAACAACATTAAGGGCCTCATTCCAACCCTGGCGGTCTATGACCGCCAGGGTGGCTGTCCACGGAAGCACCGCCAACAGGCTGGCGGTGCTTCATGTGGAATTCCGACCACGGCTGTAAAGCCCCGGTCGCCCAGCTGGGATCGGAGGTTTCCCGCCGGATTAGCCCCGGCTGGGAGAATCCTCCATGGCGGCGCTGCAAGCAGCGCCGCCATGGGGATTCCGACCCCCTTCCCGCCAGCCTGTTTCTGGCGGTTTTCACCGCCAGAAACAGGATGGCGGGAACGGGTGTCGTGGGGGGCCCCTGGCATGGGCAGTGCAGGGGCCCCCTAACAGGGTCCCAGCATGATTTTCACTGTCTGCATAGCAGACAGTGAAAATTGCGACGGGTGCAACTGCACCCGTCGCACCCCTGCAACACCGCCGGCTCCATTCGGAGCCGGCTTCTGTGTTGCAGGGCTTGTCCCGCTGGGCCGGCGGGTGCTCCTTTGGCGGGCGCCCGCCGGCCCAGTGGGAAAGCCAGAATGGCCTCCGCGGTCTTTTGACCGCGGAGCGGCCAAATGGCGGTTTCCGCTTGGCGGGCGGTGCCCGCCGCCCGCCAATATCGTAATGACCCCCTAAATGTCTGTAACTTAAAACCAGAAAAGACAGTTCTTAAAAGAACCTTGTTTTGAAGATTTATAAACATTTTACTTTTTTTCATTTTTGAATTTTTGTAGGGTTCAACAAGTAGGGAACTTGGAGAGAAAAAAACAGAAAAAAACTACTTCCTTTTGGGACACTGGAATGCAGACACTAACATGTCCCTCAGCAATGTGCTCTGCTCTCCAACATACACAATCTTGCTGCACCTCCCACAGTAAATTACTACCTCCTGGTGCACAGAATTTAGGTGTGACTGCCTGTACAGCACTTCGATAGTAAATAGATCTTCTGGTCCAGTGAAGGGTCCTGGTGTTGAGGAGCATATCTCCTGCGCAATCCATTCTAATTCAGCTATGGCAAGCTTTTTGGGGTGCAGAAACGGCAAATGCTTCCATATACTGGAAACAGGGCAAATATGTCTTTTTGTAGTCCCTCGTGAGAACTGCTTCTTGCAGTTGTTGCAGGTAACATGTTTTGAGGAAACCTTCTTTTCTCCTGCAGAGAGGCTAAACAATTCCCATTCCAAGGACTCCTTGGTGTCTTTTGGCATCGCTGGCTCCTGCTCCTCCATTTCTTCCTCCATGTTACGTGAAGCAATGGTTGACACATCAGAAAACAAATATGAAGAAATGCAAAAACTGGTGCACAGCTCATAATGTGACTTCACCAAAGTGCTAATTCCCAATAAGGTTAAATAAGGTTAAACGGTTGGGAACTTTCAGTAAATGGACCAACACAATAATTTAAGCCAATCAGATGTGTTTTGTGTATGTCAAAGGTCTCACAGTACTCCCATGTATTCTCGCAGGACCACAACACTAAAAAAGAGGAAGTTTCACAAAAAAGACTGAAGGAACCTTCATTAAGTGACTCAATAAAAAAATTATAGGATCAAACTTAAATAAAAGACACTCTTTCATAATGAGTGCTTTTATTTTTTTGAGAAGTTCTGGGATCAACGGTAATTCAAAGACACTCAGAACAGGAGGTGAAACACACATGGAATTCCCATGAGATCCTTACACTGGATCTGGAAGCACCACCAAACCAGTGGAAAATAAAAAATAAACAGGTATTAGGTTGAAAAATTCAAGCATACTACTAAAAATTCAAAAAATAAACTGACCATAACATTGGCGTTAGTCCTAACCATCCTAATAACATTTTAGTTTACATAAAAAAACAGAACTTCGGAGAATAAAACACAAATGGTAAAGGGATGTTATAGTTAGGTATAGTAATACCATCTTATGTTACAATCAAAACACTTTGATTACCTGAAAAAACAAAAGTTAAAGTTGCGTTATACATAGGTATAGAAAAAGGCCTTAACTTACAGTAAAAAAAAAAGGAATTTCACTGAAAAAACGAACATTAAAGGCAAGATATAGATAAGTGAAAATGTCTTTCACAGCACAGCGTTTTAAACCAACCAACCACTGAAATTCACTATTTAGAGTTCAGCAAGCTAACTATAACTTGCTCCCTCATCATGTACCTCTTATGGTCTCACCTATTACATCTCTCATGGCATGTTCAATTAATCGAAATGAAAACAATCATATCTGTTTTAGGATACATCAGCATTCAATATGATGCAATTCATACTAAAATAGATTATGAGATGAGGGATTCATGTAGCAGGTGAAATAAAGACAATGCTGAGTCTAACAGTGCAAAAAATCAACCCAAACAATTTGCAGACATATAGAAAAGTTAACCAGGGGTCAGTTGCATTACATACCCACAGAGAGGTTTATCATCCATTTCATATATCTGTCGATGATGACCAAAGAATAGAGTACAGAACAAACAACAAACGTTTTTGAAGACCAGGTCTGTGATATGCGCCATAGACCCTGCTATTTCCCAATATGAACATGGAGTTCCTCATCTGCATTCAAACCATGTGGGGATGTGGAGTTGAGGGGATGGTGTATATTTGACTCAAGGTATTCATAAATGTCTCTCTCTCTCTTCCTCTGAGATTCAATCAAACCCTTTCAATACCAAAAAAGGAAGGTTTGTCAGAATCTTGATCATGAACTGCCTGCCAGTGGCTAACCTTTGAGTATGATGCATCCAGTGCCTAATTTGATCCGGTAGATACTGGTTGGGGCCACTGGCACTAATTTCTGGGGACCAGTGCGTATGTTTCTTCATCACACATTTTCCCCAGTGCAAGAGAGGGACCGTATAGTTATGCCCACACAGGCATTCAAGCACATAGACACAATAATCAGTTGTCACATGATAAAGTCATTGAGCCTACATTCTAAACTGATGGGCAACATATACAAAATACTGTCTTTCTATGTATACAGGCTTTATATTTACCATAGCAAAAAACCTTCTGTTCTCCTAACCAGATTGTGTCAATCTGGGATGTGAGGTGGCTATGTAATAAGATATCTCTTAATGATTGCAGTTTCTTGTAAGTCATCACTGCATAAGCGGTAACAGATGTGCCTTTGGCTAGGTCAGCTTTACTTACATGCCACTGTTGTCATGATTCAGGTTATGGATTGTGATTCTGCATTGTATGTGGTTATCAGCCTGACAATGTTGTTTGGTTCTTTGTTTCCTATTTAGAAGTAGGGTTTTACAATTTTGCTTAACCTTGCCTAGGGTAATCTCTTGCAATAAATCTGTTAATTATACTTTTTTTCCTCTTCAGAAATAGGGTTTTGGTGTTACAATTGTGTTTAGCACACAATAATTCCCCATATGGGATATCAGAGTAAGAGTTAGAACTTGACTCAGTTGGTAATATTTCTGCTGTCCTTGGGCCTGTATTTGTTCAGACTCTCTCCTTATATTTTCACATTTTCAAGCAAACGTTACAATACGACCAGTTGTAAAGCCATGTTTCTCAAGTAGGAATTTATGTTGTTTCTTCTGTTAACCTCCTCCTTATATTTGTCTGCGCTTTCTTGCATTACTGTCAAAAAGATTTCAGTTGTCTCTTCATCTACTTGTTTGTAAGTTCCTCTTTTAGCACTTACACATTTTGACAGTTTAAATCTAACTTAATTTTCATATATTTTAGAAATAATCTCATCATCCTTTTACTTGTAGTGGCCATTAATCCCACCCACTCTTCTAACAATGAACGATTCTGATTTCCATAGGTGGAGATCATTTGAATCCTTAGTTATATGGCAGTTGCCCCAATTTGATGATGTTATTCAACGGGGATACCTGCCACCATCTCTTGACCCCCTTCTTTGTCAGCTTCTCATTCATAGACAGCTTCTGTTTTAAAGTACCCTCCGTGCTTGTCTCCTTCATAGCCTTGCTATTTGCTTCTGGACAGGTACAATCTAACGCTTCAGTAGATAATGCCTTTATTGTCTCATTCTGTTTACTATTTTAATCTATCACTGCTTCAGAAAAGCCACACCACATAGCCTAAATGGTGCCCACTGTTGCGACAACCTGCAGTGTCCGTTTCTCAGTGTGGTGGTGCTTTTCCATTCTTATAGATGCCTCAAGTTCAACACAGACAAGACTGAAGTGTTGATCTTTGGCAGTAACAACTTCCCCTGGGGCACCTCTTGGTGGTCCACAGAACTAGGGCCCACTCCAACCCCAACTGAGCACACCAGGAATTTTTATGTCATCCTGGACAGCAAACTCACCATGAACTCCCAAGTAATTGCAGTGTCATCCTTCTGCTTTTTCATCCTGTGCATGTTACGTAAAAGTTTCAAGTGGCTTCCCCTAAATGCACCATCAGCCAAGCCCTCATCACCAGTAGACTGTACTATGGAATCAAACTCTATGTGGTAATTTAGGCCCACCTAGTTCAAAGACTACAGACCATCCAGAACATCACAGCAAGACTCATCCTGGATCACGCTCGTCACTCCCACATCACTTCCACCTCAAAAACTCCACTGTCTCCTGGCTCAGAAGGGATGCCAGTTCAAGCTCCTTACCCATGCGTTCAAGGCCCTGCACGACTCCTATCAACCACCACCTAAGATTCCACAAATACTGCAGGCACGTCTGCTCTGACTCCCTTATGCTAGATCATACACCCTGCATACAACAGAGCACAGCAGCAGGACATGCCTTCTCCTACCTTGCAGCCAAAGGCTGGAAAAGCCTCCCCCTGCACCTCAGGACCACCCCAGCTCTGCAGCAAGATGGAAACCTGGCTTTTCGACTGAGACCCTAGACCTTCCCACCGTCTGGATACCGTCACGGGCGATAAGTCACACTCTAGAAGTTGACTGATTGATTGATTGATTACCTTTGTCTCAAACTCTTGTCATAGCTTTTTATGGGGTGACAAAAGTCCATTCAAACTTCTCCTAGCCATGCACTACTTATTATGTCACACATTACATCAGTCATGACTTTTTCTATAACATTATTGAACACATCACTGATGATATTAAATAACATCTTTGATGACCACACTGTGCAAGGGGTGGCACGGATGATAGTTACTTCAGTTAGCTACAACTGGTGGCTTTTAGTATGTTAAATTATTTACTGACATTTCTACTTAACTACAGCATCACTTTAACCTTTGTTTTTTTCAATGAATATATATATATATAATATGAAACTTTTGCCTACACTGCCTTGCATTTTAGTGCAACAAAAAGCAGAAGTTGTACTTTTTCGACTGGTGCACTTGTTTTATCGACACAGGAAAGACAGATTGTTGAGTGAAACTAATGCAGTTGGAACCTTTGACAAGCTTGTTGCAAACAGAGACCTCTGACAGACATTTAGCCATCTTATCTGACCTTAGTTGTAAATGAGTGCATGAACGGAGTACACAGTTCTATTCTCTAATGAAGGTGCACATCCTTAATCTCAAAGTTAAAATATCAATAGTGGTAAATATTGAAGCCAGAATATCATGAGTATAATTATATTGAGGTATGTATTATCGTTGATAGGTAAATCATTTTTGTGTTTTATATAATAAGTAACTTTTGAATGTCTAAAACCTAAATATTGTTGTAAATAATATAGTTTTTAAGTGTTTTCATTGTATTTTTAGATGTAATATTTTTATAATGTTTACTTGGATGTCAATGTTAATATACGTTGGTTTTAAGTGTTTTTAATGTTCTTTTTAATATGTCATTTTTATAATGTTTATTTTGATATTAAAATGTTAAATGTGTTTCTATACTTTTAAGTATGTTTGTTATTGTTTATGTATCTAAAGGCCGTGCATGGCGTTTAGGGTGGTGCCAGGGACTAGCCTGAGGGCAGGCTATAGCCCCACCTCCAGCTGGAGCCCAGCAGGCATGCATGGCTGGTTTTAAACAGATGTCAGGGCACTCATGAATCAAAAGCTCAATCCTTTATAAATGTTTTTAGTCCAATATTAGTGTTTAGTGCCAGTATCAACAAAATAAATTTCGCAGTCGGACCGGGATTCGTGAAAGATACAGAACTCAATTTATTCTTGAGATAGGAAGTTCATCACAGCAACAATAGCCGTCCTTGAAACCAATATCCATGTAGCAACAACAGCCAACACGTGTTTCATCCTATGAGACATTAATCTCAAAGACTTCATCAGGGCTTTGCTAAAAGATCTTAAAGCTAGTGAATCCAATCATTCCACAAATCCGAGTATCTTATTGTATCAAAATAAATGATTGCCAAGTAATATTGAGACGTAACGTGTAGAGCAATCTATCAGTCATGAAATCTAAACAATAAGAAAACCGCGTTCAGATAATCGCGTGGTGTTTCTATGTGTCGGTGTAGCCAGTAGAAACCGGCTATCCGGAGAAAGCTCCATTTGATGGTGAGAAAGCTGCTGCTCGAGTAGAAAATCAACTCAAGGCAGCAAAATCAGCTTGAGTAGCAGCTCCCTTTAGCACGCCACATGGTGCAGTGTGCACTGATTTTGCAGCATGGAATGAATTCCCAATGCTAAAAATCAGCATGGTGTCATGGTTTCTGTCCGTTAGTGGAACTCTGTAGAATCTTGTAGCGTTTTCATGCAACTCTGGGGAGTGAAACTCTGTGAGTTCCTCCCACCCCTAGATAAGATCTGATTGGCACTTCATCAAAAGATGTGGCGGCAGCCATTTTAAGCCTCAGACACTCAGTCCCCTTTTCTGTAAAAAAAAAAATTATAATTAAAAACAAAAAAAACAAAAAAAAAACAAAGAGGCTAGGGTAGGAATACCCAGCTCCCCCCGGTGTGGTTGGGGGGAAGTCACAGATGGACCCCTCCTGGGACTACAAATATATATTTTTTGACGTTATCGCCGTTTCATAGCAGATCCAATGTCCAGACCAAAAAAATAAAAAAGGGCGGGCTCCCACCCTATTGAAATATAAGCCTCCTGAAGTGGGCCAGGACCTGGAGGATAGGCAGAAGCATTTTGTGGGCGGAGAAGTGGCCAGCCCCCTCCCTGAGCCATTTTAAGGCCTTAGAAACCCTATCCTTCGGGCTGCATTAAATTTAATGGGGAGGGACACATGCCACCCTCCTTCTCAAGCTATTATAAGGCCTCAGGTGCCTCGTCATTGGGCCTTAAGCAATTTACAGTTGCCGTGGGTGCCCCAGTCACACCCCAGACACCCACAGCAATTACAGGCCTTGGGGCTACAGGTGGAGTGCCAGGGTTCCCATGGCCCTACCAGCTTCTCTGCCTGCAACCATCCCGGCTGTGGTGGGAGCTTGCTACATTGGTTTGCTCCTGCCCGCGGGGTAAAGCTTTTCTCTCCACCTTTCTGGGCAAGAGCAAACGTGTGTTCCCTGCCTGCAAGATCACAGACAGGAAGTTGAAATTCTCTCTGCCCACACTCTGGTAGGCATGGAACAGCAATGTTGCTATAAAAGGGGGCCCCAGGCACTGCTGCCAGTGGGCACTGCGGGTGTGCCTCATGCCCCCTGCCCAAATAAAAAATACATGTGCCCCTTGGGATGTTGTCCTTGGGTCCTTGAAAAAGCTCCGGGAGAGTATAGTGAATGCCCTACGCCAAAAAAACAAAGTAAGAAAAAGTCTGGCCCAGGTGATGAGTTCCCTGGGGCATTGAAGTAGTACACTTGCCCCCCATTAAAAAAAAAAATTAAGTGGTCAGCCCCTGGGGATAGATTACTTTAGTTATGTCATGATTCTGATAAAGTGATACATTAACCTGCAGTTATTTCGGTGCACTAGAACAGTTGAAGTTCATTAATTGACAACAAAGTAGTTAAGAGTTCAAGTGGATGTGAAAGAGACACTCTGTCCAATATTGTTCATTCTCTTTTTTTCTAAACATCCTTCAGATGCTAGCCTAAAAATGGCTGTTTTCAGAAGTAGTCTGAATACATGAGGTTGGTTGCTACCCTCATCTGAATTCATTTGGAAGATATGTGGTCTTGTGGTTGCCTTGTCACTTCTCAGTCTGTCATTTTACTTGTGTTAAGGCAGGATAGAGATCGGCCAGTATTGTAACATTAGCCCCCGCGGTACAGTGTGGCCCTGAGCTTCAGGGGGCCTCCTCAATATTGTACCCTGGGCTGACAAATCCTGACTGAGTCTGAGGGGGTCCTTCCTTGTACTTTGAAGGGGGTCCACTCAAGTTTCTGTACACCGATACCGGCCGGTAGATTGTCTGGCCTGATCGCTCAGTATTCAGTTTGTTTAAAAAAAGGTTTGTTGCTGGCGTATTCTTGGTGATCAGGATCTTAGTCTTTATGAGAGGTATTGATTGCACTTTTGATATCAGTGGCAAGATGTGGATGAATCTGACTAGAGCAAGTTGCATTGAAAGATTAGGCTGCTATCTAAATATGGCTTAATTTGCTGGTACAAGAGTATCATCATTCAGATGAGTTTCATTGGGTTTCAATTTGGAGACAACTGTGATGAGGGAATGTGGACGCTGCAGGGACTTTGATAATTTAACTTTGATAGTGTCATGGATTTTAAAGGTTTTCTATTTGAAGATTTGAAGAATGTTCTCACAGCGCTGGTAAAACACAATACATTTTTTAAAATAAGTTTATATAAGGAGTTTATCCTAAAATGCTGTGTATTCACTTTATTTTCATCGATTGCCTTCAAGATTATTTTCTCAGGGAAGACCCTTTTGTTAGCTTTGTTGATGGTCCTATAGGTTCTATTTGTCAGGGCCAGTTCCTCATAAGCGATGCTTTCAAGTTGCCCTCCTTCTGGCATCACAGACTCCGAGTTTTATATCTCCCCAGAGTATTGATGTGGCCAAACAGTGAAGTGAAAGTAGAGTGGGTACTGCAGGGAAGGAGACCAGGAAAGATAAAGGTTAGTCAACAACTCTTAGTTCTACTTTCAAAAATAATTGTTTTTATGACTCACACAGGGAAATGGCTTATTGTTTCCACTAAGCGAACAAAGTCCAGAATTACAATTCTTTATGCTAAATAACACAAAGTTCTGGATATTTCTGAATAAAAAGCTGTAATAGTTATTTTCAAGGTACATTGCAAGTTCCCAAAATAGGGTTGTAAATCCAGAAACAAATCTCCCCTGAGGGGAACTAGGAGTTAGTATCCAATTTGTGTCTCATGGTATGGTTGTTTTGTTCTCCCTTCACCAACCCCTAGTGCAGACCTAAATGTGTCCCCAATCTTGCCCCCTTACTAGAGTGCTGTTTTTTCCTATTACCCAGAAGAATTCCTGCTTGAGTGCCATCTGAAAAAGGTGAGCGGGCACTGAACACACACCTAGACAAAGAGCACAATGTCAGGAAACCTATGCAGCCCAGATATCTGCGAAAACCAGAACAGCTCTCTGGAATCAAGAAAATATCTTGGGTGCTTAGCTGCTTGATGTGGCAGCTCATTTCAAAACCAAACATGACTAACAAGCATCGGTGAAAGGATGCACCCTCTTTAAATAGAGGTGCCATCCCAGAAGGCAGTGTCTTCAAGCATGTCACACAATTTACACATGCTGGAAAAAGGGGAACAACAAATGAGTCATCAGTCGGCACAAAAGAATGAGCCTTCAGGGTCAGCAGTTCAATTGAGAATGTTCCAGAACTTACAGCTGATGCCAGTTTATTGTGGAATTTAATAAGATAAGACATCTACTTATCCATTGGATAAGTTACCTCATAAATCTACCTGTCCTGTAAAAAATATACTTGTCCCTTTGGTGCCATGTAGTGTGGGCACAAAGTATGGCAGCAATATTGTTGTATAAGAGTTCTGTTAATAGTATCTCTGATTATTTCAAGGCTAATACTACAGTAAGTCTTGAATACTAGCTATTTCCTTATTTTGCCACCTTTCTGCCGATCTACATACTGGGGCAGGAGGTAGTGGTATTCAATGTTTCTAGGGTTGAAATACTCTTTTGAATCTGTGCAAACCTACTAACTTGCAATTTTTTTGGGGTTTCCACCAGGTTCCCTCTAAACTTTTCCCATATTGAGAAAGGTTTGAAATTTACTTCTTCCAGGGTTGGGGAAAAATTGTTGAAGGGAAAAGTGAACTTATAAATGCTCAACAGATTTTCACATGAACAGATCTACTCATGCATACGTGCTTGTGTTAAAATACAGTTCACAAATATTTTCTAGAAGTAGGATTTCCTAGACTACTTCTAATTCTTGTGAATTCATGAAATACATAAATTTCCACTAAAGCAAATGTATATACTATGGCCCCTATTTTGTGACTTTATGAATTGGGCCCCTAATTAGGCCTGGCGTTAACCAAGACCTTTTGTTTGTATTAAAGTTCTATGTCTCTCTCTCTGTCCATCTGGTGGCTGGTTTCCCTCTGAATGAAAACAATCTGCTCTTTCACAAGAAGCATATCTGCATACAAAGTAGTTTTGTTCACTGCCAGAAACTACTGTAGCAATGGGTGCCTTTTGTGACCCAAAAATATTTTTTGCCTTTTAACAAAGTTTGTTACAGTGGTGAGTACCCGGCAGCGCCAACAACAATGAAATGTTACAAAAGCCATGTCAAAACAAGACAAGGATTGACAAAACCAAAAGACTGACCACCAGTTTAAGACATATTGGCTGTGCTAATGCATATTTATTTTCGTGTTTGCCTTAATCTTGTTGAAACTGGTTACACTTATTTTCCATCATTAGTTTTTTGGGAAATACTAGCATGCATTAACACATTTTACTAAATGATTCTTCAAATAGATTGTGCCTTAAATTTTACAGTAATTTAGCAAAAAAAAAATTCCCTAGTTGCATTTTTATTTTGAAAGCAAGAATCAATAAATCTTGCTTTCAAGCTTCTGCAAATATTTGCATATAATCAGACAGCATTCTGGGAGTATTATACATAGCCTCATATTGTTAAACTTTGCAAACATGGGTACACACTTTTTTTTACTGGATCCACGGTCAGTAGTGCAGTCCGAGTTTACAACTTTTATTTAGAAAGACCACTCTAATAATAAAGGCTTTGCATTAATGAACCATATATACAGGTTTGAACAGCATTGATATATGGACACAAATATTACCTTAACTGCAGACAATTTCTTTCCATGTGCCATAATTTGGTACTGTAATCTGGCAACCAACAGAGTCATGCTGTAGGGGGTTGGGCCAACCTGTCCCAGCTATTGTCCTTGACCCCAAACAATATCCCTTGGGTGTCAGACTATAGGAATTCCACACCCCTGTGCCAAAGGGCAACAACCATGTCAGCACAAATAAATGAGTCACATAGTGAAGCCCATTACAGGAATGAGTGTTAAAGCAAGCCAAACAATAAACACATTGCAGTAACATAAGTATATTGTTGTTTAAGCATTGGAACATTATTAGTAGACACATGCTGACAAGATGGACTTTTAACAGTTAAGGCAAGGAGATTGTGACACCGGTTCTGAGAATTTTATATTAAAATTTGTCATTTTCAGACCAAGATCTGATTGGTTGTCCTAAGTTATGACATGATGTTTTTTCAGTCAGCCTCTTGTTGCTGGCCTTTGGTCTGCCCTACTGAGTTACTCATTTATTGGGTGTCACAGGATAATGCCATGGGTTTCTAGATGTAATAGCTGTATCATTGAGATGGAATCTCTGAAAGGTCATCTTATATCCTGACATACTTTCAGAGATGGAGAAGCACACAGTGAATAAAAAGAAAATGTTCACTTGTGGCTGCTCTTTCTTGGAATGTTTGTGGATACATGTAGTTCTTTGTTTGAAAGTAAAACAAAAAATATTAACTATAGACACAGGTCAAAATATCACATGCATAAAACCAAAATGAGTTATCTAAAATGATTTTACAAGACGAAATGGCTAATTCTCTTGCAATGATTCCAGTGCTATAAAAAAATCCCAGGGAACTAGTAACTGGGTAGAGTTTGGAGCTTCTGTTTCAGGTGATGCCACCTACGATAGTAAGAAGGTGGAGAAAGAAATTCCAGGTAGTGTTGAAAATATTTTTTTACGTTTAGATGTAGGAAATAAAGCTACATTTGCATATTACCTCACACCTCGACGTTTCTGTGGATAAAACAACATGAAAGTATGTCTGTCTCATGTATGAACTGGAGAATTGGAGTATCTTTTTATACACCTTTAGAGTTCAGGAGCACCTTCACATTTTAAAGGGTTCATAATGCATGCTGCAAAATTGTGGGCACTGTTCCTGACCATGCATGTCCCAATCCACAGTTAGAATATACAGGGACAAATCATAACCACAGCTCCTGTGCCTGTGTTGGTCAGTCAGCCTTCTTTGACTTTGAAGCAGTGGATTTGTGCCTCCTGCTGTAATATGGAGTGACTCCCATGAGCACTTGCGTTAGGAAATGAGAGTCTGCTGATGCCATCAGGCCCCCATGCAGAGCCCTGTCACGCAGGTCACTACCCGATTTACAGGCAGTAATGTGCGCGACGGGTGCTGCTGCACCCGCTGCACTGCGGCATTGACGACAATGGAGCCGTCAGTAATGTCCCGGCCCAGCATTCTGCTGGGCCAGTTGGCAGAAACACTGTTTACGCCCACCGGCCCAGTGGAATGATGTTTATACGGCCGGAGGGGTCTCAAGAGGGCTGGCAGTCTATGTTTAGACCGCCAGCATGAACACGGCGAGGAATCCTGCCGTATTCATAATGACCCCTTGTGTGTCCTACTTACGGGAAATTTCACAAACAGTATTAACATGACTTGGGGTGTTGAAAAACGTTTCAAGATTTTATGAAACTGCAGGAAATTCAACAAAAATTACTTTGTGGTATCACATGTAAAGAGTGAACACATTGGCATCGTTCACCTTCAAAAGTTCGAACCTGTCCTGTGTGCAAAATAATTGTACGAAACTATCCACCTGTGAAATCTGTGTAATTTTGCTAATTTCACAGGCCTAATGAAAATTTTGCAAGGGCTTAATAATGGCTCACTTAAGTATGTCCTAGTTAACACCGTATTATCAAATTATCTCGTGGCATCTCTCTAGTGCTGATGTTATGTGCTGTGTGTCTACAATTCAAAATGTGATTAGACTGACATAAAAGTTTGATTTCTACTGTCTTCCTTCGCACTGGAATGACCAGAGGGCTCGGTTTTATACAGGGATTTTATTCACACTGTTTCATAAGGGTGCAGCATCACACCTTTAATATTTTAATTACAAGTTCTCAGATACCATAATAGGCCAATCTACCTAGTCACATGAGGTGCCTAATCTTGCCTCGCCGGGGCAGTTAAAGTGCTGCAAAGCCTCTTTAACCCTAAGATCATTCTCTCTGTGCATCTTCTTGGTGTCTCGGGTGAGGATTGCTGAGCTGAGTCTGCAATAAAGACTGCAGCGCTGGTAATGACCTGTGGAAGGAAAGAGAATTGTTAATGAGCAGGGAACTTCTTAAGCACCTGTTGTCCTCTCCATTGACAAATGGGAGGGAGGCCATTAAAATGAAACAGAGAAAGGCGAAGACAGTTCAGCCAAGGCATAAAAGAGAAGAGAAAAGAATGAACCCCCTTCTTGTAAGGCGGCGGCCATCTGAAGCGTTGTGCCATAAAGCACGACAGAGGCAATGTTCTGCAATAAAAGGTGCCAGGTGGACAATAACTTTATTTTATGCCCCCTCAGACGCTTCTCCTTGTGCTCAATAAAGAAGCCTTGCAACTACAGTAAAGAAACGTTTCTGAAGGGCTCGTGTCCTCTTTACTGTTGTCCTCATTGAGGCGGGAGATCCATGGCGGTCAAAATCGGAGGAATCATAGTTTCAGGGCGGTCACAATGTAGTGTCGTGTCTGGGGAGCAGGACATGAGTTAACTACCAGCTTTGCATCTTGTTGCCGCAGTGCGTTGGCTTGTTTACAGTGCTGTCAAGCCATGGGCCTTTGCTAGCTGAAGAGATCATGGAAGAGGGTGAAATAGTTCGTGTCATGTGCTGCATACAATTTTCCGTAATCTGGCTTGCCGCTACTCTTTCCACATTTAGGTGTTTCTGACTGTGCAGACATCTTCTCTGGGTGGTCATGCCATGGACTGTTTCTTTTATAGCTGCCTGTATATCTCTTCAGCTAGGGAATCGCCTTTCTAAAAAAATTTGCCAAGAGCTGCATTAACCTATAAAAACAATATTAGTTTTTGAGAGAATTTTAACTTGTTTATTACTATTATTCCCTGATTAGTTTAATGACATTTCAGTCCTTGAAGATTAAGCATTTGACATGATCACTCGAATCTTCAAAGGCCGTTGAGTCTAATGCACAAAGTTAAAATTTGATGTGATGTTTATGCACTGCATAAACTCATGTTTTGTTCTTACGGGTAAGTTACACACTCAAAATGCGCAAAGAATCACTCTTCTCAAACATACGCCTTCTAGAAGAACTATGCCTGGAAGTTACATGTGTAAATTCTGACCCTGGATACACACACATTCGTTTTTGTTTAAATATTTCCAGTCTGACTTCTGTCTAGTAACACGTACATATGCCTGTGGTCAACGACAAATCGCAGAAACTCTGGGACAAATTGAGAGTAACTGGTAAATACACTTCTGTGTTGGAAATTAGCATTTCAATTTCCAAACCCAGGTACTGAAATCAGACACCTATGTGCAATTACCCCCAAAATTCCAGCCTCTTGATACTAAAGTCACTTCTCCCAGCACACAGATGGGTCATCGCATGAGGCTATGTAAAGTGCTATACCATTACCATAAATGAAGCAACCAACAGAAGCAGAACACCTTTCAAGCCCACCAAGCACTGCATCATACCCCATCAGATTCGCCTATTCCTCCCTTCACAGAAAAGTGCAATGCCACCAACCTCCTTCAACGGAAAAATACTGGTGATCCAACATCATATAGATAACACCAGGCCTGCTTCAACTCCACTCACCCTCTCCCTTAGAATGCTACAATTGTCAGACTCCAAAGCCCTATCTCTTGACGATCTTGCAGACCTACTCAGCTCCCTCAAAGCCACTTCATATGAAGATGTCTTTGCCTTGTCATTCACGAAAGCTGTCTGCGAGGATGTTCTCTTACCCCTACTTGATATTGTTCGTTCCCCCCTCACTAAAGGCATCATCCAATAAGCTCTATTTAGAGGCCAGATCCTACTAATCCTAAAGAATCCTACACTAGACCTTGATGATCTCACCAACCACCGACACATCACTTAAATACCATTCACCGCATTGAAAAAGCTATGTGGCTGTCTAGGGGGATACACAAAGCCCAGCTGTCCTCCACCCCAGATAAGTGAGCAGAGACAGGCAGCAGGCATTAAATGGGTAATGTAAGAAACTGCTTACGTTCTAAAAGTGGCATTTTCAGAATCACAGTTTAAAATCCACTGCACCATAAGTTGTGATTTTAAATTGTGATTCCAGAGACACAAAACTGGAAAAGTTTATCTCTTCCAGACTGCGAATTACACTTCAAAAGTGTAATAAGGTAATCCCATTGTTATCCTATGGGAGTGATAGGCCTTGCAGTAGTGAAAAAACTACGTTGGGAGCTTTTCTCTACAGGGACATGTAAAACTTAAAAGTACATGTCCTGCCTTTTAAATAAATTGCGCCCTGCCCTTTTGTTTGTCAGGGCCAACCTTAGGGGTGGCATATGTATAAAAGGGAAAGGTTTGGCCTACCAAAGGTGATTTTGCCAGGCCGACATGGCAGTGTAAAACTGTACAGACAGGCTTTGCAATGGAAGGCCTGAGACATGGTTAAATGGCTACTATAGTGGGTGGCACAGTCAGTGCTGCAGACCCACTAGTAGCATTTAATTTACAGGCCCTGGGTACAGGTATCACCACTTTACTAGGGACCTTCAAGTAAATTAAATATGCCAATTGGAGATAAACCAATATTACCATGTATAGGGGATAGAGCACAAACACTTTAGTTCTGGTTAGCAGTGATAAAGTGCACAGAGTCCTAATACCAGCAAAAGCAAGGTAAGGAAAGTGGAGAAGGTTGGCAAAAAAGATTGGGGGAGACTACCCTAAGGCTGTCAGATCTAACACAATATGTCCCCTTATTTGATTAACTAAATACAAACCATCAACACAGTTAACTGACCCATCACTCAAATACCGTTGACCAACATTGAAAAAACAGTCTGCTTTCACTTTCAAGATCATAACAGGGCTAACATTTTTCTGCACAACAAAATTGACATGCTCTCACTATACAGGGAGTGCAGAATTATTAGGCAAGTTGTATTTTTGAGGATTAATTTTATTATTGAACAACAACCATGTTCTCAATGAACCCAAAAAACTCATTAATATCAAAGCTGAATATTTTTGGAAGTAGTTTTTAGTTTGTTTTTAGTTTTAGCTATGTTAGGGGGATATCTGTGTGTGCAGGTGACTATTACTGTGCATAATTATTAGGCAACTTAACAAAAAAAAATATATACCCATTTCAATTATTTATTATTACCAGTGAAACCAATATAACATCTCAACATTCACAAATATACATTTCTGACATTCAAAAACAAAACAAAAACAAATCCGTGACCAATATAGCCACCTTTCTTTGCAAGGACACTCAAAAGCCTGCCATCCATGGATTCTGTCAGTGTTTTGATCTGTTCACCATCAACATTGCGTGCAGCAGCAACCACAGCCTCCCAGACACTGTTCAGAGAGGTGTACTGTTTTCCCTCCTTGTAAATCTCACATTTGATGATGGACCACAGGTTCTCAATGGGGTTCAGATCAGGTGAACAAGGAGGCCATGTCATTAGATTTCCTTCTTTTATACCCTTTCTTGCCAGCCACGCTGTGGAGTACTTGGACGCGTGTGATGGAGCATTGTCCTGCATGAAAATCATGTTTTTCTTGAAGGATGCAGATTTCTTCCTGTACCACTGCTTGAAGAAGGTGTCTTCCAGGAACTGGCAGTAGGACTGGGAGTTGAGCTTGACTCCATCCTCAACCCGAAAAGGCCCCACAAGCTCATCTTTGATGATACCAGCCCAAACCAGTACTCCACCTCCACCTTGCTGGCGTCTGAGTCGGACTGGAGCTCTCTGCCCTTTACCAATCCAGCCACGGGCCCATCCATCTGGCCCATCAAGACTCACTCTCATTTCATCAGTCCATAAAACCTTAGAAAAATCAGTCTTGAGATATTTCTTGGCCCAGTCTTGACGTTTCAGCTTGTGTGTCTTGTTCAGTGGTGGTCGTCTTTCAGCCTTTCTTACCTTGGCCATGTCTCTGAGTATTGCACACCTTGTGCTTTTGGGCACTCCAGTGATGTTGCAGCTCTGAAATATGGCCAAACTGGTGGCAAGTGGCATCGTGGCAGCTGCACGCTTGACTTTTCTCAGTTCATGGGCAGTTATTTTGCGCCTTGGTTTTTCCACACGCTTCTTGCGACCCTGTTGACTATTTTGAATGAAACGCTTGATTGTTCGATGATCACGCTTCAGAAGCTTTGCAATTTTAAGAGTGCTGCATCCCTCTGCAAGATATCTCACTATTTTTGACTTTTCTGAGCCTGTCAAGTCCTTCTTTTGACCCATTTTGCCAAAGGAAAGGAAGTTGCCTAATAATTATGCACACCTGATATAGGGTGTTGATGTCATTAGACCACACCCCTTCTCATTACAGAGATGCACATCACCTAATATGTTTAATTGGTAGTAGGCTTTTGAGCCTATACAGCTTGGAGTCAGACAACATGCATAAAGAGGATGATGTGGTCAAAATACTCATTTACCTAATAATTCTGCACTCCCTGTACACATATGACCTCCTCCATTTTGTATGGGCTGAAAATGTGCACATAACTAAAGTTATTGGAGAGGTTGAACTCTTTGGAAGGCTATCTGGCCTGAAAGTCAACTGGGATAAAACCAATATTTACCCTTTACGACCTGGGGCCCTCATGACGTGGTATGACACTACAACATCCCCCCTCCCCCAACCAATGAAAAGACCATTTTAAATACCATGAGGTAAAGATATGCCACATTGCTGCTGACGCCATTGACGGTAATATTGGCCAGGTAACCCTTTCTCTCTGATCTTGTTTTGGCAATCTGCTTTTCACAATGTAGAGGGCAAGATTGTGTTAGCAAAAGTGGTGATGCTCCAGCAGCTCATTTACAATTATACCACTCTACCATACATTTGGACTAAATTGCACTTTAAATACATTATTGTTCTTCTTTAATCAATTATATTTAATGTGAGGGGGCCCCATGGGTGGCCCTGTCTACTCTGAAGCATCATCGGAACAGTGAGGTAACAGAATACCCGATTTTAAGACCTCTCATTTAGTGGCGCACTCCCAGTGGCTATTGTGGTGGCTACACACTTGAACATGGGGGAGCTAGGTACTAACAAGACATTCAACAAGATTAACCAACTGGCCCACTGAGTTCTCCAACCGTCTAAACCACTAAACACCTTGCCTTGCTTGTAGCACAACATTGCCATTGGCAACATCTATGCCACATCTCAGACACTCCCATCTACCTGCCTACTATCCTACTCACATTAATAGTTTCACTAACACCAACACAGAGCAGATAAACAATGACTAGATGGGGAGAGGCTGACCTTACCACAGTAGAAGATCTATTCGAGAGCAAAGTATTAATCCCCTTCGAGGTACCATTAGAATGCACTGGCATCTGAGCAGGTGAAATGCTGACTCACGGAGCACTGCTAGCTCAAATAGAAACTCAATGACACAACACCAACTCTAAACCACCAGCACATATCTACATGCAGACTTTCCTCACTATAGGCACATGGCATCATCTCATCACTTGGCTTTATAGATCGGTCTTCCCATTATGGTCCCACTCATTAAATAGGCTCAAACCCCACTGGGAAAGAGACCTGGACACTTGCTCAGTGAAAAAAATGGGGCTTCACTACTAGAATACCCAAGGAACAAATCTTTGATACAATGTTTCAACAAATACAATGCTATTAGACACATAGAGCATGTTAGAAATTGGCTTGCTGGTTGATTTGGGTATGTCCCCTGGTTAAGCAGCAACCACAATCCTAGTCAGGGTATCAAGCAAGCCCTAAATTAACCTTTGCTCAGCCTCTGGTAATTAGGCACAGACAGTCAGGCTTAACTTGGAAGCCGTGTCCAAAATATTTGTGCAACATTTTAAATAGTAAAACACCACACAAAATGATACCACACCAAGTTAGAAAAATACATCTGAGTTTAATAAATAAAACACGACGAAAACAAAAAAAATCCAATGAGTAAAACTTGAGATATTGACTTCTAAACGTTTAGGTAAAAATAGCTCTCAGAAGTGTAAAGCTCTAAAAAATGGTCCATACCGGGACAAAGTCAAAACTTCATGCCGACTACGATGGAGGGCAAGCCGGCTATAGGGACCCAGTTAAGTCTGCTAAACAAAAGTACCTTAATCCGAGGTTGCGGAGTGTTGGGTGGATTCAGGTCAAAGGTGCTTCATGGAGGAGAGGCATTGTGCCGAGGCTGCATTGCAAGATCCTGATGCATCGAATTTGAGGATTGTTTTGACGGGACTTGTGATGCAAAGATGGTGTAGAGAATGCATTGCACAGTCAAAGCAATGTGTCAGTTCTGATGAGCGGAGAAGCTGCGATGCGGAGTTCTGATATTTTCGTTGATGCTTCCATTGACGGGAATGCAAGGACCTTGCACCAAGTAAAAGTGTTGTGCAGTTGTTATTCAAAAGGCAATGCTTCAGGTCCAATCCATGCAGAAGCTGTGATGCGTCGGTCATGCTCAAAGATGTGCTGTTCAGCTGGGGCAATGCTTTAGTTCAGCAGAGGATGTGTTGGTCCTGCTGGAACAAACACCTTAGATCTACTTCCAAGAATCCAGGACTAGGGTGAGACTACTTGGCAGGGGAGACTCTAAGGGCAGAGTAACGGTGCCGAAGCAGGATGGTTGTAAGTCTTTTATGTCCCTGAGACTTTAGATCAGGAGGCCATGTGGCTAGCCCTTGGAGTCACTCTGGGTTCAAGTGAGGCAGGCTCAGTCCTTGTCACCCAGGCAAGGGAACAGCACTCAGCAGGGCAGCACAGCAAGGCAGGAGTCCAGCAAAGCAGCAGTCCTTCCTAGCAAAGTATTCACTGGTCCAAAATTGTACTGAAGTGGTGTTGTCAGAGGTCCAGTGCTTATACCTAGTTGGACCTTTGAAGTGGGGAGACTTTCAAGACAGGCCTTTGAAGTACACAGAGGCCCTGCTCTCCCTGACAACACTCCAGACTCACTACATTGGGTTTATGCAGCCCGCAGCCCATTGTATGGGAACAAGACACAGCCTATTCAGGTGTAAGTGAGGCTCATCAGCTCCTCCCTCTCATATTGCCAAAATGGCCTAGCAAGTTACACCTAAGTTCCTATTGTGTGTGGCTGTCTAGGTGGAATACACAAAGCCCTGCTGTCCTCCACCCCACACAAGTGAGCAGAGACAGGCAGCAGGCACCAAATACCTATTGAAAGAAACTGCTAACTTTCTAAAAGTGGAATTTTCTGAATCTCATTTGACAATCCAACTTCATCATAAGTTTTGATTTTAAATTGTGATTCCAGAGACACCAAACTGGAAACGTTATCTCGTCCAGATTGTGAATTACACTTCTAAGGTGTAATAGGGTAATCCCATTGTTATCCTATGGGAGAGATAGGCCTTGCAGCAGTGAAAAATGACTTTGGGAGCTTTTCACTAACAGGACATGTAAAACATAAAACTACATGTCCTGCCTTTTAAACCCAGTGCACCCTGCCCACTGGACTGTCCAGGGCCTACCTTAGGGGTGACTTATGTATAAAAAGGGAAGATTTGGTCTGGAAAAGAGATGATTTTGCCAGTTCGACATGGCAGTGTAAAACTGCACATTCAGGTACAACAATGGCAGGCGTGAGACTTGGTTAAAGGGATACTTAAGTGGGTGGCACAATCAATGCTGCAGACCCACTAGTAGCATTTAATTTACAGGTGCTGGGTACAGGTAGTGCCATTTTACAAGGGACTTATAAGTAAATTAAATATACCAGTAGGGGATAAACTAATATTACTATTTTTAGGGGAAGAGCACAAACTCTTTATCTACGGTTAGCAGTGGTAAAGTGAACAGGGTCCTAATACCAGCAAAAACGAGGTCAGAAAAGTGAAGGCAGGCAAAAAGTTGGGGGGAAGACTACCCTACGGCTGTCATGTCCCACACGATATGTCCTCACATTTGATTAACAATATTCAAACCATTAACACAGTTAACTGCCCCCGATATCATGAAGAATCAGCAGATTTCTATCATCTCTTATTATTTGATTCTGGTACACAATACCAGATATACTCACACATGTAACTGGCAGAAACTCCTACCATACTCCTGAGGCCTACCTTCCAGGTCTTGCACCCTGTGTTGCACCCTGTCCTGAATAAGGGAAGGCAGGCAAAACATTTGACGACTTACTGCTGCTATTGGCAAAACAAGCCATCCCTATACATTGAAAGTCCACTACAGGCTCCCGCAGATAACACTGGAGAGCAGCCACTGAACTCTTCAGTGCTCGCGAAAGTACTGCTTCGCATTAGGAGGAAGCATGTGGACAGTGGGGGCCCATCGTTTAGGGCGGAGGGGCCACACCCCCCCACCTTTTGTGTGCATGTTTGAGTGTTATGAGTGTTGTTAATTGTTGTGCGCGCGTGCATGTGTGAAAGAATGAGTGTGCGATCTTTTAAAATGAATGGTTGGTGCATGCGTGCATGTTTGAATGGTATGAATGTTGTTAATGGATGTGCGTGATGTTTTAAAATGAATGTTTGGTGCATGCATGCCTGTTTGAATGGTATGAGTGTTGTTAATGAATGTGCGTGCGTGCATGTCTGTGTGTGAAAGAATGAGTGTGCGTGTGCCCCGCCCGCCCCCCTCCCTCCTAAAGCTGCCGGCCGCCACTGCACGTGGACTCTGTAAATTCCCAATAGCTAATGAATGGGACGGTCTCTGTGCAGCCTTGCCAGAATGTAAAGAAGACACAGTTATGCCGCTTTGAGAAATTTTTTCAGCTGCTGCCATCGCATCACTGACACACGCCCTCAATGTACCATGGTCTGCTTGAGCGGTGCAGCAGGTCAGTGTTGGTAACATTCTGACGTGTTCTCTGCAGTGAAGCTCTCAACTGACTTTCCACAACTAACTCCCTCAGTTGACCACTGGCGATGTTAACATCTAAAATGCGTTTGAGAACACTACAGCCTAAGCTGAAGCAATCCTCGGGTTATTCTATCCCACCCTCAGTTGGGAATTGCCCTCTCTCTACACAGTATCTATTTGGGAATTGTTTGTTTTCTTTTATGGTTTAACTTTGATGTGTTGTCATCGGAAATACCATTACGTACATGAGCCTTCACCTTTATCAAGGAATCAAGCACCACCATTTAATAGTTCTAGATATATTTTTTTATTTTATATTGAAAGCATACTCGATGCTCCGATCAATCCAGCAGCTCATCTTATGTGTAAATTACAATCTGTTAAGTTTTCTTCTGTATAATTTACACACAAAGTACGCAATAAATCTAAGACCTATGATAAAAAAGTATAAATAATTGACATGTGATGCTCCTTTTTCCCACAGATGAAGATGGCCCATTCATCCGTATATATGATTGGATCTCTCAGCTGCCTTTGAGTCAGTTGACCTTGCCACCCTCATAAGCATCCTGGAGTTTCCAGTGGGATTCAGTGGCAAAGTCTTTCACTGGTTCCTCTGTTACCTTTCCAACCAACACCATTTTGACACCTCGAGGTCATGAAAGAGCCCTATGATCTCTGAAGTACCCCAGGGTTCCATAATGTCTCCTGTCATCTTCAGAGTTTAGAGGGAGCTGTTAGTACTTTACTCACAGAAAACAGCATCAAGGTTCACCAATATACACAACTCTACTTGATAATCTCCTTTACTTCAGACAACAAATGCCTCAAACACTGCCTGTACAGCATCCAGGGCCTGGATGACCAGCACCTATATGTAGCACCTATATGTAGCTCAATGCAACAAAGACAGAATTCCTTTTATTTGTCAAGAACAGCAAAAAAGAACAGTACAAAGTGGGCCAGTGAAAAGAACCTTGATTCATTTGAACCACAACTTTCACTGAATTCCAGGTCACTTGGTTTCACCCTATGCACCAACCTCAATCTCAAGGAAAACAATGTAAAAAAACACGTACAGCTTTGTACCAGCTTACTATTCAATAATACAATTAAACTGTTTCTTCCAGAAAGGGACTTTTGAACTGCATCAGGATGGCAGAAACACTCTGCTTCGTGGGGGAAACAGCCATTACAACGCGGCTGTTACAACGCTTGCCTTTATCACACATGCGTTACAATGACTGCACCATTACCATTGCATAGCCCTTACCACGTATGCCTTTATAGCAAATTAACTTGTAAAGGCATGAATGGTAAGGGCATATACATTGTACTGGTGGTAAGGGCGTGGTAAAGACTATCAGCGTCGTTAGAAGAAACAGAGAGTCCCTTCCGTTTCCTCTTTACGACCTGCACCGCGCCTTAGAAGAGCTGGCTTGTCGTTGTGCAGAGTGAGTGAAGGGGGGGTTCAGTTAAGGGCTTGGGACAGGGGTTTGGGGGGGGACAGGTTTTGGGGTTGGGGATGGTTTTAGGGCTGGGACGGGGATATGGTTTTAGGGTTTAGGGCGGAGGCAGGGGGTATGGTTTTAGGGTTTAAGGCGGAGGTGGGGGACTGATTTTAGGGTGGGGGTACTGTTTTAGGGCTTGGGGCGGGAGGTTATGGTTTTAGGGCTTGGAGCAGGAGGTGGGGGTCTGGTTTTAGGGCTCAGGGCCGGGATTTTTCTTTGTTTTTTTTTTGCTTTTTTTTTTAGAAGAGCTGGGGGGTGTCATGCTTTTGTGGTTTTTAGGGCTCAAGGCAGGGGTCGGGTATTTTTCAGAAGGGCTGAAGGCAGGGGCACGCAGGGGTTCGGTTTTAGGGATGAGGGCAAACGTCTGGTATTTTTTTAGATGGGATTTGGGTGGTGGGGTAGGGTGCAGGGGTCCTGTTTTAGGGCTCAGGACAGGGGTCAGGGAAAACATTTACCGCTGATGTACCTTTAACATTCATGCTTTTACATCAAAATGTGTTGTGAAGTCATGGGTGGTAAAGGTTATGCGTGATAATGGCATTTGCGTTGTAATGGCAGACTTTGCAGCGGAATGCGTTGTGATGTCATACAACCCTTCATGGCCTCCCTGACTCCACATTGACATGCCTTATGGCATCCTATATGCTACAGCATGTTTTTTCCATTTCTTGAAGAATTATGATCACAACACCCCTATCCTGATTTAACCTTATTAGTTCCACATTCTGGCACACACCATCTTTAAAACCAACTGCATCATATACAAAGCCTTCATGACCAGCACCTTTAGCTACCTTGCAGGCTAGCGCACCATCTTTGGTGGTTCTCAGCACACATGCAGCTGGGACACCATTAGACTGCACACTAAGATTTTTGAATACGAACAAACAAGGCAGGAGGTAGTTTACATCTATGAACCTAGGATCTAGAACAACATCCATGCTTCCATCGGAACCACCCTAACACTGTTCCAATTTAAGAAAGAGTTGAAGGTTCACTTCTTTAAAGAACTCTAGATCACAATGCACTAACCATCCACAACCCAGCTACCTCTCCTCTAACTCATTGACTTTGTCTTTTGGCTAGGTTCATGCTGTGGAAATACCATATACATACATTCATTCAAAACACACTAAATAGCAAAGTGGTAAAGTCTGGTGTCTACTCCTCTTTAGCTGCACTATATCAGCATAGTGACCAAGGCCTATAATGACTACATAGTTGATAGAGGCCTGAAGAACAACTTGATAGAGGAGCAGTTCGTGATCATAGTGTTGTCTGTTCTGCAACACCAGTGCAGGCATGTGATGTGAAGTCACTTTTTAAGGAAATGCCTTGAAAATTGAGCTGCACTCACTGGACAAGGAGAAAATGTGTTCCAGGACAAGAGGAGGCATGTCAGTGACCAGACTTGTCCAAAGCTTTTGTTCGGCCCAGGTAAAAAACGCCCTGTGGCACCCTCACTCTTACACTTAACCGAAGAGTTATGGGAGAAAGTATTTTGTTAAATGAGCATTTTAAACATATTTGAGTCATAGCATTGGTGAAAACAGGACGGGGCTTAGCAACAGCTTTACAATAATCCTGTGGGTGGTCCCTCTTCTGATACATAACACATGCGTTGCAGCTTGCAAACTAATCAGACATACAGGACTAGGGTGTGCATTTCTCTTTTTGATCTAGATTTGGCAGAAACAATCCTGCAGGATACATCAAGGCAGGTGCACTTTGTCCACTGGGCTGAAAGGGCGTCTGTCCTGTCCCCCTTAAACCACCCTCCCTCCTGGCTCCATGTTGTATCTTAGCCGGGGCTCCTGCAGCTTCCAGTACACACACAGTTCTTCTGTGTGCTTGGCTGTGACAGAGAGAGATGGGGCCGCAAACACAGCCTCTTACAAAGTATTTTCCCGTTCATCCAGAGGTTAAAGTGCATTAAATAATATGGGAACTGTGTTAAAGTAATCAGAGGGAAATGCATTCTTTTAAGCTATGAAAGCTCTGTTGGTTAATGCAAAAACTTTAGGGGTGTGTGTATACCAATCACAGCCCTGAACTGTGGTTAGTGCACTGGGGGATAGGGCGACTGAAAGCACTGTTAATATGCAAGTCATTATTTAATAATAGTATTATTACACACCATATAAAACAGGCTGCTACAAAATCTACAAAGAGATTTGGGCATATATTTACTATGACCTGCATTGGATTTGCATCACAAAAGTAATGCAAACCCAGCGCATCGCATTGTGGGATTTACTTTCCAACGCAAATCATGATTTGTTTTGGAAAGTGTTCTAAAGTAATGCAAAGTAGCTCTGTGCAGTACTTTGTGCTAATTTGCATCACTGGGGTGTTCTACAGGTGGTACATTTCTGTGTAACCACCTACAGGTTTTGTCACAAATCTCTGTCTACTTACATTGGTAGACAGAGATATGAGCCAAACAAGAAAGGTGTAACAGCGGAGCAACTTTAAAAGTTCACCACATTTTTCCAAATCTTTCTGTGAGCTGCACTGTACAGCACATGTACAAAGTGGGAAACGTATTAAAAGATAATTTGTGTACTGTAGGAGAACCCTTCCAGTACAAACCCTAGCTAAAAATCGCTCATACACACATGCACTGTAGTGTAGGTGTGTGCCTGGTTCATGGCAGCCTAAAGAGTCCCAGCACAGGGGGCAGGAAAACAGAGCCATATATTAGTATAAATTACACTGTTCTGCTTTCTCTTTCACGCGTCGTAAAAACTTTGCTGCGCTGCATTACATAAAAAGAAACCGAAAACAAGTGCATTAAAAATATATAGATATATTAGTAATATACAATCAGATGTACCTGGTGAAAACGTTTTATTTATACGTTTTCGTTGGAAGGGCACGCTTCTCAACTAAGATGAAACACCCTTGCATCCTTTCTCAAAAAGAATAAACCGTTACCCCCCTGAAAGCTTAAATGAATCCATCAGTTAAAGCCTCAAGCAGCTTTTAGATTTTCTGATTAACCAACTGCACCCATTTACATTTCTTTCAGGCAGCAGACATCCTGTCGAGAAGAATTGTTTCTTCTGTCTCTGCCTCTCCCATGGTTTCCCTGAACTAGAGAATCCCTCGCCTTCCCTTTCAGCAAGAGCCACATGAAGATTGGAATTATCTGTTCTGAAACAGTTGTTTTTAAGCAAATGTAGTGGGATTGTTATTGTAAAATTAAAAAAGATTGGGAATGTCATTGCCAGTACACCCCGCCCACCTCAACGACTAAAATTCTTTAAAGTAATTTAGAGATGGAGGAGCCTTTGTTTGTTCTTTTAACCTTCTGGTATCTCATGGGTTCTATTTAGTGATTCCCCACCTGCCTAGCTGGGATATCTGTGCTGCGAGGGCAGGCACAACAGGGAGCCCAAAGACTACGCAGGCTTGCTGAGCGAGCACTATTTTTAGAGCAACCACTCAAACTTGTTTTGAAAACAAACTCTCAAAGTGGGAGTTTGTTTTTTCAACACAAAACACTGGTGGCCTGATGCGTAGGGAGCTTTCTCTCTGATGGTGATGGCCATTCTACATATTCTCTGTCAGTCTCCACCATGCCTTGGGCAAGGAAAATGAACGGTGGTACTCCTGCCATCAACAGAGCGTGGTGACCATCTTTGTGACTTAGCAGCCCCTTGGCAAACAAGGCACCAGGTCAGAGGTTTACACTAGCAGAGCCAGCAGAGGCTTCACCATTGAAAACATGGCCCCCCTGCCAATTCTAAATAAAGCGGCGGAACAGTGTGTCTAGTGGAGCAGAAGCTCTACAAAGTCATGGTGCTGGTACCTCTGTCTGACTCTAGGTGAAGCCCTTAGTTTCAGCTCTCTTTGCCCCTGTTCCCTTGAACCTGCCAGCATGCCAGTATATAGCACCAAAGGAAAAAACACAAGAATGGTCTGATAAAGTATCACATTCTAGAAACCATGACAAGCTAGATGGAGTTGAGGCATATCTAGCTGAGCTGCCATGAAGAGAAACAGGACTGCAGCTCCTCCTGCTTTGTATGCAAAATATATAACATTTTACATTTTGCAAAAAACAAACTCGTGAGTACACACACATACACCAGACTTTGAAACCAACACATTCATGTCAACAACTTGGGCATTCCAAACTTTCTCTCACAGCTATTAAGACCTCTTTTATTTCTCAGTTCTCCAACTCTTCAAATGCTTTATTCCCAGCAAGCTTCAATCCCACCAATCTGCCCTGCATCAATATGACTAGTCCCCCTTCCACACTGTGTTAACGGTTTGGCCTTTTTGCTATGAAAAGATTGTGATCAAAGTCATTGACCGTTGTATTGCCTGGCTTACTGTTTCATTGTCACTCCTATGACTGCTCTCCTAATAATTAAGGAAAAGGAAAATGTTTACTAATTGTTGACCTCCCTAATGTCAGGCTCTCCAGATACCGCCTGTCCATGTTGGACGCTAGAGTGTTATACCTGCTTTTTACCTTTGTCCTAAATACCTGCTTTCATCTGTCACTATCCCTACAGGATAGAAGAAAGGGCTAGCCAACCCATTTTAAAGAAGTCAAAAGTGGGCCATAGGGCAAAGTTTCTCTTTATTTTGCAAATAATCATTAACATTGGTGAGAATTCTGGCTCACAAGCTTCATAAACATCTTGAACACCAGAAACTTGATGCTGGCCATGTGAATTTAAGACCTGGTTTAGGCACGGAGACTGCCCCTACAGCTGTACTGAATTATGTCAGGCAAGATTTCAATGATGATATTTCCCCCTGCCTCATTCTGCTGTTGCATATGTGTTATCCTGTTACCTCCAAATGAGGTTCTAGAAAAATACCTTTCTTATTCTGTGCCAAATGAAAGCTTGTGTTTTTAATACTACCATCATTTCCAGATTGAGATTTGCCAGTGTTTGCTACATCGGCCTGCCTGAGCCATTTTTATACAAGTACCAAGGCATTCAGAATATGGCAGCATGACTTATTGTACGGTTCGTCCACTTTTGTTGCTTCCTGTATTTGGCGTGCATTCTGTCTAGCCTGCGTAAAATAGAAGACCATTCTATGTTTAAGAAGGCTCTTAAAACTCATCCATTTTATTGATTATTTTTAAATATTTGCTGATGTTATTTCACCACCAAAATACTTGAGGACGTTCGCTCCATTTTTTAAGTAACATCTCAACTCATAACTTGCATGTGTAGGTTTTCAAATATTTAGTGGGTGCCTTCAGGCACTAAAGGAAGGGCTAGTAACAATTATAGAATGAATCGAGCAGAAATGATGGGTTCACGCTCAGACTTTTGTTAATGGAACATAAAGATAACGAAGGGATAACTCTGGTGTCTTGCGCCTGACATATGGGAAGACTGAGAGCTGAGCTATGTGAAGCCTCAATATATAATTTATATGTAACCATAATCGTACCTCTTCCACCTTGAGTAAATGCCTCTATGATCAGTTTCTTCAAGTGCATTGTAAAACAGATGTGGAATTTACTTGAACATATGGCTTGTGTGTTTTTTCTCCAAATTGATGTCTATGCAGAGGAAGTACACCAGAGCTCCCTCTGTGTAGGCATAGCATCACTATGTGCTGTTCTTCAAACTAGTGCAGGTTTGCAGCAAAATTCTTCAAAAACGTTATACTGCTGTTCAGCTTAGCCCCGGTCTGTCAAATGGAGCATACGCCTGATACTGTGTATAAAAGAATTGTCAGAGTGAATGCATTGCGCAAACTCACCTTTGTGCGCTGTTGGTCCTGTATTCCGCTGCAAACTAATAATCATGTTGTCTGCCTGGTGTCTATATTGTTCAACGATGTTCTTCCTCTACCCAGCCTAATGTAATTGCTATAACTAGTATATACATTTAGGAACAGCCATCTTATTGGCCATTCTTCTCTAAGGGACTTTAGAGACATGTGTAACAAATGTTGCATCTTATGATGCTTATCAACTCTGCAGGATTTAATAACAACATTTATATTTTAGTGGATTTGACACTATGTGCTGAGGGCTTCAGACCAGAGTTGAAAGCATGTTTTTGTTCTATAACCTATGCTATGAAGAGGCATGTTTCTTGTGTCTGAGTGACTTCTTTGCGGAACACTGCCTATCAGCCACATGCTCTATTTGTTCTGGAGATTGGAAGAATACCTGTATCCTTAGCTTGGCAGAATTCCAACCTTTGCAGAGTTATTTCAAGGCAGCTAACTATTTTGTCAATTAGCTCACTAACCTCAGTATTCGGAGAACTGTACATGTGTGCAGCCTCAAACAAGCGCATGATGCACCCTCCCGATGACCAGACTTGAAGTGTGCTTCTGCTCATCAATCAGGCAGCGTTGCCTTTCTGAAGATGGAATTCAAATATTTAATTAACTCAATGTCATTTTACAGAAGTTTCTATTTAACATATAGGAGTCACAGCACAAGACGAAGCATTGCAAGCATTCCCTGCGCACACTACAGTGAGCGACACTGATGACAAAAACTGAGACACACACACACACACCCTCCTGTCTCTTTTGAAACTCAGAGCAAACAACAGACTGTAGGTTAAACCCAGTTCAGAGAACACACACTGTATACGTTAATAACAAGTCCAAGTGCACCTTCGCTATAGGTTAATCTCAGACACTGTAGAAAACATGTCACACTCCACGTATATTATCTGGGTTGCTATCTGTCATCTACTGGCTTCTCAGTTCTCAATGGCATGTACTTAAACCCCAGATCGATTGCCAAAGTATAGCAAACTTTCATCATATAGTTTGGTAATCTGATTGCTTGGATAAGTTTGAAGCACTTCTTGGATCCTCATCCTGTAGTGGTATGTTAAAACACCTGGGGTGCACAAGAAATAAAATGCATTTAGCAAGCACATTTTAAGAGAGTTACCTGGTGGTAGTAAGTAAGTGTTATGAATTGTGCTCTTCACAGAATTATCCCAAAAAATAGGATGCTCCCTTCCGCGTTTGTCTGGAAAGTTTCGGGGTGATCCGTCAAGCATGGGCCAATAAAAAGTGGGGAGTCCTAAAACGCTTTTCCCTATTAAGTTTATCATTTGGCAGAAAGATAACTCTTGGCTCAGAAAGCAACATTTTTGTTATTTGATGAAAATGTGTTCAGTAGTTTTTGATAAATTCAAGAAAATCCAAATTTGTGTGTGAATATAAATATATATATATATATACAATTCAAATGGATGAGAAAGGTGTGCAAACCACCCAACTTAATGACTCACAAAACATTGTGTGGTGTGTAAGTCACTGATGCTCCAGTGGGTGCTCATTGTTGTAATTGCTCATTAACAGAAGGAATAACTCACAAAATGCTTGCTGCTGTGGTATGTAAGTCACCAATGTAACACTCTACCAGTAGTAATTTGAGTACTCTTGAGGAGGTGAGCGTATCACCGTACACTGTTTAAAACTGAGAGTTAATTCTTAAACATAATAATAATAATAATAGTATCTAGATAGGTGTGCGTATCACCGTATGCATGTTTGTGGCACACTCCCCACTATAAACAGAATACGTGTCCTGATACCCCTGCAGGTGTCAAAACTCCCTTTTCTCCTACAGCACTTCCAGTTGTCAACTTTTTGGCAGAACAGACTGTTGAGATTGTCACAATGCACCGTCGACACAAATTGCAGGTCCGATGGGTTTGGTGCTGCCTTCAAGGGTTGTGGACATTGGTCTCCTCATCACCAATTCTTGTACTCCTCTTGAAGGACGACACGACTCGGCTAATAAGGAGGAGAATTTATTAAGGTAAGTTTCCCCAAACCAGTGCACAAGGTCCCTAAGCAAGTCTCTTTCTAGTCAGCTGTCATCCCTGGAATGCTCACTCACAACCTGGAACAGAGAACACAGCAGCATTCCCTTTTCTGCTTACATGACCTATAAGTCTATAACACAATAATTTGATTAACTTAAATAAGCACGGAATCTTCCCTCCCCACTTTGTTCTGGGTATCACCACACTCACACCCCATTCTGATAAATCAACAGGTTCTGTTATATTATCAACTCAAATGTAAAGTAACGGTCTGAAATGATCTTGCTCTGTCAATGATACGTTTTTAACTTCTTGCGCCAAAGATTTTGCAACCTTACATAAAACGATTTTATGACTATAACCCTCAATACAACCAATCCTTGGCTCAAACAAGTTTTTCAAGCTGCTTAAAATCTTTTCAACAAACCTCTGACCGTGCGTATACTGCACCAATAATATTGGTCTCTTTCCTGTTCTCTAGGGTGAATCTTTGCACCAGGTCTTAAGACAATACTCAAAAGGCATTGAGCCTGCCACTCATTACATTTAATCTATTCTTGAAATCTAAGTTTTAACCTGTTAGCTGCTGGGCCTTTTCCCCCTCCCCCCTACTGCTGAGCCCTTTTTTGGCTATTTAGGGTAGTTCGCGTTTAGGCCTTCAAAACCTTTTGTCCACATAAGATATCCAAGCCAAAATTTGCTTCCTTTTTTCTGACATCCTAGGGATTCTAAAAGTACCCAGAGTTTGTGGGTTCCCCTGGAGAAGACCAAGAAATTGGCCAAAATACAGATAAAATGTTTTGTTTTTTGTCAAAGTTGAAAAAACGGGCTGCAGAAGAAAGCATGTGTTTTTTTCCCTGCAAATTGCATCAACAAGGGGTTTGGGGTGCTAAAATCACAATTTCCCAGCTTTCAGGAACAGGCAGACTTGAATCAGAAAACCACATTTTCAACACAATTTTGGCATTTTACTGGGACATACCCCATTTTTACTATTTTTTGTGCTTTTAGCCTCCTTCTGGTTAGTGACAGAAATGGGTGTGAAACCAATGCTGGATCCAGGACAGCTAAACATTTCTGAAAAGTAGACAACATTCTGAATTCAGCAAGGGGTCATTTATGTAGAATCCTACAAGGTTTTCCTACAGAAAATAACAGTTGAAATTAAAAGAATATTGAAATTGAGGTAAAACAAACCAGCCATTTTTCTCCACGTTTTACTCTGTAAATGTTTCCTGGGATGTCATATTTTCAAAAGTAATTTACCATTTCGGCTGCTGCACTCCTCTGGTTGCGGGGATATATAGGGCTCGTAGGTTCATCAAGAACCCAAGGTACCCAGATCCAATAAAGGAGCTGCAACTTGCAAATGGTTTACATTGTATACCGGGTGTACAGCAATTAATTTGGTGAAATATAAAGAGTGAAAAATAGGTATCAAGGAAACCTTTGTATTTCCAAAATAGGCACAAGAAAATGTGTTGAGAAGCAGTGGTTATTTGCACATCTCTGAATTCCAGGGTGCCCATACTAGCATGTGAATTACAGGGCATTTCTCAAATAGACATCTTTTTTACACACTATCTTACATTTGGGAGGAAAAAATGTAGGGAAATACAAGGGGCAATAACACTTGTCCTGCTATTCTGTGTTCCCCCAAGTCTCCCAATAAAAATGGTACCTCACTTGCGTGGATAGGCCTAATGCCCGCGACGGGAACTGCAACATGGACACATCACATTTTTACATTGAAATCTGACGTTTTTGGGAAAGTGCCTAGCTGTGGATTTTGGCCTCTAGCTCAGCCGGTACCTAGGGAAACCTACCAAACCTTTGCATGTTTGAAAACTAGACACCTTGGGCAATCCAGAATGGGGTGACTTGTAGAGCTGTCACCAGGTTCTGTTACCCAAAATCCTTTGCAAACCTCAAAATTTGGCCAGAATAACACTTTTCCCTCTGATTTCGGTGCTGCAAAGTTCTGAAATCGGAGAGGAGTCCTAAACTTCCTTCCACCCAGCATTTCCCCAAGTCTCCCGATAAAAATGGTACCTCACTTGTGTGGGTAGGCCTAGTGCCCATGTCAGAAATAGATCACACAACGGTCAATGTTGGTTCTTACATGAGGGCAACTGTTGACCCGGGGGAGATCCCTTCCTGATGCAGGCACTAGGTACAGACACTCAAGTGGGGTAGAGTTTTTATCAGGACAGGTGGGGAAACACTGGGTGGTCGGAATTTTGTGAATCCCAGCATATTCCTGTAGTTTGTGTGACAGAAATGCAAGAAAAAAATGAGTTTTTATTCAACATTTCACATTTGCAGGGTATTCTGGGTAAGAAAACTCCTCTGTGGACTCCCCTGGGTGTCTAGTTTCCAGAAATATTTGGGTTTGGTAGGTTTCCCTATATGACAGCCGAGCCCAGGACCAAAAACGCAGGTGCCTGCCTTACAAAACCAGGTTGTTTTGTGATACATAATTTTGATGTCTCCACAATATGATTTGGTCGGTGGAATTTGGGGCTGAACTAAATTGGGGAGCTCCCAAGAGAGCACTCTCTTGCCGCCATACACACCTGCTCTCTGGGTTGGGCTAACCTGCTATTGTCCCGCTTCACAGACTGTGCTTATGAAGGGACAGCAGAACTGTCCTCATAACCTCCCTCATATTCACTGGAATCGGAGTTATTGAATGGGACTCCTCCAACTAAAAAATCACTCCCAGAGTCTACGCCATTGTTCTATCCCTCAGATGCTGTCTCAGTATCTGCTGTCTCAGTCTCTGATCCTACGTCAGAGCTGTCCTCTATAACCGGAGTGAGGGTTTGAGCAGCAGTCATCCAACGAGATGCCATCTCTGCTACTGGCTAAACTGTCGCTCTAAAACACTAGCCTACTTAGACAGTCACAAAATTGCTGGTGGGTGTTTGTGATACTCAACGGTAGAGGTCACCTTACCTTCACTTCTTCCCTCAATCAGCACATTCTCACAAGACACTCAAAAAAGACACACTATTACTTCACCTTGTCACATACCAGTCGTCACAGTCTTTAGCGCCTCTAACGCCCAGTCCAACATTCATTATTGGTGCTCCCACTCCCATTACCTCCTCCTCCGATTCCCTTACTACCACCCAGTAAAAGTGCGCTTCATCTCTGCATAGCCCCCCTTGCACATACATTTAATTTGTATTATAACGCAGGTAATGGCTGGCTTTACTAATCCACTCAGCTGTTTATATAAAATACAGATTTGATCTTTGCAGTAGGCATATAAACCATCTGCGCTACTTTATGGCATCAAAACTGCCACTAGACAAAAGTCAGATACTTTTGTAGCAGAACCAAAATCACAAGACTTGACTTTTTTATTGCTGCCGAAAAGCTGCAGTTGAAACGTGTCAGTGAAGTATGTGCATTGCTTTGAAGAAGCAAGCTGCAACTGCAAGAGAACTGGTGGTGAATATATATATATATATCACTTTTATATGTGGGTGTGGTTTTCCTGGGGGTCGATCGCAGCACTCAGGGAAACCACACACGCGTTGACAAAAGTGATTGATATATATATATATGTGTAGATATGTATATCTACATAGATATGTCTATATATATATATATATATATACATGTATATATATATATATATATATATATATATACATAGATCTATATATTTTTTAAATAGCTGAATGGTTTCCTTGGGGGCATGGATAAAACTATAAACCATAAAAAAAATATTGACCCCACAGGGGGTCGCCCTGCTCATGGGCGACCCCCTGTCAATTTCATTTTTTTTCACCATTATTTAAATATTTTATTAAAAAAATTGTAAATCCCTGGGTGGGCTGCGATCCCTGGTGTTTAGTGGGGTTTCATGGCCTTAAATCGCAGCTATGCTGCGAACGACGGTCAGAAAACCGGTTCAGAAAGGCCTCGTTTGAAAGGGGAGACACAAGGCCGCTTACTGCCCTGGTGGGGAAAACAGATAGTGACGTCAGCGTGCAGGGCAGGGGCAGAGACACCGAAGATTTTCCGTGTCTCCCAGGGGTTTTCTAAATAAAAAAAATCCTCCAGTGCAGCGCACTGGAGGATTTTTTTAACCCCCTCTCTGGTGTCGGTCACTTGTCGTGACTCGCACCAGGGAGGTAGTGTGGGCGTTGGCCAGTGGCCGACGCCCGCGCCCAAGAGGTTAAAGTGTATCATACATCTCATAAACTGCATATTATGCTGGAAATGCCACACAATATTTATATCAAGATCTCCAAAAGCCTGGGGATTTACATCAGTGTTATCAGCCCAAATGATGATGGGTGATATTGAATCAACTCTTATTTCTGTTTAACCAATATTTAATTTTTAAAATGGCCCCTTCCATAACTGTTCCATACCAGACATTTCTACAGTCAACACAATATTAGATATTCTAATTTCTATTTCAGCACACTCAATATTATATTATAAAACTCCATTGGAAATATTTGCCTCCATCAGCATCATTATTACCATGTAAAGGAGGAGTATGACATGCTTTAAACACCTTCACAAAAAGTCCCACTTTCCAACATTTATTACATTTTTTCTTGTGCTGGATATCCTGAACAGTTTCCCAAATGTGCCTTTGAACCACATTATTAGCAAACCCCCTCCCCCTATCCCCGTTTGCTTACTGAAAAGGGTTTCATGAAAAGGTCGTTACCTGAAAAATTCAAATCTGTGCAGAATCCCATACTTCCCTATGAGTCAATGTCCTTGAACAATGTTTGGACCGTTCAACTCCTTTAGACATAGTTATTGCCTCTCCCAATGTGGGTTTTGTAGAGCACAACGATTTCTCCTATATTTTCATTTAAAGCATAAAACAACAAGTGTTAACTGTATTACCAAAATCATATACTGCTGCTAAAATGTGCTGGTTTGCAAAATATTCATTCATCTCAGGCCTTCCTTGTTTCCTGGAAAAGAAATAAAATGTTCCACAACCACACATAGTTCTTCTTCGAGGTGGTTTTCAAGCCCAACAGTGGCTTCTCTAAATTCATTGCATATTTCGAAACTGTCATGGTTGAATTTCTGGAATTTAATCAAAAATCTCCTTTTCAGCAGCTGCTAAACACCCAAACAATAGTATTTTTTTTTATTGCAGGAACATATTTCTTCACATCTACAGCAATCAAGTCCATCTTGAATCCTCTCAAACATGTTTCCCTTAGTAAGTGGTTTCCCAGGGCTTTGTAAAAAAAAAGTCTTGGTTGCGCAAACTCCATATGGGGTTGACATTATATCAGATAACAGTTTTTACTTTATATTTTAATCCACTGGATTGTAACAAAGTAATCAAGCGTAGCTATTCTACTACCACTTCTCTATAAAGCTTGATGAGTCTGAATATCATAAAATTCAGCTCAGTAATTGTATTGGCGCACATATCCTTTGCAGCATGCACCACAAAAGCTAAGGTGAAAATATCTTTATACCCTTATCTCCAAGATGGTAATGATGGGCCTTTGAATCATCACCTTCAAATCATTTCAGGGTCTCTGCAAATATGCCCTTCACAAAATGCAGCAAGTGGTCCATTCTTTAGTCTCCATCTGCACAGCTCCAGACTTGTACTGCACTGTGCTAACTCCTCCCCACCTGCACTGCCAGGGAACAGCAGACCATTAAAAACAAAGAACAACTTGTTGCTGAAATTTGGCATGGACACCAGATGCATGACAGTGATGCCAGTAGCAAAGTAAATAAACTTTAGTCCATAAAATGGGCTTTCCCATCATACCATTCAGGTAGCTCTCAACACAGAAGCTGGCGCACTCCCTCGTGTGGAATTGTAAAAAGCTTAAAAATAAACGTTATATTAAAAACAATGAAATCAATCTCAATATGAATCAGGAACTCAGAAAAACCTCAAGTATAACACCTTGTTGTGGCAGTACAGCAAATACTCACCAACCAAATTCTTTCTCGGTGCCACCTGCTAAGTCTGACCATGCTAGAAAAAATGGTGACCCATTCTTAAGAAATATTTCTACCCCTGCAAGCTCCAGCGCATAATGCTTCAACAGCACATTAACAACTCAGTTCAAATCTAGTATAGATCCAGGTTTACATTTGAGAAACTGCCCTTGTTCTGTGTGCATGGAAGATCAAACTCTACGTTCTGATTAGCATAACAACCACAATGAACACAACAGAATTATACAAAGGAGCCTGTGGCCATTGCTGCAAGCAGACTAATCTGTCCTTCAAAGTGCAGATTGGGTGAAACCTGGAAATGTGGCTCACATCGTACTATACCCTGAGGCCATCCCACAGCCCCAGTCATAAAATGTCAACTGGGAAGGGTGCCTTAAGGAGGAGGATGGTAAGATGCACGCCATGATTTTAACCAGGACAAAAGTGCAGGGGGAAAAGGGCTGAAATGCCTCCCAGTTAAACAAAAAAAACCTGGGTGCAAATACCATCCCCATGTAACCCTCATCATCACACTCCTATAAACCCACTATAAGCCGTTCCACTGACCAAGGAAGAAACCTCCTGAATAGCCAATCACTCCAAACCTTTTAGCCCCTTGTCATCACAGAGGGTCCTGGGAGGAACCCTAAGGAAGTATGCCTCCAACACCCTTTTAGACTTCTGGTCTGTACTAGGTTTCAAGGATCAACTATGTGTAGTAAAGTCCCAGTTCCACAGTAGCACTTCCGTTTTTCATCACCCGTAGGCATACCTAAGGCAACCAATATATTTGCCCAGATCAACCCCACCACCCCACTAGCAGTGCTCACTTTCCAATGACTTATTGGATAGTACAACATTGTATGCTTGATGAGCTGCATCAGCCTCTCATAAAGCAGTCACTGTTCACTGTAGAGGAGCAGCTCACTGACAAAAGTCCTCTCCAAGAGAAAACCAACCCAGCCTTTGCACTCCTTCAAACAAATATCACACAGTGAATTTATTGATCTTGATCTAGTCAAAGCAAGCAGGCCTTCCAGTTACCTTTCTGACCTTTGTCCACCACACATCTTCAAGAATATTCTTTTATCTACCTCTGCAGCCACACCAATAAGAAGCATCATCAATAATTCTTTAACTACGGGAAACTTCCCTAAAGATCTTAAAATGGCATTCACATGGCCGGTATTAAAGAAAACAAACCTGTACCCTCATGACCCCAACAACTACAGACCAATTACAAATGCTCCTTTCCTGGGCAAACTGATAGAAAGAGCAGCTTTCGTCCCGATGTTACAATTCATTGAAGATAAGTCTATACTTTCAGACTACCAAACTGGACCTGACCTTTATTCAGCCTGACAGGCACTCTTCTTTCTGGGCAAAAGATGAGGGGGTGGGGCTTTCGCCCATTAGGATGGGCATTGGCTAACTACAGCTCCTACTCATGCTGAAACATCAGACTCACATTGGCATACATTAAAAGGTGGCTGGACGGCATCATGATGTGCCATTTGCCAAGCAAGTAACAGCTTTGACAGCCAGTATCATCTGGTTAGTTCCTGGCCCATTGCCTGGAATGACCAGGGATTGTTCAGCGTATCCTGAGTTTGAATTCTGCGTTTTGGAGCTACATCTTCAGTAAACAATGAAATATAAATTTATGCCACTTGACCAACCACTACTTTTGAAGGTAAAGCATTTTCTCCAAGTGTCTGAGTCTGTGCTGTGTCATAGCATCCTTCTTTTGGGCAAGGGCATCTATGGACTAGACCGGAAGACCTCCACAGTGGGACCTCAAAATATTTAAAGAAAAATCTGTATCTTTATCTTCTACTGCTAAACAACGCAGTCCATGTTAAGAGTGTTGCAATGTGCTGCCATGCAAGCTCTTAAAATAGGATATTCTGGGTTGGGATGTAATATGATGCAGACCAATATAGCCAGCACAGTTTTCCAGGCCTAGTCCACCTTTTCATGAGTCATCCACCAGCCGATCATCAGAGTTTTGAGGTTTATTGAGCCTGGATCATCAGGAGGGTATATGTGTAGGCTCTAAAAGCTTTTTGTGAGCTAGGCATTTTTGTTTTACTTTAGCAGTGAAGATTATGTTGTAGCATGTTGTGATTTGTGGACTCGCCGATACCCTTAGACACTCACTTGAGAGCAGGTGTCATGCATCCTTTGGTTTTCAGCTTATGTGGGCAGAGGAAGATTTACTTCAGAGGAAGAATCGGTCTAGGAACCTGGTCAAGGCCTTCATATTTGCCTTGGAGACTGCAGTCTCTTCTAACAGACCCTTTTGAATGACAGTGATTCAATAGGCTGTCTGTGGGATTACTAACCTAGACCCTAAAACTCTGCCAGCAAGCAAGAAAGAATGCTGTTATATCCAGGCAGAGCACCGTTGAGGGCTGTGATTGCACTCGGTCAGTCGCCTTGCAGTATAGGATCACTTCTATCAACTGGAATTCAGGTGAAGAGTTAATTCTTGATTAAAGTTTTGGCTTAGATAAATGATCCTTTCAATGTCATGACCACTGTGTTATGTATTTTTGCTTTCCAGTGAGCTAGGAGGGCAGAAATGGGGGCATTGTTGACACACTTGCTTGAGTCTCTGGGCACTTTTTAGGCAGTGGTTTTCCTTTCTGCCCCACTCGCTACGGGTTAATATGTGCCATGGGCCAGGTGAGCACTGTATTCAAAAGCCCCCTGGGCAACCCATGGATTGTTGACATTTTTGTTGTGGTTCTCAAGCACAATCTTGGCTGTGTAAGTCTCTTTGGTCTCACTGTGCAGTGGTGTAACATTAGCCCCCACATCTCCTGCAGTGCTCCAAGGGGCCCGCCCTCACCACAACTGGCACCGTGCACAGGCAGCTGGGCCATGGTCTGAGAGCTTCTGACTGGGTCTGGCGGGGTCTCCATGAACTTTGCAGGGTGGCCTCCCTAGGTCATGTTACCCCATCGTCACTATGACTATTTAGTCAGAAGGCAGCATTGTATGGGATAAGGTTGAAGTAGGGTGAATAATGTTAGGGTGCTCCCAACAGTTATTTCGACCAACACTCAAAAGAATACTTCTCATACATCCACCACAGCACAGATATACTGCATCGATTTCACAGTGCACTTGGCATAACTTGCCACCAAAACAGGCCACACACAAACATTCAAAACAGTTAAAACACGCTACCTACCCAGCAAGATTACTCTTTCAGACCACGCCTCTCAGACACCACAATAATACACCCTCGATTCATTTAATAAGACCGTAAACATACAACCCAGAAACGAAAGAGAGCACAATTCTCAAATCGTGTCATTATAGAATGACCCATATTCTGATCCGCAAAGAAGCATGGGCTTGTGTGGAAGGCACCTCAGACTACCTCAAGTGGGGCTGTGGGCAAACTAATAGCAGACTGTGCAGTATCAATGTCTCGAACATTCGAAATAACTTTCTAAAGTACAAACTTTTTTTAAATAAGCACCGTGCTCAATTTAACAGAGAGAAAGAAGGAAGTTATTTAGCAAGTTCTACTTTGAATTAAATTTACATTTATTTTGCCATCTGATTTATGGTAAAGACCACATTTGCAGGTAAAATTTTATACTGCCTTACAAAATCAACAAAAATGTGTTTAGCGCAGGTCTTCTTATAGTTTAACCCAAATAAACATACTTGGTTATAGCGTTTCCTATTTCTATTTTGGTGTTTTCATAGAGAGAGAAAGAGAGAACTTTCATTGAGAACTCTGCCTCTTCTGTGCATCCTTTTATTTATTAACAAACAGAACTCATCTGTTGCTAATATTTTCTGGCCTGTTATATTTTACAGTAGTTAAGCAGTATGTATCCATGATCAATGTACCAACCAAGGGGAAATTGTTTCCATAATTTTACAAAGTTTAGAGTAGAATCACAAAGCCAAGGGAAATCTGTCATTGTGTTGTATAAATATGTTTAGATTTAATTTAGGATCTGGAATACTTCCTTGCTTGTGTACTTCAGCGTAATCTGTGTTTTAAATCAGGTTTACTTGTGTGTTTTTATTCTAAATTGGGTGTTATAAATCAAGAGTGGTTGCTGGATATAGCACACCAGAGGCTTTCTTATACATTTTAATGTTGCATAAGTCAGAAATAACCGTGGTTCAGCAATAAAATTGCAAATGCAAGCGAAAGTGAATTTTTTTCCAAATTTTAACTAGGTTGCATTTATTTAGTAAACTCGAGCAATAATTTACAGTTTAATGGAGTTTTTCCTGTGAGACTGAACCACATTAAACCTGTTTCACCCGGGAGAAACGCTGCACCAAAATGCGGGTGACCAGAAAGATGATTGAAGATGATAAAGCAACGTGCAGCACTGCATTTTCACGACCTAGCAGAGACATAGCTAAGCTGCCAACCTTCTCCTGGTCTTTGGAATAAAAAGGACTCGCAGATTCTGATCAACTACATACTCATTTAGAAGCACTTGCCATCAATTCTGTCTTAACTACAAGAATGTTGGGGTGTATTTGAGGGTGAAACAAATTGTCAAAAACTTAATTCGTTGAAATATTTCCTACTTTTTTTTTTTTTACTCTGACTTTTTCAATAAATGGTTTCCCATGCTGTCAAAATCCCACAATGCAGGAAAAACTAGAGAAGAGGGTTGATTTTGTGCTTCAACATAGAAAACTGCCTGTTTCTGTTTGGGCGCCATGTGTTGTGCCCTTTCTCAGTTCTGATATGCAATCAGAACTAAACTTACAGAGCTTTGCAAAAAGATTCAAACGGATTCAATGGAGAGGGGTCGTTTGACCTTTGAGGGAGACAAAGGCACAATGATATCAGCAAACTGGGGATATGAGAATGCCACTAGGAACATATATTTGTTGAACAAAATGATGCCTAAATCCAAAGCAGTGACCTGAGACTCAATTCATCTCCCTGCCAGATGTTAAAAGACTACGCAGCGCCTACAAGGAATATCCGGAAGCAGGGTGGGAAGGCATGTAGGAAGCCACACAGCCCCTACGTGGGTGGACACTGCTGTCGCTTGTAGCTGCACACCTGAATACAGCCAGAGGAATAAATAAAGGAGAGTGGGACCTCTCACAGCCCACTCTCCGACATAACACTAGTTTCTCTATCAGGGCCTGAAGGGAGCCAACATGAGTTGTGAAGTAGCCTCTTCACAAAAACCACCCAGACGTTGATTAGTTTATTTGTAATTGCTGCTGCTTTAAAGAATTAAGAGCACTGTCTGCCATAGGAGAAACAACCATTGACAAAGCCAATGGGTCTCTACTTTTGGACCTTTTGTCTATGACAGTGGTTTTTACGATTCCGAACGCCATCCCCCGATGCTTTGCCACATGGTTAAATATATATTTTTTAAGCTTTTGATGCAGCAGCCTGTGCCAGTGTGTAGGCATGCGCATCATACATATATGTCAGCAAATGACGAAAGGGAAAAAAAGGACAGGGGTCTTCATTTTGTTACCGATCCAAGTTGTATCTGTGACTAAATAGAAAAAAACACAGAAAAGTGTTAATTTAAAAATAAAACAGGGGTTGGGACCAACCAGGGGCTGAGAAAAGACCCAGGTTAGTGCAGGTAGGAGGGTTAAGCAAAATAGGGGGCTCAGGTTGGGGGTGGAAGCCACATGGAGGCTGAAGGCAGGTTTATAAAGCAGATGGGATAAACAACACAAGGGTGAGGAAGCAATTCTGGACATGTGGGGTGGAAGCTAAACAGGAGATGAGAGCAAAAGTAGGTTGGGGAGAGGATAAAGAAAAGAAACACAGCTTGTGCAGGTGGGGTATCAAATGGGTGGAAAATAGCAAATGGGAGCTGGTGGGTGAAAGCACATGGGTGAGAGGGCAACCAGCCCTAGAGAAGTTGGAGAGATGCACTTGAGCAGGACAGAGGAACATGATAGAGGGACAGAGCGAAGCAAAAAAGGGAAACAGCAAAAAAACACATGCACTCTTGCAGAGTTCCTAGACAAAAATTACACCGTGAAAAAACCAACAGTGAAAAGACAGTGGTTCGTTCATCAGTGATGGCTAGCTGGACTCATGTAGTGGGACGCGATGATGCCAAACTCACCATAAATGTGGCTCCCCCGGTGTCGATGAGCAGGAATGGAAGGACTTCCTTCCTACTCAGTGGAACAGGTGTCCAACCAACCCTGGATCTGCTCTCATGCTGTTTTCAGTGCTCATTTTGAGGATGGAAGCCTGTGGCAGAAATCACCTGGCTGTTTGACAGCTATGGGATTGCTGGGTCTAGAGTGCGCATATCGTGTTGGCCATAACAAGACAGCCGGCCAACCCGACGTGCACTGAAAGGGGCAGAAGTCATCCTGCAATTACAGGATTCAGCCCTGCCCTCGCGCTCATGCTGTGCACAGCACGAGCTGGTGGCAAAATAAAATGGCATTATTATGTAATTTTATTTATTTTATGCTTGCCTGCTGCACGCACAGCAAGTGGGATGACACTGCTCTGCTCTTCAGGGGGGAATCGCCCCGACGTCTGATGTTCATGCGCCAAGGCCCGGACAAATACGAGGAGAAAGAAAGCCCACATAGCTTGCGAGTAAGAAGCAAAAGAGAGTGACAAAGAAGCTAAGCAATGGGTGTAGGGTGACCACCTGTCCGTAAAGTTCATGGACTGCCCATAATTTCACCCTGCCGTCCGTTGTCCGTGATGAAGGGCTTAACGGACTGCATTTGCCCGTAATTTTAGCCTTTCAACTAAAGGACAACGGACGGCATGGTGAAATTACGGGCAGATTCGTTTCCCCAGCTGGAGTATAAGGCAGGGGGTCTCCTGTGCTCTGAGGGAGGTGAGACAGACAGATAAGAAAAGACGTTCTTGCCAGGATGTCTCCTTCCCTACAGAAATTCAAATGTGCGCAACTGGTAAATCTGCAAATGTTAAGGGGCATTGACTTTAATTCAAAGAGTCACTTGAAGCTTTCTGATGTCAGAGATATTTTCCTTTAGAGAGGTACTGTGATGGTGTTCCAAGGTGAGATGTGGAGTGTGGTTTTAATGGAGTGTTATAAAAAAAATGTTAGTTCTAGGTATAAACTATATATTATTCAAATGTGTATTTGAGAAGCACTTTTTTTATTTAACCAAAATGTATTTGCGCATTTTGTAGCAGCCCATATTATGATGTAATTGTATTTGTATAGCGCTTACTACCCCTGACGAGGCGTCAAATGCATGTTTAAAATAAGGACTTACATATTCACAGTTCTTTCAGGGACCTCGCTACCTCATAGTACTAACAAACATTGGCAAAGCCAATAGGTCTCGGTTCGCAAGAGTTATTGGCTTTACCAATGTATTTTAGCCATGTTACACACCAGAGTGGCTGCTGTTCATGGTTAAAAGTTAGTGGCATAATGGTGTAGAGTGGCATAGGAGCAGTAACTTAGAGCCCAGTGGTGCAGAGTACAGTGCAGTGGGGTACAGTGCAGGTGTTTAGAGTGCATTGGCGTAGAATGCAGTGGTTTAGAGTGCAGTGGCGTGGGGCAGAGTAGAGAGGGATAGAGTGCAGTGGAATAGAATGGCATACAATAGAGTGGCAGAGTGCTGTAATGTAGAGTGGTGCAGTGGCATAGAGTGCAGAGTAGACTTGTGTAGCAGAGAGTGCAGTGACGTAGAGTGGAGTAATGTAGAGTGGTGTAGTGCAGAGAAGAGTATAGTGCTGTTGAGTGCAGCTGCGTAGAGTGGAGTGATGTAGAGTAGAGTGGCATAGAGTGCACTGGCATAGAATGCAGTAGTACAGATTAGATTGATGTACAGTACAGTGGCGGAGAGTACAATGTTGCGGAGTAGAGTGTCAGTGCAGTGATGTAGAGTGGCAGAGAGAGCAGTGGCGTAGAGTACAATGGTGAAGAGTAGAGGGCAGTGGCGTACAGTGCAATTGTTTAGAGTGCATTGATGCAGAGTGCAGTGGCATAGAGTAGCATTGAGTGCAGTGGAGTAGAGTGGCAGAGAGTGCAGTAATGCAGAGTGGTGCTGTGTCAGAGTGCAGAGTATACTCACGTTGCATAGAGTGCAGTGGCGCAGAGTGGAGTATTGTAGAGTGATGCAGTGCAGAGTAGAGAATAGTTAGAGTGCAGTGGCGTAGAGTGCAGTGATGGAAAGTGCAGTGGTATAGAGTGCAGAGGCATAGAATGCAGTAGTACAGAGTAGAGTGATGTAGAGTGCAATCTTGCAGAGTAGAGTGTCAGTGCAGTGGTGTAGAGTGGTACAGAGAACAGTGGCATAGAGTACAGTGGTACAGAGTAAAGGGCATGGCATACAGTGCAGTTGTTTAGAGTGCACTGGCGTAGAGTGCAGTGGCATAGAGTGGCATGGGGCAGAGTATAGTGGCATAGAGTGCAGTGGAATAGTGTGTACTGGTGCAGAATATAGTAGACAGAGTAGAGTATAGTGGCGGCCCGTGCAGTGTTGCAAAGTAGAGTGTCAGTGCAGTGGTATAGAGTGGTACAGAGAACAATGGCATAGAATACAGTGGTGCAGAGTAAAGGGCAGTGGCATACAGTGCAGTTTAAAGTGCACTGGTGTAGAGTGCAGTGGCATGGGACAGAGTAAAGTGGCATAGAGTGCAGTGGAATAAAGTGTATTGGTGCAGAATGTAGTAGTAAAGAGTAGAGTGGTGTAGAGTATAGTGGAGGCCAGTGCAGTGTTGCAGAGTAGAGTGTCAGAGTGCAGTGGCGTGGAGTGCATTGAACTACGGTGCACTGGTCAGAGTGGCATAGAGTGCAGTGGCATAGAATAGATTGTTTCAGAGTAGAGTGCAGTTGCATAAAGTGGAGAGGTGCAGGGTAGAGTCTAGTGGCATGGTATGCAGTGGCACAGAGTGCAGTGACGTAAAGTAGATTGTTGCACAGTAGAGTGAAGTGGCTTAGAGTGGAGAGGTGCAGGGTAGAGTGGAGTTGTGTAGAGTAGCATAGTGTGTGATGGCATACAGTAAAGTGGTGCAGAGTGCCTGTGGCATAGAGTGCAGAGGTGCACAGTAGATTAGAGTGACGATCAGTGTATTGATGTAGAGTGCAGGGGCATAGAGTTGAGTGTTACAGAGTAAAGTGCACTAGCATAGAGGGTATTAGCTTAGAGTACTGTGGCGTACAGTGCAGTGTTGCAGAGTGGCATAGAGTGGGGTTGTGCGGACTAGATTGGTGTTGCCTATACTGGAGTGGTATAGCGTGCAGAGACGCAGAGCTCAGTGGTATAAAGAGGTATAAAAGTGCATTGGCATAGAGTAGAGTGGTACAGAGTAGAGTAGAGAGGCATAGTGTGAAGTAGCATAGAGTGCAGTGGCATAATGTGGAGTGATTCAGAATGGAGAAGAGTGCAGTGCAGTGGCATGAAGTGGTGTAAAGTGGAGTGATGAAGAATAGGGTGCAGTGGGCTGGAGTGTTGCAGAGCAGAGTGGAGGGGAGTATGAATGGTGTGGTAACAAACTGCCATTACAGGCAACACTTTTTTTTATTGAAATGACCATTACATTGTACAGACATACAGTTTTTCAAATCAAACAATACTGTGCACAGACGATGTTGTGTGAAAATTGCATTACCTAATGCAATAATTTGTTTTAATCATATAAAGGTATATATTTCCAGCACAGTCCAGAATTAACACAAATGTGCTTGGTTTGTACTCCTAATTCTGATATATCCTGAAGTTTATTTAATTATTTAAATGTTTTCGTGTGATAGAAAAAAACGATTTCCTAATCCCAGTATCCAGCAAGATTGTCGCATAAATCCTCTCACTTTGAAGTCAGAGAAAGAAAAGTAAACAGTAAGTTCCCACCAAAGACACAGCCTGACATTTGACTTTTTACTTTGAATGCACAGCAAATGTGATGAGATATGAACAAGATTTACAGGCCTGTTTATAGAAAGGGAGCACTCGTAAGGATAGTGTAAATAAGGTTTGAGCAAGGGAAGGGACTAACTCAAGCTGCATAGCCTAAAACAAATAAAGCCAGCTAATTGAAAGCAACAAAATGTGAGTTACAAACCACAAAGCCATTGGCAAGCAACGGGCAGAATGCATTCCCAAGGAAGCTCTATGAATGTACTTAAAGTGACTGCCGTAGGATACTTTGTAGGGAAAGTCCAATATTTTAGTCCAGTCCATATCTTGCAGAGGTTTGGCCACAACAATCACCCAGGTAGTATGACGAGAAGACCTGGAGTGGTTTCCATGTTGCTGAAAAAGTCTATACACCCAGGCTATCAGTTTGCCACCAGTTCCTATGGTGTAGAGCAGGGTTCTGCAAAGTCGGTCCTGGGGAGCCGGGTCAATGCCAGGTTTTTAGCATATCCACATTTAGAAAAAAGATGTTTCAGAAATCTGCATTTATGTAAATGTGGATATGCTAAAAACCTGGCATGGACCCAGCTCTCCAGGACCAACTTTGCAGAACCCTGGTGTGGAGCTTCTGGCACACCTCTTGTAGGGTTAGTGCTAGGTGGCAGACATGAAACAGGGCATTTAATTATTATTTAAGGTGGTTGTAAGTAAGAAGTTGACTGGGGTGAAGATGGTGGTCTGCCACAAGGGTTTGGAAATTTAGTAGCTCGCCATCCAGAAACAAATCCCCCAATTTTAAGATACCTGCAGCATGCCACTGATTGAGTTGCTCTGAGCACAGCGGTCCTGTGCGAGTGGGAAGGCTTAGAAGAGATAGTGCACAGGGTTTCTTCGTATCAGTGAGTTTACAAGTTCTACCAAGGCAAGAGAAAGCTGTGCACAATAACCCCAGATGGTGATCCGTAGAATGGTCAGTAGGAAACAGAGAGCAGTGCAGTAAGCCATCCTTAAAAGTATTTACTGATAAACCCCATCTCATGCAGGGAGGTGGGCAGAAAGCCAGCAAGCCACCCATTGGACTTGTGCAGCTGAATAATAGCATTCTAAGCCCAGAAGACCTACTCCACCCTCAGTCACAGCTAGCTTTAGAGTTGAAAGAACTACCCGACGGCAGCGCAGCGACCAAATCGGATGTGTGGCATGTCTGAAGAAAGAATGAAGGACGAGCAGGAGAAGGTTTGTAAAATAATACTATCACTGGGGTAGCACAACATCTTCATAGTGCCACGTGGCCCAATACAGAAAGCAGAAGAGAAGACCAAAAAGAAAACTGGGTTTGGAGGGACCGTGACGCTCTGCCGAGATTTCCATCCTGCAAATCAGTGGGATAATGGGAGGTATTAATCACTAGGTATCAAAAGGTAACTGTTCCCACTTCAATCTGAGATCTAATTGTTTATAAAGGGTAAAACAGTGCCCTGTGTTAAAGAAACACAAATTACAATGTTAAAATTTTTACTTTTTGTTTGTGCAAATATTTTGAAGATTCTGTATGTACTTGACACTTAGGGATAACCCAGATCACTAGTTTGACTTTTGCTCAATTTAAATACAATTTAAAGACATGGACAAAGCGGGCAATTGCCTTGCACAACCTTGCAAGCGGTCTGGCCCCTGCTCACCCTTCACAAGCACGAACAGCAGACCATTGCACCAGAAGAGTTTACCAAAAGTGGATGGGTGTTGCTTGCTCAACCACTTGAGAATGCCTCTTCTGTTTGTCTCCTGTGTGCAGAGACAACTCCCCAGGTACCCAATACCTTCTGATAGTCTTGTAGGACCCATCATGTCTGATTTTAGGAACTGTCCCACCTTGTTCTTCTCTTCTTTATTTATCCAGTTATTAGCAACAACCCTTTGAATCACTTGCCATGGATCTCCCATTTGATCTCAATTTCGTCCTCTTCTTTTATTATCTTTGATTGGTAGTCCTGGCTCCCATTACCGACATAAATGTAGAGTCCCAGACATACACTCTAGTGCTGTGAGGCTACAGACAAGTTGTGGGTACCTCACATCCTGACATTAGGGGTGAGACTGTTGTCTACACCATCTTTCCTGCCTCATTACATTATTTTTAGGTTGAAAGTCCGTGGGCGGTTGGGGTGAGCCAGATGTTTTTGTTCAATTTGTTTAAATTAGCACAAGGTTAATTACCTTGATGTTTCCCAAACTGTTTTCCAGGGGTTTTAAAATGTTCAGAAACATAATAAATATTTTGCTGTTTGTTTCTCTTCAAGAAAGATTGGGTAGGGGTGATGGCCTTGACGCAGTTCTGAAGGGCATTAATTTACTACTGAACAAGAATGTAATGTGACACCTGAATGTAGCATACCAGGAGGCAATCACAAATAGACCACAGTGAATAAATAGTGCTATGTTGAAAAAAAAGAGTTAAAAATGCACTGACAACATAGTGAGGCATGGCCTTTCTTTGGTGTGTCTGTAAAACTGATGTTTGTTCTTGAATTTTTGTCCTGAATTTTTTACAGTCATGTCCAGAATGTGCCTCAATGCCAGGTGGTCACCCTAAATGGGTGGGCTTTAAGCTCTCTCTAAAATATGGGTGTACCTCACAATACATTAGGGGAGACCGGAAAACACAACTGAGCAGCATAATTTGGCTGAAATACAGCAGCATTGCCTTGAGAGAGGTTGTGGCATAAGCGCCATAGCTGCCGATCTTGGAGCTGAGGAAACAGGTTCGAGTCTCGGGGTCGACTCAACATCAACCCCAGTGCCTACCAAAATGAATGAATGTGTCAGTACGGGCGCTTCTGTAAAGCGCTCCAATAGCCTCGGGTCGAGGCTTTGCTATATAAAACCAAAAAAATGCAGCAGCTTTCCTTAGCCATGTAATATGTTCATTCTTATACATGTTTGTGGTGCACACAGGGGTGCGCGCGCTCGCTGCCGCTTGACACTGCAAGTGTGCACCGTGGCTTTGTTTAACCGTGCCTTGGGAGCGGTGAACCACGGGCAGGGGGGCGCGTGATGTTGATTAATGGGCGCGCCAGGGTGAGAGACTCCGGGGCCGGCCAGTAGGTCCATCCTGGCTGCGCGTGATGGTGATTGGCTTTGTCCTGTGCGGCTGCGCTGGGAGAGCGGACATTAAGATTAAGTGATGCTGTCGTGTCGAGGAGAGCTGCACTGCATCATTCCAGGAAGAGACAGCTGTGGTGGCTAATCCCTCATCGCCAGGGGAGTGCTGCCAGCCGAAAGATATACAACCAAAGATAACCCTCCATAACTTGTGCTAAAGATCAGAAAACTTTGAATTCACATCCATCTGCTTAGTCTAGGGTAAAGATGAAAGATAGACAGAATGAAAATACGTCCCTGTGGGATAAATCTCAGCGACAAGGCAGGAGTTAAACTTTTACAGAATTGCAACGTGATGATCCTCTCGTTTTATTATCTTTTAATTCCTCCTTGGTTTGAAGCAGACTCCTCGAGTAGCATCTGTTTCTGAGGCTCCAAGCACATTTTGCAAGAATGACACACTTCTGTAATCGACACAGACATGTCAGGCTTCTGTATCTAATTCGTTTCTTATGCAGACTGGCGTTTATGTTTGCACCAGTTTCAGTTACCTGACACTGGAAAGCACTTGTTGGTTTTGTGAGGTATTCTTCAAACCCCCTGCATACTGCCTTTGCTAGGGGAGCGAGATGGTGACCATGTGCACCCCCTGCTTCCATCCACTGTACTTCCCTCCAGCCATCATACTATGCCACGAATCCAGAAAAGAAGGACCACGGTAAACTAATCCAGTGCCAAAGAAAGGGGTTGGCCTTTGGTGGGCTGACCTGTAGGCAAATGCGTAATGTTATCCATTTGTGGGCACAAACTACACTGTTTCGGCCTTTAATTTCAGAAACACGTACAGGGAGATAGCTGGGTGAGATCTTAAACAAAGCAGAGTACCCCCCTACCACCACACGTTATTAGGCTATTGCAAGTTACTAAGGAGTTTTGTGGCCACATAGAGGAACAAGACCAAAGGCCAATTTCCTTTTATAAGGGCTTGGAACTCCGAGGTGACCTGCAGCATCCTTATATTGTACAGCAGGAGTTACTTTAATCCTTATAATACATCTCAAACTAAATGCCTCCAAAACAGAAATACGCATATGTTGTGACTGGAAAAATTATGACCCACTGTGCGCCTGGCCTGACGATCTCGGACCACCTTTTCATTTATGCGGGGAAGTTAAAAACCTTGGAATTACCATGGACTCCAAGTTAACAATGAATGCCCAAGTGGACAAATTAGCACAAACAAGCTTCATCACCTTGAAGAATCTAAGAGGCATCTTCCCCCACCTCGGATTTCCACACTAGGGGCAGGCTACTATCTTGCTTGTACCATCCAAACTAGATTATGGCAATGGCCTCTACCATGGATCATCTCTATCTAATATTAAAAAACTACAACGTATTCAGAACTCCGCTGCCAAGCTTCTATTACATGTAAAGCCACAAGCCCACATCTCACCTGCCTTGAGAACACTACACTGGTTACCCGTTGCCAGAAGATGCACCTTCAAGCTGCTTTGTATCACCCACAAAGCTATACATGGGACAGGACCACTCTTTGTCAGAAACAAAATAACCAAATACATTCAACAAAGAAACCTCAGCTCAAGATTGGCACCCCGTCTTAGAACACCACCATACAAGAAAAAGACTGTAGGTGGTACAGGTACATCCTTCTCCGTTCAAGCAGCCAAACTATGGAATTCATTACCCCCAAATATAAGATCCACAGATAACTTCTATTGTCTTCAGAAGACTACTCAAGAGTTGGCTCTTTCCTTCATAACCACCATATTCAAACAGCTATGGACTGCATATCCCTGTGTTGATAAATATTTTTAATCTGATTGTGTATATTCTAGATATGTATAGTTCCTTAGGACATATGTATCGCTACTATGTCATAACAATAAATCACTCATACTCTTTAAACCTGTTTAACTTATGTATATTTACTCACAATTTAAATATGTATGTATATATATATATATATATATATATATATATATGTATGTGTATGTATGTATGTGTATGTGTGTATATATATATATATATATATATGTTTTTGTGTATGTTATTCTATGCTTAACATGTTCATAGGTCATAGCATTGCTCCTAGATAAGTTGCTATATTATATACTTTTGAATCCCGGCTCTCATTTAATATCACACACATCAAATGTTTTATTATCATAGGCATTTGTCTATTCAAAAATAAAGTAAAGATAAATGTTAGAAAAGTACACTTATTAATTAACTTCAAATATTACAAATCTTGAAAGTCTGTGTTTATACAATACTACTTTTCGTCTCATATTATAACCATTATTATATTCATTGAATAATATATCTATTTACATATCTATTTATTTATTACTGTAGTCCTACTGTATTAGAGAAAAATTCAATACAAATAAAATAAAATCTATAAATAAAATTCAAATTATAAATAAGTAAATTAAAATAATATGAATAACGAATAAATTAAATTAAAATGATTAAAAATGTGTGTGTGTGTGTATATATATACACAAATACATTTTTTTATAAATAATAAAATATTATATTTGTACTCTCTTGTAAGCTTTACTTTGTCGGCCGTCACCATGTTGTCTCTATCAATCTGTCCTCCTTCCCCACTCTGACTCATCCCAAACCCATTCTACTACTTTAATCTCCTAAATAACCCTGCCTAAGCTCTTCCCTCCTCTTCCACATGTAACTCACCCAAACCTCAGTTTACTACTCTGAGCTCCTAAACAACTCTACTAAATACTCCTTCATTTAGCTCACCTCTAACTCATCCAAACCCCCTCCTACTACTATGATCTCCCTAACCCTTTCCACAGACTCTTCCCTCCTCCATCCCCCCTTTTTTCATCCCAAGCCTCATTCTATTACTATAAACTCCCAATTAACACTTCTGGATTCTTCCCTCCTCTACCCCTCCATTACTCCAGTCAATCCAACTAACAAACTCACATGTCCGCGGCACAAAGTAACTCATAATAATACTAAAACTGTACTCATTTTTCCATATACTAATTCACCACTAATTACTTTTGGGTTCCGGAGTAGCGTGCTACTGCCGAAAAGCGATTCAACGCCTCGTCAGGGGTAGTTAGAGCTATATAAATACTATTACAATACAATACAATGGTCACATCATCACCGTTGCCCAAAAAAATAAAAAAAATCTTAAATAGTTGGAGTAGGAAAAAGATGTTTGTGAACATGAAGACTAAATGTAGAATCACGACTGAAAAATTAAACATAAAAACAAGCATTTACATATTTGTTGAAAAAATAGATTAAAATCAGTTGGATACAATAGGATTAAAAAAAAAACTCTGTAACTCAGAATGTGTAGAGGCATGCAGAGAGATGAAATCTTTGTATAATAACCTAAATTGTGGGAAAGATAAACATACTGCCCATAAATATATCTTTTCCGATTATCTTTGTTCATCTAGAAAAATGGAGCAGAGAAGGAAAAGTCGGGTTTTGTTTTATGTTTTTTTTTAAACTGCAGCTTTTATCATGCTCTGTGTTCTCTTTCCTCTCTTGCTTCAGGCAGCAGGAATTGTGACATCAGAACTCAATGGTAATACCTTATTACAGTTGAGCAGCTACGTCATTTCTTTATTACAGACGGCCAGCGATATCACAGATCGTCTGTTATAAGGAATTTAGAGACCAACATTTATACAGCAATTGCAGTCTTCCATGTATTATCAATATATGATTCATGGGAGCCAGTTTTATTTTCTTATTACATGCGTCTTGTGAGGTTTCCAGCCACCTGTAATAAAGAAATGATGCTGAACTGTAATAAGTTATTACAGTTGACTTCTGAAATCACAGTGCAAAATACACACAATTTGATCGTTCAGAAGTAAGGCAAAATAATGTAAAAATCACACATAACTACATGACATGCAAATTCAAGATTTTGTGAATATTTCAGCACAGAATGTATTCTTGCATCAATTTTTGGCACAAGAACTTATTTAAATAAAAGCACCTCGAACAACAACTGCTCACTTTCTGTTGTCCCGTGGGTTCCCTATAATTTCTTTTCGCAAATGCAATGTAATTATAGAAAATGGCATAATTTTAGGAATTTCGTGGAACATATGTAACAAGAAATTCCCCAAATGGCAACAATTACACCAGCATAATTTAAATTTCACCCAGGCCTAGTCACAATGCCAGGTGCCAGAGCTGGCAGCCAGTTTGAAAGGCAGGTCACGGAGCATCATGACAGCAGCAGTTAAAACAAGGAAAGGGAAACTGTCTTTTCATTTTTTCCTTCTTTTGATATGTTTTTCTTAAAAGAAAACTGATAAGCAAAAATATTTTTAAAAAGTGGGGAAAAAGGTCTATTTTGTGCAGGCTTTAGATAATTATATGAAAGATAGAATATGCATGTTTCTACACATTCTGAGCAACAGCTTTTTAAAATCTGACTTTCTACCAATTCTAATATATTTTTGCAGCCAGAAACTAAATGTGCTTGTTGTGGTTAATTTTGCGCTATCGATTCTACTTTTATTGTTCATGAGTGCAAACTTACCACCTCTTGCATGTGAAAGACCACGCGCCATGTGTATAAATAGTTTACAGTAAGGGTAAGATCCAGATAGTGAACACAGGTGGGTCTCCACCTGGGGTGGACACAATGTGGGCCAGCAGGAACATGGCCAGCACCCGGCCTGAGGGACATGTGGTCGCTGTATGTGCTGTGTTCAGATTGGCTATGTGTTCCTAACTACATGTAGCTTCTAAGTTTATGGGGTTTTTGGGAATGTATGTGTCCCTCTGGCTATGTGGGTTTTGTTGGGGTCAATCTTCGGGGATCATTGGTGTGTTGCTGCCTATCTGTGGGATCTGATCTAAGTTTTACTGTTTGTGCGTTTGGCTGCCAGCTAAAGTGTTACCCATCCTGTGACCTGTCAGTCATTAAACTTAGGCCTAGGTCTCAGAGCCTGCATGACCACGTACCTACGTGCCAGGGTTGGCGGAGAGTTCACAATGGGAAAATACAACAATTCCGATGCAACTTCATTTGTGTATTTAAATGCATGACCTTGTGCATAAACATCAATTAATCCAATATTAACATTCCTCCACTAGTTGAATTTTCAACTACACCATTAAACCCACATGTCATGACAGTCACATTGTCGGTACCTTATTATCCCACTTCCCTCGCTACTTGTACTCTACCTAATTTGGGGGTTGCGGTTTTACAACAGGAAATCCCCCATCTGCAGGAAACCACACAATAACATGATGAAGATGGGCATAAATGACGTGCACATACCAGACAGCCACCGGGGGAGTCAGGAGAACCAGTTTATGAACCACTCCTGCTCAGAAGCAGCTCCTTCTTCACACGTCTTTCTGTAGTCAGTGCAATGCTTGAATGGCAAGAGTCAGAGTTCCATTGTCCATGTCATTGCCAGGTAAAAGTACAACAGGATGCACTGATCTTCGTACAAATCCCATCCTCTGTTGTCCTCATCAAGTACAAAACATACCGATGTTGCATCACCATGAGGCGGGTCGCTCTCAGTTCTTCCTTGATTGCTTTAAGGCCGAGCATTTCCCTCCAGATTCTTTGCACCTGTGGGCACTTGCTTTTGTATGCAAGGTGAAGAAGGGTATATATAAACGCTCCCACCAATACTTGTGCATCAGTGAACAGTCTAAATTCTGCTGGAATGTCCTCATACTGAGCCCAGCCAAAATATTGAGCAGTTCTTTTCCTTTGAGCCTGAGGCAACAGTATAGTTTTCTTCCTTAGCGGGGGTAGTTACATCTTGGACAGATCTTTTCTGGAGATGATCAATGTTGGAGTGTGTATGGTGACGAGGGAGCAGAGGCAGGTCAAACCGGGATGAGCTGGGTGTAAGTAAAGTCGCTGCATTGCCAGTAGGTGTCCATCAGAGTGGAGGTGCCCCATTGCACGTCTGGTAGGTGTAGTATTGTGCCACAGTTTTCGATTGTGCCCAGCAGAATGGTTCCTTTGGCTCTGAAACATAAGGAATACAATGTGAGTTTCCGTACGATTAGGGGTTGCCCCTTCCCTTCTATCCATATGTACCTGTCTATCTCAGTGTCCCAGATCTAGTTACATGGGGTATCTACACTGTTATTTAATCCTTCCCTACGAGACCCATTACACAACATATCATCGAGGTAGGTGGCTCTGCACTGAAACTCCATATCTGGGGTCAATTTGTTATTAAAGAAGACAGCCCCAGACATGCTAAGGGCCACCTTGGGACCTCAGATGGAAGCAGGAGTGGTTGTGTTTGTGCATGGTTTAGGTGGTTTAGGTACCTCCAAGAATCTCTTCTCATGAAAATCTTGGAGTCAAACATTGTCCTCCCAGAATGCTTCCTTCCTGTGCATCCTGTCTAGCTCAGTTTGGATATTGCTAGGCTTGATGAGAAGGTACAGTGCTGTAGGATTGGTCTCATAGTAGATCAGATATACTGCTGCCCTATAGTGCTCTGCTCTATGAGGTTATATTTTGGCTCTAATTCTACACAGATACAGATGGAGAATGCCTCTTGCTTCTTCAGGGGCTACACAGATACAGATGGAGAATGTCTCTTGCTTCTTCAGGGGCTACCTCTTAGGATAAGTAAAGCCTACCTATGCCTACTTCATGTAGTATCAACGAAAAGATGTAACATGACTCGGCTGATGTCTGGTAGCTAGCCCACAGCAATTATGTGCTGATCTCACATGTTGCATAAAAGAGCACTGTGTAGTGCATGTGGGATGCTAGTGTTGCATGTGGTGTAGTCAAAGGTGACTTGAGAGAGGTCACTGCGCAAGCATAGTGACATTTTTCTGAATAGACTCCATCACACTAGACTGTTCTTTGGAAATGCATAGATGCAGTAGCATTCTTAGCAACCAGAGGATGTATAAATGCATAAAAGCACATAACTTATGGAACATTGTAGGCACTGAGATGATTCCAGCAGAGTTGTCTTCTTAATGAGTTGTCTTCTTGGTGAGGCGAGTTTCTGAGCTGAGAAACAGTTTCAGACAAATCTTTGGGGTAAGGTGTGGTACAGAATCCTGTTGGGGTATGGATGTGAAACTTCTTGGGGTGTGTTGTGGCTCTTGATCCTGTTGCATGTGAGTATTCTTTGGAGCAGTATGTGGCTCTTGAACCTGCTGGGGGTTCTGGTGCAGCCTCTGAGAGGCTATGGTTCACTGTAGAGGTGGTGCACTTAGTGGCTTGACTGCAGACCTGTTGGGCAACAGCTGTGTTTGGTTGTTATAAAAGAAAATAACATTACATCTTTGCATGTTGCCAATTATTCCTTACGAGTTTCAGCATTTTCCTATGATTTTCAGTGAGGCACCGGAGGGTGGTCCCATTCTGAATACCTGGTTTGGAAAAAAATGGTTATATTTTATGAGCATTTAACATTTTTTATGTCCTTTGGTCTCCCCCTTCTCGACTAAGTGTATGTTTGAATGATATACCTTTACAAGGCAATTCTTGTGTGTGAGGGTAAATGTAACCTTTGGCTGGTGCTCTGTTGGCGTCGCCAGCCTTTCAGTGCTGTAGAGTGCGCATAAGCGTGACATTAGCATAGGCGCTGTTTTCGATCTACCCGTGCGTGCATGGGGGATGGGAAGGAGGAGGCGTGTCCACTGAACATGTGTCTGCGATCATAACAATCCCTGTATAGCCCTCTGGTCCTGGCACGTTGCGTGCAACTTGACCCTCCCAAGTGGCACCAGGTGTCCTAACTACTCCCTTTTCTTGAGGCTTCCTTTGGAATAGATTTGCCCTTTTGTATAGTTTTTGGGCATTTCCCTAGACCTCTGATCTTTACTGTCCTGAACTGGAGGGGGTCGGAGAGTTATTCTGCGGCCCCTGGGTGTCTCTGATTTATGGTTTTTCCAAATTGGAATGGTTGCTCCCTTTGTACAGTGTGTGATGCTGTGTGCGTTGCAAGGCCCGCTGTGGGGTTGAGCATATTTCTGCTTTCTACTCTGCTCGGAGCTATGATGGATGGGTGTTTTTGCCCCCCCCTCCCTAACACCCTCTCTTCCTCACACCCCCTCTCCCTCAACCAATATCTTTTTAGACCCGGTTCCCAGCTTCTGTTGGGAAGCTCAGAGGGAAAGGAGGAGGCAAAGACATCGCCCTATGGAGAGTCTGGAGTAAGGCCAGGAACTTGTCAAAGTTTTTCCCAAATTATGGGAATGAACTAGGTATACTAGCTATCCTGGTGGACCCCCTCTACTAACTTGACGCATAGTGGTGCTCCATTGGGACTCATGCGTGTGCTGTGCTATATGTTCTTGTTACCTCAAACAAACGGGAGGCCTGGCTCCCAACACTGGAGGACAGCTTTGTTTGGCTGGGGGACTTTGGGGCTACTATTGCTGCTGGGAATAAACATCAAGGAGAACCCTCGGTCCCGGTTGGATGCTCGGAATGGGGTCCTTGTGACTTGGTGATTGGAACTTGCCCCAATTTGGCTTGTGGATGGGAGAACCTGGGGTGCTTGCTTTTTAGGCACTGGTCATGGAGCTGTCCTGCCCAACTTCGTCAGACTGCCCTCCGTCTGGGTATCGCTAACCGACCCCACCCTGAGGCATCAGCAGCAATGTGAGGATTGGGCTCCAGCAGGCACCTGGAATGGCGAACTCTAGCGAGGATACTCAATCAAAAGCTGCACAGCAACCCTAAATGGGGGATTCTAGTGAGGATACCCAGTCAACAGCCACACAGCAACCCTGGGTTTTCCCCAAATACAAGTAAAGTTTCAAACCCCCAAATGTTGTCTTGTTTACCTTTCTCTTGATTTGTTTTGCTACAGTGAATTTTAAGATGTATGCAAAATGGATGCTATGCATTGGAGGAGGTACGAAGGTTTAATGCGCATTTGGGCTTTGCGTCTGCATGAAGGAATTGCTTTCCCAAACAGCTACCCCCCCCTGCCGCAGCTGTGGCCCAGGCCCTCGTTGGGGTAGGCTCCCTGTCTGTGGTTGCTGATGCCATGCGTTGCTCCAACTACCTGACCCCTGCTGCGGGGGTACAGGGGTGGACTGACTTCCCTGTGGCTGAATATATGGTGTATTCAGATTTTCCGGGGCTTCAGTAAGTTGATGGGAGTTCTGCAGGGCCTGGCCTCGACTCATTGAACTTCTGCTTGTGGTAAGCCTTTCGTTGGCATCTGTGCCCCATTCTATGGCAATAGTAGCATTGTATGGGGTTTGGCTGCTGCCAACTACCCTGTTTTATATCATTATAGCTAATTTGGAACCCTCTGGGGTCCTGCGGTGGAGCTTCCTTCAGAACAGACACCATCTGTACACTTGCAGCCAATGTAACCACGTCACGGATGGTCTTCCTTAGCTTACGTTGACTAACTTAGTGTTGTCCGTCTGGGCCAGCTCAGTTTCTCCTTATCCTTTCCCTGTTTCTTTTTGTGGAAATACAATACAATATGTGCACTTGTATCTCCCACCAGGGTTTTAGTGTCTAAGCATACTACGCTTTCCAAACCACTTTTTATTTCGGTGGACAGCCCATTTTTGAGGATGTTGTAAAAGAAGATGACATGATGGCCTTTATTCGTCAATGGTTGTCCTGCCTCCGGTCCCCATCGCGCTCTCATCCTGTCTAGAAAATCTGTGCTGGTCTCCCAAGGTTTCCTATTTTCAGCCATCAACCCTCCTACATCTGGGCAGTCAGGGAATATTTCCCTCAGGGCTGTCCATATTTGGTGCCTTTATTAAATTAATGCGGCCCACTCGTAATCTGTGTTGGTCAGAGTGATTGCTGGGATACAAGCTCAAGTTAATACCATGGTCGTCTGTTCACCGATAATGCTACTTAGCAGGCTTTTAAAATTGCCTATCGCTAGGGTAACCATGCGGTGTTCTTCTCAGAGCTTGAGATCCATTTCCTAGCCCCATACAACAATAGCAGCAGTTTGGCTCTTAGCCATTCCTTGTCCATCTTAGCCCATGCACATAAATGGTCCCTGATGTGCCCTTCTGTAATAGTGGGCATATTTTCATTTTGGGTAGCTCTGCGGTTTCCCTTCAACATAGCGTTCCCATCTCCTCTGATACTTCTTCATGTAAGGGAAGTTCCACTTGGGATCTCCCCTTCCCTGCTGGATGCTGTCCTCTGATTCGGAGGATCCCTCCTCTGGCCACGGTCTGTCATATTCACCACTTTTCTCTGTCCAGTGGGCTAGCAAACGTACGGTTGAGTATCTCGCCTTCCTCCTGAGCTACTATGTCCCTTGGAGTTAGTTTACCTGTCCCACACATTTGGGGGGAACGGCGGACATTGTAGTCGTCGCTGCTCTCCTCATGCGTACGCAAAGGTGCCTTCTTGGTCTTTCTGTGTCAGGCAATGTGCAGGCTCTCTCCAGTTACTGGGCTGGAGAAATCCTACATCACATGTGTGTTTATCTGGCCCGAGACGGCCAGCCAAACACACATACGCTCTGAAGGGAGTGCACCGTGCACTCCCCTCTGCTCGTCACCCCAATGCCCGCCTCTTTCACAAGGAAGGGATAATAAGTACAGTTTATTATCACTTCCTTGTCAAAGTAAATGCAGCTGTTGCTGCTGGTGGGGGGGACCAGGGGCGTAGGAGACACAACATTTCTGGGGGGGACAGGGACAACCTTGAGGTGGGCCCCCTGCACAAAGTTTGCACCCAGAAGGGTTGCCGTGGGGGGGGGGGGGAGGGGGGGGGTGTTGGGAGGAGGCGGTCGTCTCCAGTCGAGTCCTGTGCGGCCATCAATTCCCTGTCTGCTGGGCCCCTGGCTGCCTATTAGGCAGCGACAAGCTCTGTGCTGCTGTTCGCCTGTGTGAAGTCCTAAGAGGCATGTACTGCCTGCTGGGCGCAGTGCTTCCTGTCGATTCCTGTGCTGCCTGCAATGCACTGTGCTGCCTGTTAGGAGCTTTCTTTTTAGTCAGGCTGTGTCAGTCTCTGGCCCCCCGCCTGCCTGTGAAGGTCAGTAAGGCCTATGATTGCTGCTAGGTCCTTGTCTGACTGTCAAGTGGCAGTCTCTGTGCTGCCGCCTTCCTGTGAACTGCTGTGCTGTCTGACGGGGCCGGCCTCAGTGCTGGTGGCGCCCTGTGCAACATTGTTTGTTGGCACCCCCCAGTGACCACCTCTGCCACGGATTCCCTCACTACCATCCATCACCACTCTCTCTCAGATGCATTTCATTTGTTTTATAGCACCACTCATACCGGGAAATATCCCTTACAAGGCAATCAATGCAATGCAATGCATTGACCACGCTGCCATTACCACAGATATGGGGCTAGCATGGTGGGGTAGGTTTTAGGGAACAGGGTGGGGGTCATGTAGTATTTAGGACAGAGCGGAGTAGGTTTTAGGGTTCAGGGGGGCAGAGGCGTCAAGGTAGTTTTTAGGGCAGTTCAGGGTAGGTTTTAGGGTTCAGACTGGGGGCTGGGTAGTTTTAAGGACAGGGCAGGGTTACTTTTAGGGCTCAGGGCGGGAGGTTTAGGGTTTAGGGCAGGGGCAGTTATAAGTGATTGGGCAGGGTGGAGTATGGTATCAGATGTAAGGGGGCAGGGCGGGGAGAATTTACCACGCATGTTCCTTTACCAAACATTCTTTTACAACAATTTGTTGTAAGGGCATGAGTAGTAAAGACACGGTCGTTGTTGAGACCGCAATGTTAAGGCATGCATGATATACGTATGTGTTGTTCCATCATTCAGCCCTCATACCAGTCTAGGGTGTCAAAGCACTTTATATCACACAGACATTACGCAGAGACAATCATCATATATGTGTAAATCAGTGTATATGAAATGTTACATAGGACAGAGGACTACAAGGTGTTGGTGTCATAGGTCATCCATACTGGTAGCAGGTATAGTTTGAGTGCTTTATCTAGAGAAGCGCAAACTCTGAATTAAAAACATAACACCATGGTTGGGGACTCTCTTTAATATTAAGAATTGATTTACGCTCAAATTAACTTGTTTTGCAACATTAAGTTAATTAAAAAGTGGGGGGAAATCATAGCGCTCTAATCTATACCTTGATGTTTGCATGCAGCTCTTTGATGAGTTCATTGCTCACTGTTCTATATTCAGTTTTAATTTATAAATTGCAGGTGACAAAAAAGGAGCGGGCTCTCTGATGTAGGAAGCTGGCCTGGTGTGTGGTGAGTACCTATGGTATTATCACCTTATACCAGGTCCAGGTATCCCCTTATTAGTGAAGTGTAGACAGTGTCTGTAGCTGTGGATGAGCAGCCAAGACTTATTTACGACACATGCAAAGATCATGCAATACCATTGTAGTCACACAGCACTTACACACATGAAAGAAACGTGTGTTACGAAATTAAAGGTTCCTTATTACAGTACCACAAACACTAAAAAACTAGATAGGCAATACTCCAATAGGATGTAAGTAGCACACTGTTATATGTACAGTAGCAATCAGAAATTGGCATAAAAAGCAATAGAAAACAGTGAAAAGCAATAGGCAACACTGAAGGCCTAGAGGGGACCAGACCATATACTTAAAAAGTGGAATGCGAAAGCCGGGTCCCCATGCAAGGAAGTGTAATCAGTAGAGGAGAGCTGCGGGAACTGGGAAACCCCAAAGGTAAGTACCAGAATGCCCCCCAGCGACCATGAGAAAAGAGGTAAGTTACTGGTTTTTCCCCAACCCACCAAAAGGACTTCAGAGAAGGATATTACAAAACGCAGGCAAGACTGCAAAAAACTAGAGGTGGATCCTGGAAGAGGAAGACCTGGGAAATAAGGGGACCAAATCCAGTTTACGTAGGAGTGTCAGGTTGTGACAGGAGCCACTACCCGCCCATCTGTGGATGCAGGAGTTGGTGGACGGGGAGACGAAGACGGTCAGCAATGCAGCACTGGAGCAGATGAAGAGTTCCTAGGTGATGCAGTCGATGTCCCACGCCGAATGAAGAATTGCAGTCAGTCTGTGGTGTGGAAAACCCACCAGCAAGCCTTGGCAAAGACAAATGCCGCAGTAGGACAAAAGTGGAGCTGCCGGGGACCAGCAAGGTCCAGGGGGACTCAACCCATGGAGCGGAGTCCCAGGTGACCCTCAGCAAGGCAGAGAGTCTGGAGAAGGAGAGGCAGCCCCCACAAAAGACCTACAGGCAAGGAGCCCAGGAGCTGCAGAGAGGCCCACGCAGCACACCTGGAGAGAGGTCCTACGTCGCAGGCAAAGCGCGTTGAGGGCTGTGCTTCACAGAGAAGAGTGCTGGGGCCACATGGAGCCTGAAGATCCCTTGGAGGAGATAACAACAGGCCTTGGTAACTGCAAGAGACGCGGTGCATGGGGGTACTGTCCTGCATGGTAAGGCAAGGACCTACCGACTCCAAAGTTGGACAGCTGGTAGAGATGACCAAGGAGACCACTCCAGACTACCACGCCTGATTCAGGATCCACGCAGCTCAAGAGGAGAGGAGATCCACGCA